>NW_028322237.1:4242424-4545454 GCF_059928025.1 Delphinapterus leucas
AAGGCCCACATCCTGACACTGTGAGCAAGCCAGCCGTTGGCACCTCAGAACAGAAGGCCCAAATCTGCATGGGGATGGGAACCTGGCAGGAGTGTCATCGCACAAGTGGGCGCACATCAGAAAATGTGGTGAGCCCAGCAGTTAGGGCCGGACGCCAGAGGGCCCTCATCACCGATGGGAGGAGGTTCCCAGCACGCTCCAACTGCAACCAGAGGGCCCATGTGGCCAAGGCATCGTGTGCCAGCCAGGCAGGTGTGACCTCACAGCAGAGGGCCCGCCTCACAGAAGTGTGAGGAATCAAGCCAGGATCAGACTCTCACCAGAGGGCCCACATCAACAAGGGAATGGGAACCAGTCAGGAGTGTCCTCACACCAGTAGGGCCACATCCCTAAAAGGTGAGACAAACGGCACACGTGGTCTCAAACCAGAAGACCTACATCACCAAGGGGCTCGGTGTGAGGCAGGCAGGAGGAGCTTCACCACACAGGGCCCAAAGTATAAGAAAGGTGAGGAATCCAGCAGTTGGAACCTCCCAGCAGGCGGCCCAGAGCACAGAGGCTATGGGATCTAGGCCTGAGTGAACTAACACCGGAGTGCCAACATAACGAAACTGTGAGCAACCCAGGCGTTGCGACCACAGAGCAGAAGGCACACATCCCCATGAGTATTGGAACCTTACAGGAGTGTCCTGGCATCACTGGGCTCACATCAGAAATCGTGGGGAGCCCAGCAGTTAGAGCCTGACGCAAGAGGGCCCTCATCACCTTGGAGAGGAGGGTACAAGAAGGCTCCAACTGCCACCAGAAGTCCGACGTCACCAGGGCAACGGGAGCAAGCCAGGCAGGAGTTACCTCACAGCAGAGGGCCCACCTCACAGAAGAGTGAGGAACCCAGCCAGGATCAGACTCTCACCAGAGGGCCCACATCACCAAGGGGATCTGATCCAGGCAGGAGTGGCCTCACACCAGTGTGGCCAAATCATAGAAAGGTGAGGAACCCAGAACATGTGGCCTAAACAAGAGGACCCACATCTCCAAGGGGCTCGGAGTGAGGCAGGCAGGAGGAGCCTCAAAACAGAGGACCCATAGAATAAAAAAGGTGAGGAATCCCGCAGTTGGAACCTCCTAGCATGCAGCAAGGAGCAGCGAGGCTATGGGGTCCCGGCCGTTGTGAACTCACAACAGAGGACCCTCATCATGAAACTGTGAACAACACAGCTGTTGGGACCACAGAACAGAAGGCCCACATTCCCATGGGGTTGGGAACCTGGCAGGAGTGTACTCGCACCACAGGGCACACATCAGAAAATTTTGGGAGCCCAGGAGTTAGGGCCTGACGCCAGACGGCCCTAATTACCGAGGGGAGCAGACTCCTAGAAGGCACCAACTCCCACCTGAGGGCCCACGTCTCCAAGGTGATGTGCGTTAGCCAGGCAGGAGTGACCTCACAGCAGAGGGCCTATGTCACAGAAGGGGGAGGAACCCAGCCAGGATAAGACTCTCACCAGAGGGCCCACATCACCAAGGGGATCAGAACCAGGCAGGAGTGGCCTCACACCAGTGTGGCCAAATCGTAGAAAAGTGAGGAACCCAGAACATATGGCCTAAACCAGAGGACCCACATCAACAAGGGGCTCAGAGTGAGGCAGGCAGGAGGTGTCTCAAACAGAGGGCCATAAAATAAAAAAGGTGAGGTAACCCGCAGTTGGAACCTCCCAGCAGGCGGCAAGGAGCAGCGAGGCTATGGGATCCCGGCCGGTGTGAACTCACAACAGAAGGCCCTCATCACGAAACTGTGAACAACCCAGCGGTTGGGACCACAGAGAAGAAGGCCCACATTCCCATGGGGTTGGGAAACTGGCAGGAGTGTACTCCCACCAGAGGGCACACATCAGAAAAGTATGGGAGCCCAGGAGTTAGGGCCTGACGTCAGAGGGCCCTCATTACCGAGGGGAGGAGACTCCCAGCAGGCACCAACTCCCAAATGAGGGCCCACGTCGCCAAGGCGGGGTGTGCCAGCCAGGCAGGATTGACCTCAGAGAAGAGGGCCCACCTCACAGAAGTGTGAGGAACCCAACCAGGATCAGACTCTCACCGGAGGGCCCACATCACCAAGGGGATGGGAAGCAGGCAGGAGTGTCCTCACACCAGTGGGGCCACATCAGCCAAAGTGAGGAACCCAGCACATGTGGCCTCAAACCAGAGGACACACATCACCAAGGGCTAGGAATGAGGCAGGTGTCTGGAGGGGCACATTTAACTCTAATTTCCCACCAGGAAGTGGAATGAACCAAAGTCTCAGAGTTCCGTGCCGGACACTGATTATGGCCTGAAGCAACACTGCGGTTCTGTGTCCAGTTTTCAAGGAAACGAGTTAAGAAAGAAAATCACGGGCACTGTAATTCACAAACCTGCAGAGTTATAAATGACAGCTATGGTCTAAAAATATATTGAAGGAAGGCTGCGAAGAGGACTTGAAAGTGGGGCAGAATTTCAGGAAAACGATTTCAGGGGGTAGACTGGAATTGCATTTAAAGCATAGGAAAAGAGGCAGAACGACGACAATGATGCACTTGGCCAAAAAGGGCGTATGCGTTTTTTCCTGAATATATTCAGGAAAAAGGGCATACGCCCTTTTTGGCCAACCAAGCAAGCGTGTAAAGGAAATCTGCACTACAATGAAGTCTCACTGCCCCCCAGTCAAAAGGGCCATCTGAAAAAAGTGTAAAATCCAGAAAGGCAGCACAGACCATGGAGAAGAGGGAGCCTTGTTATGCTGATGGGCGGGATGTAATTTGCCAACAGCCACTCTGGAGAAGTGTATGGTGTTTCCTCAAACACCTAAAAAACCAAGCAACGGAGCCTACAGCACTTCCACTTATGGTCCTATAGCTTAGTGAAATTAAAATCAAAAACACACAGCCACCCCAAAGTTTTGGAAACAAAACACAATGACAGTGAAAGAGACAGCAATTCTTAAATAATTGATTCAGGGCTTGTGATGAAACCTGGATTTACCACATCTACACCCAGAGCTGGGTGAGGCATAAGGCTGGACACTTTGAACTGATAGCATTGGTGAGGTTCAGTGAGCAAATTCAGACCCTTTTTAGTCATACTGCATGGTACCCATTCCATGGGTCAATAATCTCCAGGTTTAAGGAATTCTTCCTTCAGCTAAAACATGCATGGGAAACTCAGAGTATTGTCCACTGTGAGACTGGGAAACCATTTTAAATGGCTCTCAGGTTTCGTTCCCTGGTACTTGGGTTCACCATTCCAGATGCTTTACTAACCCTCTACCCACTTGGAGAGTCAGTGCCTTTAACCTCCTGTTTGGCACAGTTTGCAATTTCTGCACAAGATGAACAGGAATAGGGAGAACCAATGAGAGACTAGCTATAGGTGTCTCCACGGGCAAATTGAATGCTCATTTCTCACCAGAAAGAGGAATTTACCAAAGGCTCAGCGTGCCGTGCCGAATCCAGATTACAGCCTGAAGCAATCCTGCGGTTTTGCGGCCAGCTCACAAGAAAGCGTGTTGAAGAATGGAGCTCAGGGACACTGTATTTAACAAACCTGCAGAGTTATTAATGACAGGTATCATACAAAAATATATTGAAGTAAGGCTGCGAGGAGGACTTGAAAGCGGGGCAGTATTCCTGGAATATGATTTCAGGACGTAGACGGGAAGTGCTCTGAAAGCATAGGAGAAGAGGCAGATCCTGGACAATGATGCACTTGGTCAAAATGTGCATATGCGTTTTTTCCAGGGCCCTCATTAAAGAGGGTAGGAGGCTCCCAGAATGCTTTAGTGGCCAACAGAGGGCCCACATCATCAAGGCGACGTGAGCCAGCCAGGCAGGAGTGACCTCACATCAGAGGGCACACCTCAGACAAGGGTAAGGAACCCAGCCAGGATCAGACTCTCACCAGAGTGCCCACATCAGCAAGGGGCTGTGAACCAGGCAGGAGTGTCATCACACCCGTGGGGCCATATCATCAAAAGTTGAGGTAACAAGAAAATGTGGCCTCAAACCAGAGGACCCACATCACCATGGGTCTTGGAGCGAGGCAGGCAGGATTAACCTCACAACACATGGCCCATTGTATAAAAAAGGTGAGGAATCCAGCAGTTGGAACATCCCAGCAGGCGGCCCAGAGCACCGAGGCTATGGGATCCAGGCAGTGATGAACTCACAACAGAGGGCCCTCATCATGAAACTGTGAGCAAACCAGCCGTTGTGACCTCAGAGCACAAGGCCCACATCCCCATGGGGAAGGGAACCAAGTAGGAGTGTCATCGCACCAGTGGGCACACATCAGAAAATGTGGGGAGCCCAGCAGTTAGGGCCTGACACCAGAGGGCTCTCATCACCGAGGAGAGGAGGCTCCCAGCAGGCTCCAACTGCTACCAGTGGGCCGCCGTCGCCAATGCGGGGTGTGCCAGCCAGGCAAGAGTGACCTCAGGGCAGAGGGCCCACCTCACAAAAGTGTGAGGAACCCAAGGAGGATCAGACTCTCACCAGAGGGCCCACATCACCAAGAGAATGAGAACCAGGCTGGAGTGTCCTCACACCAGTGGGACCTCATCAACGAAATGTGAGTGACCCAGCACACGTGGCCTCAAACCAGAGGACACACATCACCAAGGGGCTGGGAGTGAGGCAGGCAGGAGGAGTCTCAAAACAGAGGGCCCATAGAAGAAAAAAGGTGAGGAATCCCGCAGTTGGAACCTCCCAGCAGGTGGCCAGGAGCAGCGAGGCTATGGGATCCAGACCTGACTGAACTCAAAACAGAGGGCCCTCATCATGAAACTGAGCAACGTACCATTGTGACCTCAGAACAGAAAACCCACATTCCCATGGGGTTGGGATCCTGGCAGGAGTGTACTCGCACCACAGGGCGCACATCAGAAAATTTTGGGAGCCCAGGAGTTAGGGTCTGAAGACAGAGGGCCCTCGTTACCGAGGGTAGGAGACTCCCAGCAGGCACCAACTCCCAACTGAGGGCCCACGTCGCCAAGTTGACGTGTGCCAGCCAGGCAGGAGTGACCTCACAGCAGAGGGCCTACCTCACAGAAGGGTGAGGAACCCAGCCAGGATAAGACTCTCACCAGAGGGCCCACATCACCAAGGGGATCGGAACAAGGCAGGAGTGTCCTCACACCAGTGCGGCCACATTATAGAAAGTTGAGGAATCCCGCACATGTGGCCTAAACCAGAGGACCCACATTTCCAAGGTGCTCCGAGTGAGGCAGGCAGGAGTAGCCTAACAACACAGGGCCCACAGAATAAAAAATGTGAGGAATCCAGCAGTTTGAACCTCCCAGCAGGTGGCCCAGAGCATGGAGTCTATGGGATCCAGGCCACAGTGAACTCACAGCAGAGGGCCCACATCATGAAACTGTGAGCAACCCAGCCAGTGGGACCTCAGAGCAGAAGGCCCACATCCCCATGGGGATGGGAACCTCGCAGGACTGTCCTCGCACAACTTAGCACGTATCAGAAAATGTGGGAACCCAGCAGTTATGGCCTGACGCCAGAGGGCCCTCATCACTGAGGAGAGGAGGCTACCAGCAGGCTCCAAATGCCACCAGAGGGCCGACGTCACCAAGGCAATGGGAGCAAGCCAGGCAGGAGTTACCTCACAGCAGAGGGCCCACCTCACAGAAGTGTGAGGAGCCCAAACAGGATCAGACTCTAACCAGAGCGCCCACATCACCAAGGGGATGGAAACCAGGCAGGAGTGTCCTCACACCAGTGGGGCCACATCAGCGAAAGGTGAGGAACACAGCACATGTGGCCTCAAACAAGGGGACACACATCACGAAAGGGCTGGGAGTGAGGCATGCAGGAGGAGACTCACAACAGAGCGCCCATAGAATAAAAAAGGTGAGGAACCCCGCAGTTGGAAGCTCCAAGCAGGTGGCCCAGAGCACCGAGGCTATGGGATCCATGCCGGAGTGAACTCACAGCAGAGGGCCCACATTCTGACACTGTGAGCAACCCAGCCGTTGGGACCTCAGAGCAGAAAGCCCACATCCCCATGGGGATGGGACCCTGGCTGGAGTGTACTCGCACGACAGGGCGCACATCAGAAAATTTTGGGAGCCCATGAGTTAGGGCCTGATGCCAGAGGGCCCTCATTACCGAGGGGAGGAGACTCCCAGCAGGCACCAACTCCCAACTGAGGGCCCACATCGCCAAGGTGACGTGTGCCAGCCAGGCAGGTGTGACCTCACAGCAGAGGGCCCACCTCCCAGAAGTTTGAGGAATCCAGACAGGATCAGACTCTCACCAGAGGGCCCCCATCACCAAGGGGATGGGAACCAGGCAGGAGTGTCCTCACACCAGTGGGGCCACATCAATAAAGGTGAGGAAACCGGTACATGTGGCTTTAAACCAGAGGACCTACATCACAAATGGGCTGGAAGTGAGTCAGGAAGTAGGAGCATGAAAACACAGGACCCAAAGAATAAAAGAGGTAAGGAATCCAGCAGTAGGAACCTCCCAGCAGGCCGCTCAGAGCACAGAGTCTATGGGATCTAGGCCTGGGTGAACTAACACCAGAGAGCCAACATCATGAAACGGTGAACAACACAGGTGTTGGGACCTTAGAGCAGAAGGCCCACATGCCCATGGGGATGGGAACCTCGCAGGAGTGTCCTCGCACCACTTAGCACGTATCAGAAAATGTGGGTACCCAGCAGTTAGGGCCTGAGGCAAGAGGGCCCCCATCACCGAGGGGAGGTTCCCAGCAGGCTCCAACTGCCACAAGAGGGCCGATGTTGCCCAGGTGGGGTGTGCCAGCCAGGCAGGAGTGACCTCACAGCAGAGGGCCCCCCTCACAGAAGGGTGAGGAACCCAGCCAGGATCAGACTCTCACCAGAGGGCCCACATCATCAAGGGTATAGGAACCAGGCAGGAGTGTCCTCACATCAGTGGGGCCACATCATCGAAAGGCGAGGGACCCAGCATACGTGGCCTCAAACCAGAGGACACACATCACCAAGGGGCTGGGAGTGAGGCAGGCAGGAGGAGTCTCAAAACAGAGGGCCCATAGAAGAAAAAAGGTGAGGAATCCCGCAGTTGTAACCTCCCAGCAGGTGGCCAAGAGCAGCGAGGCTATGGGATCCAGGCCGGAGAGAACTCGCAGCAGAGGGCCCTCATCATGAAACTGAGTAACCCACGGTTGGGACCTCAGAGCAGAAGGCCCACATTCCCATGGGGTTGGGAAACTGGCAGGAGTGTACTCGAACCACAGGGTGCATATCAGAAAATATTGGGAGCCCAGGAGTTAGGGCCTGACGCCAGAGGGCCCTCATTACCGAGGGGAGGAGACACCCAGCAGGCACCAAATCCCACCAGAGGGCCGACGTCGCCAAGGCGGGGTGTGCCAGCCAGGCAGGAGTGACCTCAGAGAAGAGGGCCCACCTCACAGAAGTGTGAGGAACCCAACCAGGATCAGACTCTCACCGGAGGGCCCACATCACCAAGGGGATGGGAAGCAGGCAGGAGTGTCCTCACACCAGTGGGGCCACATCAGCCAAAGGTGAGGAACCCAGCACATGTGGCCTCAAACCACAGGACACACATCACCAAGGGGCTAGGAGTGAGGCAGGTGTCTGGAGGGGCACATTTAACTCTAATTTCCCACCAGGAAGTGGAATGAACCAAAGTCTCAGAGTGCCGTGCCGGACCCTGATTACGGCCTGAAGCAAACCTGCGGTTCTGTGGCCAGTTTTCAAGGAAACGAGTTAAGAAAGGAAATCACGGGCACTGTAATTCACAAACCTGCAGAGTTATAAATGACAGCTATTGGCAAAAATATATGGAAGTAAGTCTGCAAAGAGGACTTGAAAACGAGGCAGAATTGCAGGAATCATATTTCAGGAGGTAGATTGGAATTGCATTTAAAGCATGTGAAAAGCGGCAGATCTTTGACAGTGATGCACTTGGACAAAAGTGCGTAAACATTTTTTCCTGAATATATTCAGGAAAAAACACATATGCCCTTTTTGGCCAACCAAGCACTCGAGAAATGGAAATCCGCACTACAATGAAGTCTCATTTCCCATTCGTCAAAAGGGCCATCTGAAAAAAGTGTAAAAACCAGAAACACAGGACAGGCCATGGAGAACAGGGAGCCTTGTTATGCTGATGGGCGGGATGTAAATTGCCAACAGACACTCTGGAGATGTGTATGGTGTATCCTGAAACATCTGAAAAACAAAGCTACAGACCCTAGGGCACTTCCACTTTTGGCCCTATAGCTTAGGAAAATTAAAATCAACAAGACACAGCCAACACCAAATTTAGGGCTGCTGTGTTTACAAGAACCTTGAGTCCAGTACAAATTAAATATCCCAGAAAGAAAAAAATGGATAAAGGAGTTGTGCTACTTACGTACAACAGAATATCACTCAGCAATGAAATCAATGTCATCAGGCCTGTAGCAGCAAATTGAGTGGATTTAAGTATGATGATTCTAAGAGAAATAGGTCACACAGAGAAAGATAATTATCATAAGATATCACTAATAGAGAGAGTGTAAACTTGGCTACACATAAACTGAATTCCAAAACCGAACAGAGTCTCACATTTAGATAAAAACTTATGCTTGCTTAAGGGGAAAGTTGAGTTGGGGTGCTGTATAAAACCAGAGATTGAAATTAGCACACATACCGTTCCATAAGCCAAATATATAATAGACAAGACCTACTCTTTGCTCAACGAAATAGACTCATCCATGGTGTATCACCTCACACCTGTTAGAATGGGCATCATCAGAAAATCTACAAACAACAAATGCTGGAAAGGGTGTGGAGATAAGGAACCCTCTTCCACTATTGTTGGGAATGTAAATTGATACAGTCACTGTGGAGAACATTATGGAGTTTCTTATAAAACTAAGAATAGAATTACCATATGATACAGCAATCCCACTACTGGGCATATACCCAGACAAAACCATAAATCAAAAAGAGACATTCACCGCAATGTTCATTGCATCACTATTTACAATATCCAGGTAATGGAAGCAACCTAAATGCCCACAGACAGACGAATGCATAAAGATGTGGTACATATATAAAATGGAATATTACTAAGCCATAAAAAGGAATGAAATTGGGTCATTTGTAGAGACGTTGATGGATCTAGAGACTGTCATACAGAGTGAAGTAAGCCAGAAAGAGAAAAACAAATCTTGTCTATTAATGCATATATGTGGAACCTAGAAAAATTGTACAGATGAACCGTTTTGCCAGGCAGAAATAGAGCAACAGATGTAGACAACAAACGTATGGACACCAAGGGGGGAAAGCTGTTGGGGGGTGGTGGTGGGAGGAGTTGAGAGATTGGGATTGGCATGTATACATTTATATGTATAAAATAGATAACCAAAAAGAACCTGCTGTATAAAAAAATAAAATAAAATTCAAATTACAAAAAGTAAAACAGAAAAAATATACTTCCCTTCACATACATGTATTTATATGAATAAATTATTTCCATGCTTATATCTGTAAATACAAAAAAGAGGAATAAAATCTACCTTGAACCAAAAACGAAAAAAAGAAAAAAAAACAGAACCCACCAGTTACACAGAGGAAAACCGTATCAGGGCACTTGCTCCAGTTGTAAACAATTCTGAAGTTGGTCAGTGGTGGGGAATCATCTCCCATTCAACCAGCAGGCCCCACGCAACAAGCGTCCTCATTGCAAAGCTGGGGGACCGTGCCGAGGCATCTGTGAGTAAACGTGGGCTGAGCCCCAGGCCAGCTGCTGCTGAAATGTTCCCACCCTTCCCAGGTAAAACACCTGAATATGTACAAGGACTTGAAAGCCTAGAGGAAGGGCCATGGAGCCACATGAGTGACAGCATGCCAGCCGACTTGGTGCCTGCAGGCCAGCCAGGATGGTCCTGGCCCTGGGTGCTCTTCTGGAAGTTTTCCATTTCCCTGCCTGAGATACCCCTGCTGTCCCGGCCCCCACTGCTTTCTTCCTCACTCACCTCTGCCCAGGGAGAAATTCCAGCGGCAGGTATGGGTGACACATCCTCTTCTTTAGCAGGTGGCATCTTGGCAACTGCTGCAGAAAGTCCAGCAGAGCCCCACTCACACTGGGCCACCCACAAAGCCGTGGCCTCTCACTCCCTCCCACCAGTCCAGCCCCAAGACTGCTGACAGGGCAGAGAAAATGGCGTCAGGCACAGCTGCAGGGGCTCTTGCTGCCTGGAGCGGTGTTTATATTGATCTGAACCCAGGCACACCTGGGGAGGTCTGGCCGGCACGGTCGGGCTTCCCAGGCCAGCCAATAATCACCCCTCAGGGGCTCACAGTTGCAGAAACTGGAACTTGCTGAATCGGCCAGGTCCAAGGAACAGGTGTGGGCTCCTGAGAGTCAGGATAGACAAGGGGCTGCAGCTCTGGCTTGTTTTCTAATTATATTATCTGGCCCATGAGTGGGAGACAACTTCAAGAAAACCCTCTCCTAATGAGAGGAACCCAGGAGTCAGGGAGAGGAGGGGTGGCTGGTGGGTGGAGACAGAGGCCTGGTGCCCCGGGTGCAGTGGAAGTCTCTGGAAGACCAGGTGGAGGGAGGCCACACAGAGTGATGCCCAGGGTCACAGACCTGTCGGAGCTGCTGTTTGTTAGTTCAAGTCCTGCTCTGAGGTGCTCTGTGTCAGATCTGAGTGACAGGTGAGCTGGGAGTGCTCTGCAATGAGGGCGATATGCACGGTTCCTGTGTTCCCAGCCCTGCCATGGTACCTGCAAGGGTAGCTCTGTATCCTGGGAGGGGCCTGACCACGAGAGCCCCATGGGCTGCAGGGGGACCTGCCCAGGGAACACCATATCCTGGGAGGGTCCTGAACATGAGAGCCCCGTGGGCTGGGGTGGGGTACCTGCCCAGGTGAGCTCCATATCCTGGGATTGGCCTGACCTCGAGAGCCCCATGGGCTGCTGGAGTCCTGGTAAAGGATGTCAGGGCAGTCAGTTAAGCCACTGAGGATATACCTCCAGTAGTTCCTAAACCCTACACCCTGCTGGTCATTCTACCAACCACCAGGACATGGTATTCTGTATTAGTCTTCAATGATGCCTTCTTTTGTATTCTATTAGTCCCAGAGTCACAAGAAATTTTGGCTTGTTAGTGGCAGGACTCAACATACAACTAAAACAATACTTCCGGGCCGTGTTGTCCCAAGGGTTCAAAAATTCCCACACCATCTTTGGGGAAAGCTCAGCTAAAGACCTAAAAGTTCTACCTCTGGAAAAGGAAACACTCCTTCAATATGCAGACGACATTCTGATTGCCAGCCCTACTAAGGAGACCTCTGAACTACGAAGCCAATAAAGGATACAAGTTGTCCAAGAAAAAGCTCAAATATCACAGACTACGGTGACCTGCCTGGGCTTCATTCTCACAGAAGGTCGGAGAAGCCCATCCCAGGAAAGGGAAGAAACAATTTACAGCCTTACCCATTTCTGAAACTAGAAGACAGCTTAGGGGTTCCTGGGGAGGCCAGGGTTTGCTGCTTCTGGATCCCTAACTACAGTCTACTAGCTCGGCCTCTATATGAAACACTGAAAGGAAAAGGTGATGATCCTTTTGAATAGAATGCAGAAGTGGCCTTTCAAGAATGGAAAGAGCAGTCAATTCAGACCCTTGCACAGGAACTCCCTAATTTAGCTAAACCCTTTGACCTTTACATTCCTGGTGAACGGTGAATCGCCATTGGAGTATTAGTGCAAAACCTGGGACCACTTGAAATGGAACAATGCAAGAATGCGATCCAGGTAGGATAAACTACGGTCACCAAGGGGATTGGCCCACCGCCACATCTGGCCAAGATACTGGCAGTATCCGAAAACCTGGAAATCAGCAGCCCAAAAGGCCACCTCCCTCCTAAGGTAAAAGGACCCCACGTGGTGATCCTAACCACCAAACATGCCCTGAAGTTGCAGGGTTGGCTCCGTGGGCACACTGACCTTGAGTGAGGAGGCCCTCCAACTCCAACCTCCATAGAGATAACCGGGGCAAAGAGCACCATGACGACTCATGTGAAGGTGTCTGCACGGGCAAATTTAACGCTCATTTCCCACCAGGAAGAGGAATTAACCAAAGTCTCAGCATGCCGTGCCGGAACCAGATTAGGGCCTGAAGCATTCCTGTGGGTTTGCGGCCAGCTCACAAGAAAGCGAGTTGAAGAAAGGAGCTCAGGGGCACTGTAATTCACAAACCTGCAGAGTTATAAATGAGAGCTATGGTCTAAAAATATATTGAAGGAAGGCTGCGAAGAGGACTTGAAAGTGGGGCAGAATTTCAGGAAAACGATTTCAGGGGGTAGACTGGAATTGCATTTAAAGCATAGGAAAAGAGGCAGAACGACGACAATGATGCACTTGGCCAAAAAGGGCGTATGCGTTTTTTCCTGAATATATTCAGGAAAAAATGCATACGCCCTTTTTGGCCAACCAAGCAAGCGTGTAAAGGAAATCTGCACTACAAAGAAGTCTCACTGCCCCCCGGTCAAAAGGGTTATCTGAAAAAAGTGAAAAATCCAGAAAATCAGGACAGGCCTTGGAGAACAGGGAGCCTTATTATGTTGATTGTCGGGATGTAAATTGCCAACAGCCACTTTGGAAAAGTGTACGGTGTACCCTGAAACACCTAAAAAACAAAGCAACGGAGCCTATGGCACTTCCACTTATGGTCCTATAGCTTAGGGAAAATAAAATCAAAAAGACACAGCCACCCTAAAGTTTTGGACATCTATTTTTACAAGAACCTTGTCTACGGAACAAGTTAAATACCCCAGAACGTGAAAAATGTATGAAGAATATGTGGTACGCACGTACAATGGAATATCACTCAGCAATGAAATCTATGTCATCAGGCCCGTCACGGCATAATGAGTGGATTCAGGTACGATGATTCTAAGTGAAATAAGTCACACAGAAAATGAAACATCATAAGATATTACTAATACACGGAATGTA
The DNA here is from genome assembly GCF_059928025.1 of Delphinapterus leucas. NCBI lineage: Eukaryota > Metazoa > Chordata > Mammalia > Artiodactyla > Monodontidae > Delphinapterus > Delphinapterus leucas. The sequence goes on from NW_028322237.1 coordinate 4,255,431, forward strand.
AACTTTGCTACACATGAACTGAATTACAAAACAGAACAGGGTCTCAAATTTAGAAACCCAACATATGCTTTCTTAAGGGGAAAGGTAAGTTGGGGTGCTGCATATACCAGAGATAGAAATTAGCACAGATACCTTTCCATAAGCCAAATATGTAATAGTCAAGACCTACTACTTGCTCAACGAAATCGACTAAACACCCCATATTCAATGCCTAGGAATACACCTGACTAGTAAGAATCTACAAACCCATGGATTTATATGTCTCCATAAGAGACTCAAGTGTGTGTTCAGCGGCATGAATGCAGCAGAGAAAATCCGATAAATCCCATTATCAAAATGAATTGCAAAAACAAACACAATTACAGTGAAATAGAGAGCAATTCTTAAATAATTCATTCAGGGCTTGTGATGCAACCTGGATTTACCACATCTATACCAAGAGCTGAGTGAGACATAAGGTTGGACATTTCGGGCTAATAGCATTGGTGAGGATCCATGAGGAAATGCAGACCCTTTGAAGTCATACTGCATGGTACCCATTCCATGTTTCCCAAATTTTCAGGTTTAAGGGATTCTTCCTTCAGCTAAAACGTGCATGGGAAACCCACAGTATGGTGCACCGTGTGACCGGGAAACGTTTTCAAATGCATCTCAGTTTTCGTCCCCTTTTACTCGGGTTCACCATTCCAGACCCTTTACTAACACTCTCCCCACTTGGAGAGTCAGTGCCTTTAACCTCCTGTTTGGCACAGTTTGCAATTTCTGCGCAAGATGAACAGGAATAGGGAGAATCAATGAGAGAGTAGCAGTAGGTGTCTGCACGGGCAAATTTAATGCTCATTTCCCACCAGGAAGAGGAATTAACCAAAGGCTCAGCATGCCATGCCGGAACCAGATTAGGGCCTGAAGCATTCCTGCGGGTTTGCGGCCAGCTCACAAGAAAGCAAGTTGAAGAAAGGAGCTCAGGGGCACTGTAATTCACAAACCTGCAGAGTTATAAATGACAGCTATCGTCCAAAAATATATTGAAGGAAGGCTACGAAGAGGGCTTGAATGTGGGGCAGAATTGCAGGAAAAGGATTTCAGGGGGTAGACTGGAATTGCATTTAAAGCATAGGAAAAGAGGCAGAACGACGACAATGATGCACTTGGCCAAAAGAGGCATATGCGTTTTTTCTTGAATATATTCAGGAAAACACGCATACGCACTTTTTGGCCAACCAAGCAAACATGTTAAAGAAATCTGCACTACAATGAAGTCTGACTGCCCCCCAGTCAAAAGGGCCATCTGAAAAAAGTGTAAAATCCAGAAAGGCAGCACAGACCATGGAGAAGAGGAAGCCTTGTTATGCTGATGGGCGGGATGTAAATTGCCGCAGCCACTCTGGAGAAGTGTATGGTGTTTCCTCAAACACCTAAAAAACTAAGCAACGGAGCCTACGGCACTTCAACTTATGGTTCTATAGCTTAGGGAAATTAAAATCAAAAAGACACAGCTACCCATAAATTTTGCACGGCTCTGCTTACAAGAACCGCGTTTACGGTACAAGTGAAATATCCCAGGAAGCAAAAATGGATAAAGAAGTTGTTGTACGTACGTACAATGGAATATCACTCAGCAATGAAATCTATGTCATGAGGCCCGTCGCGGCATAATGAGTGGATTCAGGTACGATCATTCTAAGTTAACTAAGTCACACAGAAAAAGAAACACCATAAGATATCTCAAATACACGGAATGCAAACATGGCTGCACATGAACTCAATTACAAAACAGAAAAGGGTCTCAAATTTAGAAAACCAACTTATGCTTGCTTAAGGGGAAAGGTGAGTTGTGCGGCTGCATAAAACCAGAGATTGAAATTAGCACAGATACCTTTCCATAAGCAAATATGTAATAGTCAGGACCTACTCCTTGCTCCACGAAATGGACTCAACACCCCATATTCAATGCCTAGGAATATACCTGACTAGTAAGAATCTGAAAACCCATGGATTTATATGTCTCCATAAGAGAATCAAGCATGTGTACAGCGGCATAAACGCAGCAGTGAAAATCCGATAAATCCCATTATCAAAATAAATTACAAAAACAAAACACAATGACAGTGAAATAGAGAGCAATTCTTAAATAATTCATTCAGGGCTTGTGATGCAACGTGGATTTACCACATCTACACCCCGAGCTGAGTGAGACATAAGGCTGGACACTTCGGGCTGATAGCATTGGTGACGTTTGGTGAGCAAAGGCAACCCTTTGAAGTCATACTGCGTGGTACCCATTCCATGGGTCCCAACTCTCCAGGTTGAAGGGATTCTTCCTTCAGGTAAAACATGCATGGGCAACCCAGAATATGGTCCACCGTGTGACCGGGAAAACTTTTTAAATGCGTCTCAGTTTTCGTCCCCTCGTACTCGGTTTTACCATTCCAGACGCTTTACTAACACTCTCCCCACTTGGAGAGTCAGTGCCTTTAACCTCCTGTTTGGCACAGTTTGGAATTTCTGCGCAAGATGAACAGGAATAGGGAGAACCAATGAGAGATTAGCTGTAGGTGTCTGCACGAACAAATTTAACGCTCATTTCCCACCAGGAAGAGGAATTAGCCAAAGGCTCAGCATGCCGTGTCTGAACCAGATTAGGGCCTGAAGCAATCCTGCGGTTTTGCGGCCAGCTCACAAGAAAGCGAGTTGAAGAAAGGAGCTCAGGGGCACTGTAATTCACAAACCTGCAGAGTTATAAATGACAGCTATCGTCCAAAAATATATTGAAGTAAGGCTGCAAAGAGGACTTGAACGCGGGGCAGAATTCCAGGAACACGATTTCAGGAGGTAGACGGGAAGTCCTCTGAAAGTATAGGAGAAGAGGCAGAACCTCGACAATGATGCACTTGGTCAAAAAGGGCATATGCGTTTCTTCCAGGGCCCTTATTAAAGAGGGTAGGAGGCTCCCAGCATGCTTCAGTGGCCAACAGAGGGCCTACGTCGCCAAGGCGACATGAGCCATCCAGGCAGGAGTGACCTCACATCAGAGGGCCCACCTCACAGAAGGGTAAGGAACCCAGTCAGGATCAGACTCTCACCAGAGTGCCCACATAAGCAAGGGGCTGGGAACCAGGCAGGAGTGTCCTCACACCCGTGGGGCCACATCATCGAAAGTTGAGGTACCCAGCACATGTGGCCTCAAACCAGAGGACCCACATCACCATGGGTCTCGGAGCGAGGCAGGCAGGATTAACCTCAAAACCAATGGCCCATTGTATAAAAAAGGTGAGGAATCCAGCAGTTGGAACATCCCAGCAGGCGGCCCAGAGCACCGAGGCTATGGGATCCAGGCAGTGATGAACTCACAACAGAGGGCCCTCATCGTGATACTGTAAGCAACCCAGCCGTTGTAACCTCAGAGCACAAGGCCCACATCCCCATGGGGAAGGGAACCAAGCAGGAGTGTCATCGCACCAGTGGGCACACATCAGAAAACGTGGGGAGCCCAGCAGTTAGGGCCGGACGCCAGAGGGCCCTCATCACTGAGGAGAGGAGGCTCCCAGCAAGCTCCAACTGCTACCAGAAGGCAGACGTCGCCAATGCGGGGTCTGCCAACCAGGCAGGAGTGACCTCAGAGCAGAGGGCCAACCACACAAAAGTGTGAGGAACCCAAAGAGGATCAGACTCTCACCGGAGGGCCCACGTCACCAAGGGAATGGAAACCAGGCAGGAGTGTCCTCACACCAGTGGGGCCACACCACCGAAATGTGACGGACCCAGCACACGTGGCCTCAAACTACAGGACACACATCACCAAGGGGCTGGGAGTGAGGCAGGCAGGAGGAGCCTCCAAACAGAGGGCCCATTGCGTAAAAAAGGTGAGGAATCCCGCAGTTGGAACCTCCCAGCAGGTGGCCCAGAGCACCCAGTCTATGGGATCCAGGCCGCAGTGCACTCATATCAGAGGGCCAACATCATGAAACTTTGAGCAACCCAGCCGTTTGGACATCAGAGCAGAAGTCCCACATCCCCACGGGGATGGGAACCTGGCAGGAGTGTCCTCGCACCACTTAGTACGTATTAGAAAATGTGGGTACACAGCAGTTAGGGCCTGACGCCAAAGGGCCCTCATTACTGAGGGAAGGAGGCTCCCAGCACGCTCCAACTGCCACCAGAGGGCCGACGTCACCAAGGCGGGGTGTGCCAGCCAGGCAGGAGTGACCTCAGAGCAGAGGGCCAAGTTCACGGAAGTGTGAGGAACCCAACCAGGATCAGACTCTCACCAGAGGGCCCACATCACCAAGAGGATGGGAACCAGGCAGGAGTGTTCTCAGTCCAGTGGGGCCACATCATTGAAAGGCGAGGAAACCACCACAGGTGGCCTCAAACCAGAGGACACACATCAGCAAGGGGCTGGGAGGGAGGCAGGCAGGAGTAGTCTCAAAACAGAGGGCCCATAGAATAAAAAAGGTGAGGAATCCCGCAGTTGGAACATCCCAGCAGGCGGCAAGGAACAACGAGGCTATGGGATCCCGGCCGGTGTGAACTCACAAAAGAGGGCCCTCATCATGAAACTGTGAATAGCCCAGCCATTGGGTCCACAGAGCAGAAGGCCCACATTGCCATGGGGTTGGGAACCTGGCAGGAGTGTACTCGCACCACAGGGCACACATCAGAAAAGTTTGGGAGCCCAGGATTTAAGGCCTGACGCCAGTGGGCCCTCATTACCAAAGGGAGGAAACTCCCAGCAGACACCAAATCCCAACTGAGGGCCCACGTCGCCAAGGTGACGTGCGCCAGCCAGGCAGGAGTGACATCACAGCAGAGGGCATACGTCACAGAAGGGTGAGGAACCCAGCCAGGATAAGACTCTCACCAGAGGGCCCGCATCACCAAGGGGATCGGAACCAGGCAGAAGTATACTCACACCAGTGTGGCCAAATAATGGAAAGGTGAGGGACCCAGAACATGTGGCCTAAACCAGAGGAACCACATCTCCAAGGGGCTCGGAGTGAGGCAGGCAGGACTAGCCTAACAACACAGGGCCCATAGATTAAAAAATGTGAGGAATCCAGCAGTTGGAACCTCGCAGCAGGAGGCCCAGAGCACCGAGTCTATGGGATCCAGGCCAAAGTGAACTCACAGCAGAGGGCCCACATCATGAAACTGTGAGCAACCCAGCCGTTGGGACCTCAGAGCAGAACGCCCACATCCCCATGGGGATGGGAACGTGGCAGGCGTATCCTCGCACCACTTAGTACGTATTAGAAAATGTGGGTACCCAGCAGTTAGGGTCTGACGCCAAAGGGCTCTCATCACTGAGGGGAGGAGGCTCCCAGCAGGCTCCAACTGCCACCAGAGGGCCGACGTCGCCAAGGCGGGGTGTGCCAGCCAGGCAGGAGTGACCTCAGAGCTGAGGGCCAAGCTCACGGAAGTGTGAGGAACCCAACCCGGATCAGATTCTCACCAGAGGGCCCACATCACCAAGGGGATGCGAACCAGGCAGGAGTGTGCTCACACCAGTGGGGCCACATCATTGAAAGGCAGGGAACCCACCACATGTGGCCTCAAACCAGAAGACCCACATCAACAAGGGGCTCAGAGTGAGGCAGGCAGGAAGTGTCTCACAACACACGGCCCATAGAAGAAAAAAGGTAAGGAATCCTGCAGTTGGAAGCTCCAAGCAGGTGGCCCAGAGCACCGAGGCTATGGGATGCATGCCGGAGTGAACTCACAGCAGAAGGCCCACATCCTGACACTGTGAGCAAGCCAGCCGTTGGCACCTCAGAACAGAAGGCCCAAATCTGCATGGGGATGGGAACCTGGCAGGAGTGTCATCGCACAAGTGGGCGCACATCAGAAAATGTGGTGAGCCCAGCAGTTAGGGCCGGACGCCAGAGGGCCCTCATCACCGATGGGAGGAGGTTCCCAGCACGCTCCAACTGCAACCAGAGGGCCCATGTGGCCAAGGCATCGTGTGCCAGCCAGGCAGGTGTGACCTCACAGCAGAGGGCCCGCCTCACAGAAGTGTGAGGAATCAAGCCAGGATCAGACTCTCACCAGAGGGCCCACATCAACAAGGGAATGGGAACCAGTCAGGAGTGTCCTCACACCAGTAGGGCCACATCCCTAAAAGGTGAGACAAACGGCACACGTGGTCTCAAACCAGAAGACCTACATCACCAAGGGGCTCGGTGTGAGGCAGGCAGGAGGAGCTTCACCACACAGGGCCCAAAGTATAAGAAAGGTGAGGAATCCAGCAGTTGGAACCTCCCAGCAGGCGGCCCAGAGCACAGAGGCTATGGGATCTAGGCCTGAGTGAACTAACACCGGAGTGCCAACATAACGAAACTGTGAGCAACCCAGGCGTTGCGACCACAGAGCAGAAGGCACACATCCCCATGAGTATTGGAACCTTACAGGAGTGTCCTGGCATCACTGGGCTCACATCAGAAATCGTGGGGAGCCCAGCAGTTAGAGCCTGACGCAAGAGGGCCCTCATCACCTTGGAGAGGAGGGTACAAGAAGGCTCCAACTGCCACCAGAAGTCCGACGTCACCAGGGCAACGGGAGCAAGCCAGGCAGGAGTTACCTCACAGCAGAGGGCCCACCTCACAGAAGAGTGAGGAACCCAGCCAGGATCAGACTCTCACCAGAGGGCCCACATCACCAAGGGGATCTGATCCAGGCAGGAGTGGCCTCACACCAGTGTGGCCAAATCATAGAAAGGTGAGGAACCCAGAACATGTGGCCTAAACAAGAGGACCCACATCTCCAAGGGGCTCGGAGTGAGGCAGGCAGGAGGAGCCTCAAAACAGAGGACCCATAGAATAAAAAAGGTGAGGAATCCCGCAGTTGGAACCTCCTAGCATGCAGCAAGGAGCAGCGAGGCTATGGGGTCCCGGCCGTTGTGAACTCACAACAGAGGACCCTCATCATGAAACTGTGAACAACACAGCTGTTGGGACCACAGAACAGAAGGCCCACATTCCCATGGGGTTGGGAACCTGGCAGGAGTGTACTCGCACCACAGGGCACACATCAGAAAATTTTGGGAGCCCAGGAGTTAGGGCCTGACGCCAGACGGCCCTAATTACCGAGGGGAGCAGACTCCTAGAAGGCACCAACTCCCACCTGAGGGCCCACGTCTCCAAGGTGATGTGCGTTAGCCAGGCAGGAGTGACCTCACAGCAGAGGGCCTATGTCACAGAAGGGGGAGGAACCCAGCCAGGATAAGACTCTCACCAGAGGGCCCACATCACCAAGGGGATCAGAACCAGGCAGGAGTGGCCTCACACCAGTGTGGCCAAATCGTAGAAAAGTGAGGAACCCAGAACATATGGCCTAAACCAGAGGACCCACATCAACAAGGGGCTCAGAGTGAGGCAGGCAGGAGGTGTCTCAAACAGAGGGCCATAAAATAAAAAAGGTGAGGTAACCCGCAGTTGGAACCTCCCAGCAGGCGGCAAGGAGCAGCGAGGCTATGGGATCCCGGCCGGTGTGAACTCACAACAGAAGGCCCTCATCACGAAACTGTGAACAACCCAGCGGTTGGGACCACAGAGAAGAAGGCCCACATTCCCATGGGGTTGGGAAACTGGCAGGAGTGTACTCCCACCAGAGGGCACACATCAGAAAAGTATGGGAGCCCAGGAGTTAGGGCCTGACGTCAGAGGGCCCTCATTACCGAGGGGAGGAGACTCCCAGCAGGCACCAACTCCCAAATGAGGGCCCACGTCGCCAAGGCGGGGTGTGCCAGCCAGGCAGGATTGACCTCAGAGAAGAGGGCCCACCTCACAGAAGTGTGAGGAACCCAACCAGGATCAGACTCTCACCGGAGGGCCCACATCACCAAGGGGATGGGAAGCAGGCAGGAGTGTCCTCACACCAGTGGGGCCACATCAGCCAAAGTGAGGAACCCAGCACATGTGGCCTCAAACCAGAGGACACACATCACCAAGGGCTAGGAATGAGGCAGGTGTCTGGAGGGGCACATTTAACTCTAATTTCCCACCAGGAAGTGGAATGAACCAAAGTCTCAGAGTTCCGTGCCGGACACTGATTATGGCCTGAAGCAACACTGCGGTTCTGTGTCCAGTTTTCAAGGAAACGAGTTAAGAAAGAAAATCACGGGCACTGTAATTCACAAACCTGCAGAGTTATAAATGACAGCTATGGTCTAAAAATATATTGAAGGAAGGCTGCGAAGAGGACTTGAAAGTGGGGCAGAATTTCAGGAAAACGATTTCAGGGGGTAGACTGGAATTGCATTTAAAGCATAGGAAAAGAGGCAGAACGACGACAATGATGCACTTGGCCAAAAAGGGCGTATGCGTTTTTTCCTGAATATATTCAGGAAAAAGGGCATACGCCCTTTTTGGCCAACCAAGCAAGCGTGTAAAGGAAATCTGCACTACAATGAAGTCTCACTGCCCCCCAGTCAAAAGGGCCATCTGAAAAAAGTGTAAAATCCAGAAAGGCAGCACAGACCATGGAGAAGAGGGAGCCTTGTTATGCTGATGGGCGGGATGTAATTTGCCAACAGCCACTCTGGAGAAGTGTATGGTGTTTCCTCAAACACCTAAAAAACCAAGCAACGGAGCCTACAGCACTTCCACTTATGGTCCTATAGCTTAGTGAAATTAAAATCAAAAACACACAGCCACCCCAAAGTTTTGGAAACAAAACACAATGACAGTGAAAGAGACAGCAATTCTTAAATAATTGATTCAGGGCTTGTGATGAAACCTGGATTTACCACATCTACACCCAGAGCTGGGTGAGGCATAAGGCTGGACACTTTGAACTGATAGCATTGGTGAGGTTCAGTGAGCAAATTCAGACCCTTTTTAGTCATACTGCATGGTACCCATTCCATGGGTCAATAATCTCCAGGTTTAAGGAATTCTTCCTTCAGCTAAAACATGCATGGGAAACTCAGAGTATTGTCCACTGTGAGACTGGGAAACCATTTTAAATGGCTCTCAGGTTTCGTTCCCTGGTACTTGGGTTCACCATTCCAGATGCTTTACTAACCCTCTACCCACTTGGAGAGTCAGTGCCTTTAACCTCCTGTTTGGCACAGTTTGCAATTTCTGCACAAGATGAACAGGAATAGGGAGAACCAATGAGAGACTAGCTATAGGTGTCTCCACGGGCAAATTGAATGCTCATTTCTCACCAGAAAGAGGAATTTACCAAAGGCTCAGCGTGCCGTGCCGAATCCAGATTACAGCCTGAAGCAATCCTGCGGTTTTGCGGCCAGCTCACAAGAAAGCGTGTTGAAGAATGGAGCTCAGGGACACTGTATTTAACAAACCTGCAGAGTTATTAATGACAGGTATCATACAAAAATATATTGAAGTAAGGCTGCGAGGAGGACTTGAAAGCGGGGCAGTATTCCTGGAATATGATTTCAGGACGTAGACGGGAAGTGCTCTGAAAGCATAGGAGAAGAGGCAGATCCTGGACAATGATGCACTTGGTCAAAATGTGCATATGCGTTTTTTCCAGGGCCCTCATTAAAGAGGGTAGGAGGCTCCCAGAATGCTTTAGTGGCCAACAGAGGGCCCACATCATCAAGGCGACGTGAGCCAGCCAGGCAGGAGTGACCTCACATCAGAGGGCACACCTCAGACAAGGGTAAGGAACCCAGCCAGGATCAGACTCTCACCAGAGTGCCCACATCAGCAAGGGGCTGTGAACCAGGCAGGAGTGTCATCACACCCGTGGGGCCATATCATCAAAAGTTGAGGTAACAAGAAAATGTGGCCTCAAACCAGAGGACCCACATCACCATGGGTCTTGGAGCGAGGCAGGCAGGATTAACCTCACAACACATGGCCCATTGTATAAAAAAGGTGAGGAATCCAGCAGTTGGAACATCCCAGCAGGCGGCCCAGAGCACCGAGGCTATGGGATCCAGGCAGTGATGAACTCACAACAGAGGGCCCTCATCATGAAACTGTGAGCAAACCAGCCGTTGTGACCTCAGAGCACAAGGCCCACATCCCCATGGGGAAGGGAACCAAGTAGGAGTGTCATCGCACCAGTGGGCACACATCAGAAAATGTGGGGAGCCCAGCAGTTAGGGCCTGACACCAGAGGGCTCTCATCACCGAGGAGAGGAGGCTCCCAGCAGGCTCCAACTGCTACCAGTGGGCCGCCGTCGCCAATGCGGGGTGTGCCAGCCAGGCAAGAGTGACCTCAGGGCAGAGGGCCCACCTCACAAAAGTGTGAGGAACCCAAGGAGGATCAGACTCTCACCAGAGGGCCCACATCACCAAGAGAATGGGAACCAGGCTGGAGTGTCCTCACACCAGTGGGACCTCATCAACGAAATGTGAGTGACCCAGCACACGTGGCCTCAAACCAGAGGACACACATCACCAAGGGGCTGGGAGTGAGGCAGGCAGGAGGAGTCTCAAAACAGAGGGCCCATAGAAGAAAAAAGGTGAGGAATCCCGCAGTTGGAACCTCCCAGCAGGCGGCCAGGAGCAGCGAGGCTATGGGATCCAGACCTGACTGAACTCAAAACAGAGGGCCCTCATCATGAAACTGTGAGCAACCCAGGCTTTGGGACCTCAGAGCAGAAGGCCCACATTCCTATGTGGTTGGGAACATGGCATAAGTGTACTCGCACCTCAGGGCACACATCAGAGAATTTTGGGAGCCCAGAAGTTAGGGTCTGACGCCAGAGGGCCCTCATTACCAAGGGGAGGAGACTCCAAGCAGGCACCAACTCCCAACTGAGGGCCCATGTCGACAAGGTGACGTGTGACAGCCAGGCAGGAGTGACCTCACAGCAGAGGGCCTACCTCACAGAAGGGTGAGGAACCCAGCCAGGATAAGACTCTCACCAGAGGGCCCACATTACAAAGGGGATCAGAACCAGGCAGGACTGTCTTCACACCAGGGTGACCACATCATAGAAAGGTGGGGAAACCAGCACATGAGGCCTAAACCAGAGGACCCACATCTCCAAGGGGCTCGGATTGAGGCAGGCATGAGTAGCCTCACAACACAGGGCCAATAGAATAAAAAAGGTGAGGAATCCTGCAGTGGGAACCTCCCAGCAGGCGGCCCAGAGCACCGAGTCTATGTGATCCAGGCTGCAGTGAACTCACAGCAGAGGGCCCACATCATGAAACTGTGAGCAACCCAGCCATTGGGACCTCAGAGCAGAAGGCCCACATCCCCATGTGGATGGGAACCTCGCAGGAGTGTCCTCGCACCACTTAGCACGTATCAGAAAATGTGGGTACCTAGCAGTTAGGGCCTGACACAAGAGGGCCTCATCACCGAGGGGAGGAGGCTCCCAGCATGCTCCAACTGCCACAAGAGGGCCGATGTTGCCAAGGCGGGGTGTGCCAGCCAGGCAGGAGTGACCTCACAGCAGAGGGCCCACCTCACAGAAGGGTGAGGAACCCAGCCAGGATCAGACTCTCACCCGAGAGCCCACATCATCAAGGGGATAGGAACCAGGCAAGAGTGTCCTCACACCAGTGGGGCCACATCATCGAAAGGTGAGGGACCCAGCACACGTGGCCTCAAACCAGAGGACACACATCACCAAGGGGCTGGGAGTGAGGCAGGCAGGAGGAGTCTCAAAACAGAGGGCCCACAGAAGAAAAAAGGTGAGGAATCCCGCAGTTGTAACCTCCCCGCAGGTGGCCAGGAGCAGCGAGGCTATGGGATCCAGGCCGGAGTGAACTCACACCAGAGGGCCCTCATCATGAAACTGAGCAACCCATCGTTGGGACCTCAGAGCAGAAGGCCCACATTCCCATGGTGTTGGGAACCTGGCAGGAGTGTACTCGCACCACAGGGCGCACATCAGAAAATTTTGGGAGGCCAGGAGTTAGGGCCTGACGCCAGAGGGCCCTCATTTCCAAAGGGAGGAGACTCGCAGCAGGCACCAACTCCCACGAGAGAGCCGACGTCGTCAAGGCGGGGTGGGCCAGCCAGGCAGGAGTGACCTCAGAGAAGAGGGCCCACCTCTCAGAAGTGTGAGGAACCCAGCCAGGATCAGACTCTCACCGGAGGGTCCACATCACCAAGGGGATGGGAACCAGGCAGGAGTGTCCTCACACCAGTGGGGCCACATCAGCCAAAGGTGAGGAACCCAGCACATGTGGCCTCAAACTACAGGACACACATAACCAAGGGGCTGGGAGTGAGGCAGGTGTCTGGAGGGGCACATTTAACTCTAATTTCCCACCAGGAAGAGGAATTAACCAAAGGCTCAGAGTGCCGTGTCGGACCCTGATTATGGCCTAAAGCAAACCTGCGGTTCTGTGGCCAGCTTTCAAGGAAACGAGTTAAGAAAGGAAATCACGGGCACTGTAATTCACAAACCTGCAGAGATATAAATGACAGCTATTGGCAAAAATATATTGAAGTAAGTCTGCAAAGAGGACTTGAAAACGAGGCAGAATTGCAGGAATCATATTTCAGGAGGTAGATTGGAATTGCATTTAAAGCATGTGAAAAGCGGCAGATCTTTGACACTGATGCACTTGGACAAAAGTGCGTAAACATTTTTTCCTGCATATATTCAGGAAAAAACGCATATGCCCTCTTTGGCCAACCAAGCACTCCAGCAATGGAAATCCGCACTACAATGAAGTCTCATTTCCCATTCGTCAAAAGGGCCATCTGAAAAAAGTGTAAAAACCAGAAACACAGGACAGGCCATGGAGAACAGGGAGCCTTGTTATGCTGATGGGCGGGATGTAAATTGCCAACAGACACTCTGGAGATGTTTATGGTGTATCCTGAAACATCTGAAAAACAAAGCTACAGAGCCTAGGGTACTTCCACTTTTAGCCCTATAGCTTAGGAAAATTAAAATCAACAAGACACAGCCAGCACAAAATTTAGGGCTGCTGTGTTTACAAGAAACTCGAGTCCAGTACAAATTAAATATCCCAGAAAGAAAAAAATGGATAAAGGAGTTGTGCTACTTACGTACAACGGAATGTCACTCAGCAATGAAATCAATGTCATCAGGCCTGTAGCAGCAAATTGAGTGGATTTAAATATGATGATTCTAAGAGAAATACGTCACACAGAGAAAGATAAGTATCATTAAGATATCACTAATAGAGGGAGTGTAAACTTGGCTACACATAAACTGAAATACAAAACCGAACAGAGTCTCACATTTAGATAAAAACTTATGCTTGCTTAAGGGGAATGTTGAGTTGGGGTGCTGTATAAAACCAGAGATTGAAATTAGCACACATACCGTTCCATAAGCCAAATATGTACTAGAGAAGACCTACTCTTTGCTCAACGAAATAGACTCATCCATGGTGTATCACCTCACACATGTTAGAATGGGCATCATCAGAAAATCTACAAACAACAAATGCTGGAAAGGGTGTGGAGATAAGGAACCCTCTTCCACTATTGTTGGGAATGTAAATTGATACAGTCACTGTGGAGAACATTATGGAGTTTCTTATAAAATTAAGAATAGAATTACCATATGATACAGCAATCCCACTACTGGGCATATACACAGACAAAACCATAAATCAAAAAGAGACATTCACCGCAATGTTCATTGCATCACTATTTACAATATCCAGGTAATGGAAGCAACCTAAATGCCCACAGACAGACGAATGCATAAAGAAGTGGTACATATATAAAATGGAATATTACTAAGCCATAAAAAAGAATGAAATTGGGTCATTTGTAGAGACGTTGATGGATCTAGAGACTGTCATACAGAGTGAAGTAAGTCAGAAATAGAAAAACAAATCTTGTATATTAATGCCTATATGTGGAACCTAGACAAAATTTACAGATGAACCGTTTTGCAAGGCAGAAATAGAGCAACAGATGTAGACAACAAACGTATGGACACCAAGGGGGGAAAGCTGTTGGGGGGTGGTGGTGGGAGGAGTTGAGAGATTGGGATTGGCATATATACATTTATATGTATAAAAGAGATAACCAAAAAGAACCTGCTGTATAAAAAAATAAAATAAAATTCAAATTACAAAAAGTAAAACAGAGAAAATATTCTTCCCTTCACATACATGTATTTATATGAATAAATTATTTCCATGCTTATATCTGTAAATACAAAAAAGAGGAATAAAATCTACCTTGAACCAAAAACGAAAAAAAGAAAAAAAAACAGAACCCACCAGTTACACAGAGGAAAACCGTATCAGGGCACTTGCTCCAGTTGTAAACAATTCTGAAGTTGGTCAGTGGTGGGGAATCATCTCCCATTCAGCCAGCAGGCCCCACGCAACAAGCGTCCTCATTGCAAAGCTGGGGGACCGTGCCGAGGCATCTGTGAGTAAACGTGGGCTGAGCCCCAGGCCAGCTGCTGCTGAAATGTTCCCACCCTTCCCAGGTAAAACACCTGAATATGTACAAGGACTTGAAAGCCTAGAGGAAGGGCCATGGAGCCACATGAGTGACAGCATGCCAGCCGACTTGGTGCCTGCAGGCCAGCCAGGGTGGTCCTGGCCCTGGGTGTTCTTCTGGAAGCTTTCCATTTCCCTGCCTGAGATACCCCTGCTGTCCCGGCCCCCACTGCTTTCTTCCTCACTCACCTCTGCCCAGGGAGAAATTCCAGCGGCAGGTATGGGTGACACATCCTCTTCTTTAGCAGGTGGCATCTTGGCAACTGCTGCAGAAAGTCCAGCAGAGCCCCACTCACACTGGGCCACCCACAAAGCCGTGGCCTCTCACTCCCTCCCACCAGTCCAGCCCCAAGACTGCTGACAGGGCAGAGAAAATGGCGTCAGGCACAGCTGCAGGGGCTCTTGCTGCCTGGAGCGGTGTTTATATTGATCTGAACCCAGGCACACCTGGGGAGGTCTGGCCGGCACGGTCGGGCTTCCCAGGCCAGCCAATAATCACCCCTCAGGGGCTCACAGTTGCAGAAACTGGAACTTGCTGAATCGGCCAGGTCCAAGGAACAGGTGTGGGCTCCTGAGAGTCAGGATAGACAAGGGGCTGCAGCTCTGGCTTGTTTTCTAATTATATTATCTGGCCCATGAGTGGGAGACAACTTCAAGAAAACCCTCTCCTAATGAGAGGAACCCAGGAGTCAGGGAGAGGAGGGGTGGCTGGTGGGTGGAGACAGAGGCCTGGTGCCCCGGGTGCAGTGGAAGTCTCTGGAAGACCAGGTGGAGGGAGGCCACACAGAGTGATGCCCAGGGTCACAGACCTGTCGGAGCTGCTGTTTGTTAGTTCAAGTCCTGCTCTGAGGTGCTCTGTGTCAGATCTGAGTGACAGGTGAGCTGGGAGTGCTCTGCAATGAGGGCGATATGCACGGTTCCTGTGTTCCCAGCCCTGCCATGGTACCTGCAAGGGTAGCTCTGTATCCTGGGAGGGGCCTGACCACGAGAGCCCCATGGGCTGCAGGGGGACCTGCCCAGGGAACACCATATCCTGGGAGGGTCCTGAACATGAGAGCCCCGTGGGCTGGGTTGGGGTACCTGCCCAGGTGAGCTCCATATCCTGGGATTGGCCTGACCTCGAGAGCCCCATGGTCTGCTGGAGTCCTGGTAAAGGATGTCAGGGCAGTCAGTTAAGCCACTGAGGATATACCTCCAGTAGTTCCTAAACCCTACACCCTGCTGGTCATTCTACCAACCACCAGGACATGGTATTCTGTATTAGTCTTCAATGATGCCTTCTTTTGTATTCTATTAGTCCCAGAGTCACAAGAAATTTTGGCTTGTTAGTGGCAGGACTCAACATACAACTAAAACAATACTTCCGGGCCGTGTTGTCCCAAGGGTTCAAAAATTCCCACACCATCTTTGGGGAAAGCTCAGCTAAAGACCTAAAAGTTCTACCTCTGGAAAAGGAAACACTCCTTCAATATGCAGACGACATTCTGATCGCCAGCCCTACTAAGGAGACCTCTGAACTACGAAGCCAATAAAGGATACAAGTTGTCCAAGAAAAAGCTCAAATATCACAGACTATGGTGACCTGCCTGGGCTTCATTCTCACAGAAGGTCGGAGAAGCCCATCCCAGGAAAGGGAAGAAACAATTTACAGCCTTACCCATTTCTGAAACTAGAAGACAGCTTAGGGGTTCCTGGGGAGGCCAGGGTTTGCTGCTTCTGGATCCCTAACTACAGTCTACTAGCTCGGCCTCTATATGAAACACTGAAAGGAAAAGGTGATGATCCTTTTGAATAGAATGCAGAAGTGGCCTTTCAAGAATGGAAAGAGCAGTCAATTCAGACCCTTGCACAGGAACTCCCTAATTTAGCTAAACCCTTTGACCTTTACATTCCTGGTGAACGGTGAATCGCCATTGGAGTATTAGTGCAAAACCTGGGACCACTTGAAATGGAACAATGCAAGAATGCGATCCAGGTAGGATAAACTACGGTCACCAAGGGGATTGGCCCACCGCCACATCTGGCCAAGATACTGGCAGTATCCGAAAACCTGGAAATCAGCAGCCCAAAAGGCCACCTCCCTCCTAAGGTAAAAGGACCCCACGTGGTGATCCTAACCACCAAACATGCCCTGAAGTTGCAGGGTTGGCTCCGTGGGCACACTGACCTTGAGTGAGGAGGCCCTCCAACTCCAACCTCCATAGAGATAACCGGGGCAAAGAGCACCATGACGACTCATGTGAAGGTGTCTGCACGGGCAAATTTAACGCTCATTTCCCACCAGGAAGAGGAATTAACCAAAGGCTCAGCATGCCGTGCCGGAACCAGATTAGGGCCTGAAGCATTCCTGTGGGTTTGCGGCCAGCTCACAAGAAAGCGAGTTGAAGAAAGGAGCTCAGGGGCACTGTAATTCACAAACCTGCAGAGTTATAAATGAGAGCTATGGTCTAAAAATATATTGAAGGAAGGCTGCGAAGAGGACTTGAAAGTGGGGCAGAATTTCAGGAAAACGATTTCAGGGGGTAGACTGGAATTGCATTTAAAGCATAGGAAAAGAGGCAGAACGACGACAATGATGCACTTGGCCAAAAAGGGCGTATGCGTTTTTTCCTGAATATATTCAGGAAAAAATGCATACGCCCTTTTTGGCCAACCAAGCAAGCGTGTAAAGGAAATCTGCACTACAAAGAAGTCTCACTGCCCCCCGGTCAAAAGGGTTATCTGAAAAAAGTGAAAAATCCAGAAAATCAGGACAGGCCTTGGAGAACAGGGAGCCTTATTATGTTGATTGTCGGGATGTAAATTGCCAACAGCCACTTTGGAAAAGTGTACGGTGTACCCTGAAACACCTAAAAAACAAAGCAACGGAGCCTATGGCACTTCCACTTATGGTCCTATAGCTTAGGGAAAATAAAATCAAAAAGACACAGCCACCCTAAAGTTTTGGACATCTATTTTTACAAGAACCTTGTCTACGGAACAAGTTAAATACCCCAGAACGTGAAAAATGTATGAAGAATATGTGGTACGCACGTACAATGGAATATCACTCAGCAATGAAATCTATGTCATCAGGCCCGTCACGGCATAATGAGTGGATTCAGGTACGATGATTCTAAGTGAAATAAGTCACACAGAAAATGAAACATCATAAGATATTACTAATACACGGAATGTAAACTTTGCTACACATGAACTGAATTACAAAACAGAACAGGGTCTCAAATTTAGAAACCCAACATATGCTTTCTTAAGGGGAAAGGTAAGTTGGGGTGCTGCATATACCAGAGATAGAAATTAGCACAGATACCTTTCCATAAGCCAAATATGTAATAGTCAAGACCTACTACTTGCTCAACGAAATCGACTAAACACCCCATATTCAATGCCTAGGAATACACCTGACTAGTAAGAATCTACAAACCCATGGATTTATATGTCTCCATAAGAGACTCAAGTGTGTGTTCAGCGGCATGAATGCAGCAGAGAAAATCCGATAAATCCCATTATCAAAATGAATTGCAAAAACAAACACAATTACAGTGAAATAGAGAGCAATTCTTAAATAATTCATTCAGGGCTTGTGATGCAACCTGGATTTACCACATCTATACCAAGAGCTGAGTGAGACATAAGGTTGGACATTTCGGGCTAATAGCATTGGTGAGGATCCATGAGGAAATGCAGACCCTTTGAAGTCATACTGCATGGTACCCATTCCATGTTTCCCAAATTTTCAGGTTTAAGGGATTCTTCCTTCAGCTAAAACGTGCATGGGAAACCCACAGTATGGTGCACCGTGTGACCGGGAAACGTTTTCAAATGCATCTCAGTTTTCGTCCCCTTTTACTCGGGTTCACCATTCCAGACCCTTTACTAACACTCTCCCCACTTGGAGAGTCAGTGCCTTTAACCTCCTGTTTGGCACAGTTTGCAATTTCTGCGCAAGATGAACAGGAATAGGGAGAATCAATGAGAGAGTAGCAGTAGGTGTCTGCACGGGCAAATTTAATGCTCATTTCCCACCAGGAAGAGGAATTAACCAAAGGCTCAGCATGCCATGCCGGAACCAGATTAGGGCCTGAAGCATTCCTGCGGGTTTGCGGCCAGCTCACAAGAAAGCAAGTTGAAGAAAGGAGCTCAGGGGCACTGTAATTCACAAACCTGCAGAGTTATAAATGACAGCTATCGTCCAAAAATATATTGAAGGAAGGCTACGAAGAGGGCTTGAATGTGGGGCAGAATTGCAGGAAAAGGATTTCAGGGGGTAGGCTGGAATTGCATTTAAAGCATAGGAAAAGAGGCAGAACGACGACAATGATGCACTTGGCCAAAAGAGGCATATGCGTTTTTTCTTGAATATATTCAGGAAAACACGCATACGCACTTTTTGGCCAACCAAGCAAACATGTTAAAGAAATCTGCACTACAATGAAGTCTGACTGCCCCCAGTCAAAAGGGCCATCTGAAAAAAGTGTAAAATCCAGAAAGGCAGCACAGACCATGGAGAAGAGGAAGCCTTGTTATGCTGATGGGCGGGATGTAAATTGCCGCAGCCACTCTGGAGAAGTGTATGGTGTTTCCTCAAACACCTAAAAAACTAAGCAACGGAGCCTATGGCACTTCAACTTATGGTTCTATAGCTTAGGGAAATTAAAATCAAAAAGACACAGCTACCCATAAATTTTGCACGGCTCTGCTTACAAGAACCGCGTTTACGGTACAAGTGAAATATCCCAGGAAGCAAAAATGGATAAAGAAGTTGTTGTACGTACGTACAATGGAATATCACTCAGCAATGAAATCTATGTCATGAGGCCCGTCGCGGCATAATGAGTGGATTCAGGTACGATCATTCTAAGTTAACTAAGTCACACAGAAAAAGAAACACCATAAGATATCTCAAATACACGGAATGCAAACATGGCTGCACATGAACTCAATTACAAAACAGAAAAGGGTCTCAAATTTAGAAAACCAACTTATGCTTGCTTAAGGGGAAAGGTGAGTTGTGCGGCTGCATAAAACCAGAGATTGAAATTAGCACAGATACCTCTCCATAAGCAAATATGTAATAGTCAGGACCTACTCCTTGCTCCACGAAATGGACTCAACACCCCATATTCAATGCCTAGGAATATACCTGACTAGTAAGAATCTTCAAACCCATGTTTTATATGTCTCCATAAGAGAATCAAGCATGTGTACAGCGGCATAAATGCAGCAGTGAAAATCCAATAAATCCCATTATCAAAATAAATTACAAAAACAAAACACAATGACAGTGAAATAGAGAGCAATTCTTAAATAATTCATTCAGGGCTTGTGATGCAACGTGGATTTACCACATCTACACCCCGAGCTGAGTGAGACATAAGGCTGGACACTTCGGGCTGATAGCCTTGGTGACATTCGGTGAGCAAAGGCAACCCTTTGAAGTCATACTGCATGGTACCCATTCCATGGGTCCCAACTCTCCAGGTTGAAGGGATTCTTCCTTCAGGTAACACATGCATGGGAAACCCAGAATATCGTCCACCGTGTGACCGGGAAACCTTTTTAAATGCATCTCAGTTTTCGTCAGCTCGTACTCGGTTTTACCATTCCAGACGCTTTACTAACACTCTCCCCACTTGGAGAGTCAGTGCCTTTAACCTCCTGTTTGGCACAGTTTGGAATTTCTGCGCAAGATGAACAGGAATAGGGAGAACCAATGAGAGATTAGCTGTAGGTGTCTGCACGAACAAATTTAACGCTCATTTCCCACCAGGAAGAGGAATTAGCCAAAGGCTCAGCATGCCGTGCCGGAACCAGATTAGGGCCTGAAGCAATCCGCCGGTTTTGCGGCCAGCTCACAAGAAAGCGAGTTGAAGAAAGGAGCTCAGGGGCACTGTAATTCACAAACCTGCAGAGTTATAAATGACAGCTATCGTCCAAAAATATATTGAAGTAAGGCTGCAAAGAGGACTTGAACGCGGGTCAGAATTCCAGGAATACGATTTCAGGAGGTAGACGGGAAGTCCTCTGAAAGTATAGGAGAAGAGGCAGAACCTCGACAATGATGCACTTGGTCAAAAAGGGCATATGCGTTTCTTCCAGGGCCCTTATTAAAGGGGGTAGGAGGCTCCCAGCATGCTTCAGTGGCCAACAGAGGGCCTATGTCGCCAAGGTGAAATGAGCCATCCAGGCAGGAGTGACCTCACATCAGAGGGCCCACCTCACAGAAGGGTAAGGAACCCAGTCAGGATCAGACTCTCACCAGAGTGCCCACATAAGCAAGGGGCTGGGAACCAGGCAGGAGTGTCCTCACACCCGTGGGGCCACATCATCGAAAGTTGAGGTACCCAGCACATGTGGCCTCAAACCAAAGGACCCACATCACCATGGGTCTCGGAGCGAGGCAGGCAGGATTAACCTCACAACACATGGCCCATTTTATAAAAAAGGTGAGGAATCCTGCAGTTGGAACATCCCAGCAGGCGGCCCAGAGCACCGAGGCTATGGGATCCAGGCAGTGATGAACTCACAACAGAGGGCCCTCATCGTGATACTGTAAGCAACCCAGCCGCTGTAACCTCAGAGCACAAGGCCCACATCTCCATGGGGAAGGGAACCAAGCAGGAGTGTCATCGCACCAGTGGGCACACATCAGAAAACGTGGGGAGCCCAGCAGTTAGGGCCGGACGCCAGAGGGCCCTCATCACTGAGGAGAGGAGGCTCCCAGCAAGCTCCAACTGCTACCAGAAGGCAGACGTCGCCAATGCGGGGTCTGCCAACCAGGCAGGAGTGACCTCAGAGCAGAGGGCCAACCACACAAAAGTGTGAGGAACCCAAAGAGGATCAGACTCTCACCGGAGGGCCCACGTCACCAAGGGAATGGAAACCAGGCAGGAGTGTCCTCACACCAGTGGGGCCACACCACCGAAATGTGACGGACCCAGCACACGTGGCCTCAAACTACAGGACACACATCACCAAGGGGCTGGGAGTGAGGCAGGCAGGAGGAGCCTCCAAACAGAGGGCCCATTGCGTAAAAAAGGTGAGGAATCCCGCAGTTGGAACCTCCCAGCAGGTGGCCCAGAGCACCCAGTCTATGGGATCCAGGCCGCAGTGCACTCATATCAGAGGGCCAACATCATGAAACTTTGAGCAACCCAGCCGTTTGGACATCAGAGCAGAAGTCCCACATCCCCACGGGGATGGGAACCTGGCAGGAGTGTCCTCGCACCACTTAGTACGTATTAGAAAATGTGGGTACACAGCAGTTAGGGCCTGACGCCAAAGGGCCCTCATTACTGAGGGAAGGAGGCTCCCAGCACGCTCCAACTGCCACCAGAGGGCCGACGTCACCAAGGCGGGGTGTGCCAGCCAGGCAGGAGTGACCTCAGAGCAGAGGGCCAAGTTCACGGAAGTGTGAGGAACCCAACCAGGATCAGACTCTCACCAGAGGGCCCACATCACCAAGAGGATGGGAACCAGGCAGGAGTGTTCTCAGTCCAGTGGGGCCACATCATTGAAAGGCGAGGAAACCACCACAGGTGGCCTCAAACCAGAGGACACACATCAGCAAGGGGCTGGGAGGGAGGCAGGCAGGAGTAGTCTCAAAACAGAGGGCCCATAGAATAAAAAAGGTGAGGAATCCCGCAGTTGGAACATCCCAGCAGGCGGCAAGGAACAACGAGGCTATGGGATCCCGGCCGGTGTGAACTCACAAAAGAGGGCCCTCATCATGAAACTGTGAATAGCCCAGCCATTGGGTCCACAGAGCAGAAGGCCCACATTGCCATGGGGTTGGGAACCTGGCAGGAGTGTACTCGCACCACAGGGCACACATCAGAAAAGTTTGGGAGCCCAGGATTTAAGGCCTGACGCCAGAGGGCCCTCATTACCAAAGGGAGGAAACTCCCAGCAGACACCAAATCCCAACTGAGGGCCCACGTCGCCAAGGTGACGTGCGCCAGCCAGGCAGGAGTGACATCACAGCAGAGGGCATACGTCACAGAAGGGTGAGGAACCCAGCCAGGATAAGACTCTCACCAGAGGGCCCGCATCACCAAGGGGATCGGAACCAGGCAGAAGTATACTCACACCAGTGTGGCCAAATAATGGAAAGGTGAGGGACCCAGAACATGTGGCCTAAACCAGAGGAACCACATCTCCAAGGGGCTCGGAGTGAGGCAGGCAGGACTAGCCTAACAACACAGGGCCCATAGATTAAAAAATGTGAGGAATCCAGCAGTTGGAACCTCGCAGCAGGAGGCCCAGAGCACCGAGTCTATGGGATCCAGGCCAAAGTGAACTCACAGCAGAGGGCCCACATCATGAAACTGTGAGCAACCCAGCCGTTGGGACCTCAGAGCAGAACGCCCACATCCCCATGGGGATGGGAACGTGGCAGGCGTATCCTCGCACCACTTAGTACGTATTAGAAAATGTGGGTACCCAGCAGTTAGGGTCTGACGCCAAAGGGCTCTCATCACTGAGGGGAGGAGGCTCCCAGCAGGCTCCAACTGCCACCAGAGGGCCGACGTCGCCAAGGCGGGGTGTGCCAGCCAGGCAGGAGTGACCTCAGAGCTGAGGGCCAAGCTCACGGAAGTGTGAGGAACCCAACCCGGATCAGATTCTCACCAGAGGGCCCACATCACCAAGGGGATGCGAACCAGGCAGGAGTGTGCTCACACCAGTGGGGCCACATCATTGAAAGGCAGGGAACCCACCACATGTGGCCTCAAACCAGAAGACCCACATCAACAAGGGGCTCAGAGTGAGGCAGGCAGGAAGTGTCTCACAACACACGGCCCATAGAAGAAAAAAGGTAAGGAATCCTGCAGTTGGAAGCTCCAAGCAGGTGGCCCAGAGCACCGAGGCTATGGGATGCATGCCGGAGTGAACTCACAGCAGAAGGCCCACATCCTGACACTGTGAGCAAGCCAGCCGTTGGCACCTCAGAACAGAAGGCCCAAATCTGCATGGGGATGGGAACCTGGCAGGAGTGTCATCGCACAAGTGGGCGCACATCAGAAAATGTGGTGAGCCCAGCAGTTAGGGCCGGACGCCAGAGGGCCCTCATCACCGATGGGAGGAGGTTCCCAGCACGCTCCAACTGCAACCAGAGGGCCCATGTGGCCAAGGCATCGTGTGCCAGTCAGGCAGGTGTGACCTCACAGCAGAGGGCCCGCCTCACAGAAGTGTGAGGAATCAAGCCAGGATCAGACTCTCACCAGAGGGCCCACATCAACAAGGGAATGGGAACCAGTCAGGAGTGTCCTCACACCAGTAGGGCCACATCCCTAAAAGGTGAGACAAACGGCACACGTGGTCTCAAACCAGAAGACCTACATCACCAAGGGGCTCGGTGTGAGGCAGGCAGGAGGAGCTTCACCACACAGGGCCCAAAGTATAAGAAAGGTGAGGAATCCAGCAGTTGGAACCTCCCAGCAGGCGGCCCAGAGCACAGAGGCTATGGGATCTAGGCCTGAGTGAACTAACACCGGAGTGCCAACATAACGAAACTGTGAGCAACCCAGGCGTTGCGACCACAGAGCAGAAGGCACACATCCCCATGAGTATTGGAACCTTACAGGAGTGTCCTGGCATCACTGGGCTCACATCAGAAATCGTGGGGAGCCCAGCAGTTAGAGCCTGACGCAAGAGGGCCCTCATCACCTTGGAGAGGAGGGTACAAGAAGGCTCCAACTGCCACCAGAAGTCCGACGTCACCAGGGCAACGGGAGCAAGCCAGGCAGGAGTTACCTCACAGCAGAGGGCCCACCTCACAGAAGAGTGAGGAACCCAGCCAGGATCAGACTCTCACCAGAGGGCCCACATCACCAAGGGGATCTGATCCAGGCAGGAGTGGCCTCACACCAGTGTGGCCAAATCATAGAAAGGTGAGGAACCCAGAACATGTGGCCTAAACAAGAGGACCCACATCTCCAAGGGGCTCGGAGTGAGGCAGGCAGGAGGAGCCTCAAAACAGAGGACCCATAGAATAAAAAAGGTGAGGAATCCCGCAGTTGGAACCTCCTAGCATGCAGCAAGGAGCAGCGAGGCTATGGGGTCCCGGCCGTTGTGAACTCACAACAGAGGACCCTCATCATGAAACTGTGAACAACACAGCTGTTGGGACCACAGAACAGAAGGCCCACATTCCCATGGGGTTGGGAACCTGGCAGGAGTGTACTCGCACCACAGGGCACACATCAGAAAATTTTGGGAGCCCAGGAGTTAGGGCCTGACGCCAGACGGCCCTAATTACCGAGGGGAGCAGACTCCTAGAAGGCACCAACTCCCACCTGAGGGCCCACGTCTCCAAGGTGATGTGCGTTAGCCAGGCAGGAGTGACCTCACAGCAGAGGGCCTATGTCACAGAAGGGGGAGGAACCCAGCCAGGATAAGACTCTCACCAGAGGGCCCACATCACCAAGGGGATCAGAACCAGGCAGGAGTGGCCTCACACCAGTGTGGCCAAATCGTAGAAAAGTGAGGAACCCAGAACATATGGCCTAAACCAGAGGACCCACATCAACAAGGGGCTCAGAGTGAGGCAGGCAGGAGGTGTCTCAAACAGAGGGCCATAAAATAAAAAAGGTGAGGTAACCCGCAGTTGGAACCTCCCAGCAGGCGGCAAGGAGCAGCGAGGCTATGGGATCCCGGCCGGTGTGAACTCACAACAGAAGGCCCTCATCACGAAACTGTGAACAACCCAGCGGTTGGGACCACAGAGAAGAAGGCCCACATTCCCATGGGGTTGGGAAACTGGCAGGAGTGTACTCCCACCAGAGGGCACACATCAGAAAAGTATGGGAGCCCAGGAGTTAGGGCCTGACGTCAGAGGGCCCTCATTACCGAGGGGAGGAGACTCCCAGCAGGCACCAACTCCCAAATGAGGGCCCACGTCGCCAAGGCGGGGTGTGCCAGCCAGGCAGGATTGACCTCAGAGAAGAGGGCCCACCTCACAGAAGTGTGAGGAACCCAACCAGGATCAGACTCTCACCGGAGGGCCCACATCACCAAGGGGATGGGAAGCAGGCAGGAGTGTCCTCACACCAGTGGGGCCACATCAGCCAAAGTGAGGAACCCAGCACATGTGGCCTCAAACCAGAGGACACACATCACCAAGGGCTAGGAATGAGGCAGGTGTCTGGAGGGGCACATTTAACTCTAATTTCCCACCAGGAAGTGGAATGAACCAAAGTCTCAGAGTTCCGTGCCGGACACTGATTATGGCCTGAAGCAACACTGCGGTTCTGTGTCCAGTTTTCAAGGAAACGAGTTAAGAAAGAAAATCACGGGCACTGTAATTCACAAACCTGCAGAGTTATAAATGACAGCTATGGTCTAAAAATATATTGAAGGAAGGCTGCGAAGAGGACTTGAAAGTGGGGCAGAATTTCAGGAAAACGATTTCAGGGGGTAGACTGGAATTGCATTTAAAGCATAGGAAAAGAGGCAGAACGACGACAATGATGCACTTGGCCAAAAAGGGCGTATGCGTTTTTTCCTGAATATATTCAGGAAAAAGGGCATACGCCCTTTTTGGCCAACCAAGCAAGCGTGTAAAGGAAATCTGCACTACAATGAAGTCTCACTGCCCCCCAGTCAAAAGGGCCATCTGAAAAAAGTGTAAAATCCAGAAAGGCAGCACAGACCATGGAGAAGAGGGAGCCTTGTTATGCTGATGGGCGGGATGTAATTTGCCAACAGCCACTCTGGAGAAGTGTATGGTGTTTCCTCAAACACCTAAAAAACCAAGCAACGGAGCCTACAGCACTTCCACTTATGGTCCTATAGCTTAGTGAAATTAAAATCAAAAACACACAGCCACCCCAAAGTTTTGGAAACAAAACACAATGACAGTGAAAGAGACAGCAATTCTTAAATAATTGATTCAGGGCTTGTGATGAAACCTGGATTTACCACATCTACACCCAGAGCTGGGTGAGGCATAAGGCTGGACACTTTGAACTGATAGCATTGGTGAGGTTCAGTGAGCAAATTCAGACCCTTTTTAGTCATACTGCATGGTACCCATTCCATGGGTCAATAATCTCCAGGTTTAAGGAATTCTTCCTTCAGCTAAAACATGCATGGGAAACTCAGAGTATTGTCCACTGTGAGACTGGGAAACCATTTTAAATGGCTCTCAGGTTTCGTTCCCTGGTACTTGGGTTCACCATTCCAGATGCTTTACTAACCCTCTACCCACTTGGAGAGTCAGTGCCTTTAACCTCCTGTTTGGCACAGTTTGCAATTTCTGCACAAGATGAACAGGAATAGGGAGAACCAATGAGAGACTAGCTATAGGTGTCTCCACGGGCAAATTGAATGCTCATTTCTCACCAGAAAGAGGAATTTACCAAAGGCTCAGCGTGCCGTGCCGAATCCAGATTACAGCCTGAAGCAATCCTGCGGTTTTGCGGCCAGCTCACAAGAAAGCGTGTTGAAGAATGGAGCTCAGGGACACTGTATTTAACAAACCTGCAGAGTTATTAATGACAGGTATCATACAAAAATATATTGAAGTAAGGCTGCGAGGAGGACTTGAAAGCGGGGCAGTATTCCTGGAATATGATTTCAGGACGTAGACGGGAAGTGCTCTGAAAGCATAGGAGAAGAGGCAGATCCTGGACAATGATGCACTTGGTCAAAATGTGCATATGCGTTTTTTCCAGGGCCCTCATTAAAGAGGGTAGGAGGCTCCCAGAATGCTTTAGTGGCCAACAGAGGGCCCACATCATCAAGGCGACGTGAGCCAGCCAGGCAGGAGTGACCTCACATCAGAGGGCACACCTCAGACAAGGGTAAGGAACCCAGCCAGGATCAGACTCTCACCAGAGTGCCCACATCAGCAAGGGGCTGTGAACCAGGCAGGAGTGTCATCACACCCGTGGGGCCATATCATCAAAAGTTGAGGTAACAAGAAAATGTGGCCTCAAACCAGAGGACCCACATCACCATGGGTCTTGGAGCGAGGCAGGCAGGATTAACCTCACAACACATGGCCCATTGTATAAAAAAGGTGAGGAATCCAGCAGTTGGAACATCCCAGCAGGCGGCCCAGAGCACCGAGGCTATGGGATCCAGGCAGTGATGAACTCACAACAGAGGGCCCTCATCATGAAACTGTGAGCAAACCAGCCGTTGTGACCTCAGAGCACAAGGCCCACATCCCCATGGGGAAGGGAACCAAGTAGGAGTGTCATCGCACCAGTGGGCACACATCAGAAAATGTGGGGAGCCCAGCAGTTAGGGCCTGACACCAGAGGGCTCTCATCACCGAGGAGAGGAGGCTCCCAGCAGGCTCCAACTGCTACCAGTGGGCCGCCGTCGCCAATGCGGGGTGTGCCAGCCAGGCAAGAGTGACCTCAGGGAAGAGGGCCCACCTCACAAAAGTGTGAGGAACCCAAGGAGGATCAGACTCTCACCAGAGGGCCCACATCACCAAGAGAATGGGAACCAGGCTGGAGTGTCCTCACACCAGTGGGACCTCATCAACGAAATGTGAGTGACCCAGCACACGTGGCCTCAAACCAGAGGACACACATCACCAAGGGGCTGGGAGTGAGGCAGGCAGGAGGAGTCTCAAAACAGAGGGCCCATAGAAGAAAAAAGGTGAGGAATCCCGCAGTTGGAACCTCCCAGCAGGTGGCCAGGAGCAGCGAGGCTATGGGATCCAGACCTGACTGAACTCAAAACAGAGGGCCCTCATCATGAAACTGGGCAACGTACCATTGTGACCTCAGAACAGAAAACCCACATTCCCATGGGGTTGGGATCCTGGCAGGAGTGTACTCGCACCACAGGGCGCACATCAGAAAATTTTGGGAGCCCAGGAGTTAGGGTCTGAAGACAGAGGGCCCTCGTTACCGAGGGTAGGAGACTCCCAGCAGGCACCAACTCCCAACTGAGGGCCCACGTCGCCAAGTTGACGTGTGCCAGCCAGGCAGGAGTGACCTCACAGCAGAGGGCCTACCTCACAGAAGGGTGAGGAACCCAGCCAGGATAAGACTCTCACCAGAGGGCCCACATCACCAAGGGGATCGGAACAAGGCAGGAGTGTCCTCACACCAGTGCGGCCACATTATAGAAAGTTGAGGAATCCCGCACATGTGGCCTAAACCAGAGGACCCACATTTCCAAGGTGCTCCGAGTGAGGCAGGCAGGAGTAGCCTAACAACACAGGGCCCACAGAATAAAAAATGTGAGGAATCCAGCAGTTTGAACCTCCCAGCAGGTGGCCCAGAGCATGGAGTCTATGGGATCCAGGCCACAGTGAACTCACAGCAGAGGGCCCACATCATGAAACTGTGAGCAACCCAGCCAGTGGGACCTCAGAGCAGAAGGCCCACATCCCCATGGGGATGGGAACCTCGCAGGACTGTCCTCGCACAACTTAGCACGTATCAGAAAATGTGGGAACCCAGCAGTTATGGCCTGACGCCAGAGGGCCCTCATCACTGAGGAGAGGAGGCTACCAGCAGGCTCCAAATGCCACCAGAGGGCCGACGTCACCAAGGCAATGGGAGCAAGCCAGGCAGGAGTTACCTCACAGCAGAGGGCCCACCTCACAGAAGTGTGAGGAGCCCAAACAGGATCAGACTCTAACCAGAGCGCCCACATCACCAAGGGGATGGAAACCAGGCAGGAGTGTCCTCACACCAGTGGGGCCACATCAGCGAAAGGTGAGGAACACAGCACATGTGGCCTCAAACAAGGGGACACACATCACGAAAGGGCTGGGAGTGAGGCATGCAGGAGGAGACTCACAACAGAGCGCCCATAGAATAAAAAAGGTGAGGAACCCCGCAGTTGGAAGCTCCAAGCAGGTGGCCCAGAGCACCGAGGCTATGGGATCCATGCCGGAGTGAACTCACAGCAGAGGGCCCACATTCTGACACTGTGAGCAACCCAGCCGTTGGGACCTCAGAGCAGAAAGCCCACATCCCCATGGGGATGGGACCCTGGCTGGAGTGTACTCGCACGACAGGGCGCACATCAGAAAATTTTGGGAGCCCATGAGTTAGGGCCTGATGCCAGAGGGCCCTCATTACCGAGGGGAGGAGACTCCCAGCAGGCACCAACTCCCAACTGAGGGCCCACATCGCCAAGGTGACGTGTGCCAGCCAGGCAGGAGTGACCTCACAGCAGAGGGCCCACCTCCCAGAAGTTTGAGGAATCCAGACAGGATCAGACTCTCACCAGAGGGCCCCCATCACCAAGGGGATGGGAACCAGGCAGGAGTGTCCTCACACCAGTGGGGCCACATCAATAAAGGTGAGGAAACCGGTACATGTGGCTTTAAACCAGAGGACCTACATCACAAATGGGCTGGAAGTGAGTCAGGAAGTAGGAGCATGAAAACACAGGACCCAAAGAATAAAAGAGGTAAGGAATCCAGCAGTAGGAACCTCCCAGCAGGCCGCTCAGAGCACAGAGTCTATGGGATCTAGGCCTGGGTGAACTAACACCAGAGAGCCAACATCATGAAACGGTGAACAACACAGGTGTTGGGACCTTAGAGCAGAAGGCCCACATGCCCATGGGGATGGGAACCTCGCAGGAGTGTCCTCGCACCACTTAGCACGTATCAGAAAATGTGGGTACCCAGCAGTTAGGGCCTGAGGCAAGAGGGCCCCCATCACCGAGGGGAGGTTCCCAGCAGGCTCCAACTGCCACAAGAGGGCCGATGTTGCCCAGGTGGGGTGTGCCAGCCAGGCAGGAGTGACCTCACAGCAGAGGGCCCCCCTCACAGAAGGGTGAGGAACCCAGCCAGGATCAGACTCTCACCAGAGGGCCCACATCATCAAGGGTATAGGAACCAGGCAGGAGTGTCCTCACATCAGTGGGGCCACATCATCGAAAGGCGAGGGACCCAGCATACGTGGCCTCAAACCAGAGGACACACATCACCAAGGGGCTGGGAGTGAGGCAGGCAGGAGGAGTCTCAAAACAGAGGGCCCATAGAAGAAAAAAGGTGAGGAATCCCGCAGTTGTAACCTCCCAGCAGGTGGCCAAGAGCAGCGAGGCTATGGGATCCAGGCCGGAGAGAACTCGCAGCAGAGGGCCCTCATCATGAAACTGAGTAACCCACGGTTGGGACCTCAGAGCAGAAGGCCCACATTCCCATGGGGTTGGGAACCTGGCAGGAGTGTACTCGAACCACAGGGTGCATATCAGAAAATATTGGGAGCCCAGGAGTTAGGGCCTGACGCCAGAGGGCCCTCATTACCGAGGGGAGGAGACACCCAGCAGGCACCAAATCCCACCAGAGGGCCGACGTCGCCAAGGCGGGGTGTGCCAGCCAGGCAGGAGTGACCTCAGAGAAGAGGGCCCACCTCACAGAAGTGTGAGGAACCCAACCAGGATCAGACTCTCACCGGAGGGCCCACATCACCAAGGGGATGGGAAGCAGGCAGGAGTGTCCTCACACCAGTGGGGCCACATCAGCCAAAGGTGAGGAACCCAGCACATGTGGCCTCAAACCAGAGGACACACATCACCAAGGGGCTAGGAGTGAGGCAGGTGTCTGGAGGGGCACATTTAACTCTAATTTCCCACCAGGAAGTGGAATGAACCAAAGTCTCAGAGTGCCGTGCCGGACCCTGATTACGGCCTGAAGCAAACCTGCGGTTCTGTGGCCAGTTTTCAAGGAAACGAGTTAAGAAAGGAAATCACGGGCACTGTAATTCACAAACCTGCAGAGTTATAAATGACAGCTATTGGCAAAAATATATGGAAGTAAGTCTGCAAAGAGGACTTGAAAACGAGGCAGAATTGCAGGAATCATATTTCAGGAGGTAGATTGGAATTGCATTTAAAGCATGTGAAAAGCGGCAGATCTTTGACAGTGATGCACTTGGACAAAAGTGCGTAAACATTTTTTCCTGAATATATTCAGGAAAAAACACATATGCCCTTTTTGGCCAACCAAGCACTCGAGAAATGGAAATCCGCACTACAATGAAGTCTCATTTCCCATTCGTCAAAAGGGCCATCTGAAAAAAGTGTAAAAACCAGAAACACAGGACAGGCCATGGAGAACAGGGAGCCTTGTTATGCTGATGGGCGGGATGTAAATTGCCAACAGACACTCTGGAGATGTGTATGGTGTATCCTGAAACATCTGAAAAACAAAGCTACAGACCCTAGGGCACTTCCACTTTTGGCCCTATAGCTTAGGAAAATTAAAATCAACAAGACACAGCCAACACCAAATTTAGGGCTGCTGTGTTTACAAGAACCTTGAGTCCAGTACAAATTAAATATCCCAGAAAGAAAAAAATGGATAAAGGAGTTGTGCTACTTACGTACAACAGAATATCACTCAGCAATGAAATCAATGTCATCAGGCCTGTAGCAGCAAATTGAGTGGATTTAAGTATGATGATTCTAAGAGAAATAGGTCACACAGAGAAAGATAATTATCATAAGATATCACTAATAGAGAGAGTGTAAACTTGGCTACACATAAACTGAATTCCAAAACCGAACAGAGTCTCACATTTAGATAAAAACTTATGCTTGCTTAAGGGGAAAGTTGAGTTGGGGTGCTGTATAAAACCAGAGATTGAAATTAGCACACATACCGTTCCATAAGCCAAATATATAATAGACAAGACCTACTCTTTGCTCAACGAAATAGACTCATCCATGGTGTATCACCTCACACCTGTTAGAATGGGCATCATCAGAAAATCTACAAACAACAAATGCTGGAAAGGGTGTGGAGATAAGGAACCCTCTTCCACTATTGTTGGGAATGTAAATTGATACAGTCACTGTGGAGAACATTATGGAGTTTCTTATAAAACTAAGAATAGAATTACCATATGATACAGCAATCCCACTACTGGGCATATACCCAGACAAAACCATAAATCAAAAAGAGACATTCACCGCAATGTTCATTGCATCACTATTTACAATATCCAGGTAATGGAAGCAACCTAAATGCCCACAGACAGACGAATGCATAAAGATGTGGTACATATATAAAATGGAATATTACTAAGCCATAAAAAGGAATGAAATTGGGTCATTTGTAGAGACGTTGATGGATCTAGAGACTGTCATACAGAGTGAAGTAAGCCAGAAAGAGAAAAACAAATCTTGTCTATTAATGCATATATGTGGAACCTAGAAAAATTGTACAGATGAACCGTTTTGCCAGGCAGAAATAGAGCAACAGATGTAGACAACAAACGTATGGACACCAAGGGGGGAAAGCTGTTGGGGGGTGGTGGTGGGAGGAGTTGAGAGATTGGGATTGGCATGTATACATTTATATGTATAAAATAGATAACCAAAAAGAACCTGCTGTATAAAAAAATAAAATAAAATTCAAATTACAAAAAGTAAAACAGAAAAAATATACTTCCCTTCACATACATGTATTTATATGAATAAATTATTTCCATGCTTATATCTGTAAATACAAAAAAGAGGAATAAAATCTACCTTGAACCAAAAACGAAAAAAAGAAAAAAAAACAGAACCCACCAGTTACACAGAGGAAAACCGTATCAGGGCACTTGCTCCAGTTGTAAACAATTCGGAAGTTGGTCAGTGGTGGGGAATCATCTCCCATTCAACCAGCAGGCCCCACGCAACAAGCGTCCTCATTGCAAAGCTGGGGGACCGTGCCGAGGCATCTGTGAGTAAACGTGGGCTGAGCCCCAGGCCAGCTGCTGCTGAAATGTTCCCACCCTTCCCAGGTAAAACACCTGAATATGTACAAGGACTTGAAAGCCTAGAGGAAGGGCCATGGAGCCACATGAGTGACAGCATGCCAGCCGACTTGGTGCCTGCAGGCCAGCCAGGATGGTCCTGGCCCTGGGTGCTCTTCTGGAAGTTTTCCATTTCCCTGCCTGAGATACCCCTGCTGTCCCGGCCCCCACTGCTTTCTTCCTCACTCACCTCTGCCCAGGGAGAAATTCCAGCGGCAGGTATGGGTGACACATCCTCTTCTTTAGCAGGTGGCATCTTGGCAACTGCTGCAGAAAGTCCAGCAGAGCCCCACTCACACTGGGCCACCCACAAAGCCGTGGCCTCTCACTCCCTCCCACCAGTCCAGCCCCAAGACTGCTGACAGGGCAGAGAAAATGGCGTCAGGCACAGCTGAAGGGGCTCTTGCTGCCTGGAGCGGTGTTTATATTGATCTGAACCCAGGCACACCTGGGGAGGGCTGGCCGGCACGGTCGGGCTTCCCAGGCCAGCCAATAATCACCCCTCAGGGGCTCACAGTTGCAGAAACTGGAACTTGCTGAATCGGCCAGGTCCAAGGAACAGGTGTGGGCTCCTGAGAGTCAGGATAGACAAGGGGCTGCAGCTCTGGCTTGTTTTCTAATTATATTATCTGGCCCATGAGTGGGAGACAACTTCAAGAAAACCCTCTCCTAATGAGAGGAACCCAGGAGTCAGGGAGAGGAGGGGTGGCTGGTGGGTGGAGACAGAGGCCTGGTGCCCCGGGTGCAGTGGAAGTCTCTGGAAGACCAGGTGGAGGGAGGCCACACAGAGTGATGCCCAGGGTCACAGACCTGTCGGAGCTGCTGCTTGTTAGTTCAAGTCCTGCTCTGAGGTGCTCTGCGTCAGATCTGAGTGACAGGTGAGCTGGGAGTGCTCTGCAATGAGGGCGATATGCTCGGTTCCTGTTTTCCCAGCCCTGCCATGGTACCTGCAAGGGTAGCTCTGTATCCTGGGAGGGGCCTGACCACGAGAGCCCCATGGGCTGCAGGGGAACCTGCCCAGGGAACCCCATATCCTGGGAGGGGCCTGAACACGAGAGCCCCGTGGGCTGGGGTGGGGGTGGGGTACCTGCCCAGGTGAGCTCCATATCCTGGGATTGGCCTGACCTCGAGAGCCCCATGGGCTGCTGGAGTCCTGGTAAAGGATGTCAGGACAGTCAGTGAAGCCACCGAGGATATACCTCCAGTAGTTCCTAAATCCTACACCCTGCTGGTCATTCTACCAACCACCAGGACATGGTATTCTGTATTAGTCTTCAATGATGCCTTCTTTTGTATTCTATTAGTCCCAGAGTCACAAGAAATTTTGGCTTGTGAGTGGCAGGACTCAACATACAACTAAAACAATACTTCCGGGCCGTGTTGCCCCAAGGGTTCAAAAATTCCCACACCATCTTTGGGGAAAGCTCAGCTAAAGACCTAAAAGTTCTACATCTGGAAAAGGAAACACTCCTTCAATATGCAGACGACATTCTGATCGCCAGCCCTACTAAGGAGACCTCTGAACTACCAAGCCAATAAAGGATACAAGTTGTCCAAGACAAAGCTCAAATATCACAGACTACGGTGACCTGCCTGGGCTTCATTCTCACAGAAGGTCGGAGAAGCCCATCCCAGGAAAGGGAAGAAACAATTTGCAGCCTTACCCATTTCTGAAACTAGAAGACAGCTTAGGGGTTCCTGGGGAGGCCAGGGTTTGCTGCTTCTGGATCCCTAACTACAGTCTACTAGCTGGGCCTCTATATGAAACACTGAAAGGAAAAGATGATGATCCTTTTGAATAGAATGCAGAAGAGGCCTTTCAAGAATGGAAAGAGCAGTCAATTCAGACCCTTGCCCTGGAACTCCCTAATTTAGCTAAACCCTTTGACCTTTACATTCCTGGTGAACGGTGAATCGCCATTGGAGTATTAGTGCAAAACCTGGGACCACTTGAAATGGAACAATGCAAGAATGCGATCCAGGTAGGATAAACTACGGTCACCAAGGGGCTTGGCCCACCGCCACATCTGGCCAAGATACTGGCAGTATCTGAAAACCTGGAAATCAGCAGCCCAAAAGGCCACCTCCCTCCTAAGGGAAAAGGACCCCACGTGGTGATCCTAACACCCAACCATGCCCTGAAGTTGCAGGGTTGGCTCCATGGGCACACTGACCTTGAGTGAGGAGGCCCTCCAACTCCAACCTCCATAGAGATAACCGGGGCAAAGTGGCACCATGACGACTCGTGTGAAGGTGTCTGCACGGGCAAATTTAACGCTCATTTCCCACCAGGAAGAGGAATTAACCAAAGGCTCAGCATGCCGTGCCGGAACCAGATTAGGGCCTGAAGCAATCCTGCGGGTTTGCGGCCAGCTCACAAGAAAGCGAGTTGAAGAAAGGAGCTAGGGACACTGTAATTCACAAACCTGCAGAGTTATAAATGACAGCTATCACCCAAAAATATATTGAAGGGAGGCTGCGAAAAGGACTTGAAAGCGGGGCAGAATTGCAAGAAAACGATTTCAGGGGGTAGACTGGAATTGCATTTAAAGCATAGGAAAAGAGGCAGAACGTCGACAATGATGCACTTGGCCAAAAAGGGCGTATGCGTTTTTTCCTGAATATATTCAGGAAAAAACGCATACGCCCTTTTTGGCCAACCAAGCAAGCATGTTAAAGAAATCTGCACTACAATGAAGTCTCACTGCCCCCCGTTCTAAAGGGCCATCTGAAAAAAGTGTAAAAACCAGAAACACAGGACAGGCCATGGAGAACAGGGAGCCTTGTTATGCTGATGGGCGGGATGTAAATTGCCAACAGCCACTCTGGAGATGTGTATGGTGTTTCCTCAAAAACCTAAAAAACAAAGCAACGGAGCCTACGGCATTACCACTTATTTTCCTATAGCTTAGGGAAATTAAAATCAAAAACACACAGCCACCCCAAAGTTTCTGTTTACGGCTCTGTTTACAAGAACCTCGTCTACGGTACAAGTTAAATATCCCAGAAAGCGAAAAATGGATAAAGAAGTGTGGTACGTACGTACAAAGGAATATCACTCACCAATGAAATCTATTTCATCAGGCCCATCGCGGCATAATGAGTGGATTCAGGTACGATGATTCTAAGTGAAATAAGTCACACAGAAAATGAAACATCATAAGATATCACTAATACACGGAATGTAAACTTGGCTACACATGAACTGAATTACAAAACAGAACAGGGTCTCAAATTTAGAAAACCACCTTATGTTTGCTTAAGGGGAAAAGTGAGTTGGGGTGCTGCATAAAAGCAGAGATAGAAATTAGCACAGATAGCTTTCCATAAGCCAAATATGTAATAGTCAAGACCTACCCCTTGCTCAACGAAATGGACTAAACACCTCATATTCAACACCTAGGAATACACCTGACTAGTAAGAATCTTCAAACCCATGGATTTATATGTCTCCGTAAGACAATCAAGCGTGTGTACAGCTGCATGAACGCAGCAGAGAAAATCCAATAAATCCCATTATCAAAATAAATTACAAAAACAAAACACAATGACAGTGAAATAGAGAGCAATTCTTAAATAATTCATTCAGGGCTTGT
Source organism: Delphinapterus leucas (assembly GCF_059928025.1). Lineage (NCBI taxonomy): Eukaryota > Metazoa > Chordata > Mammalia > Artiodactyla > Monodontidae > Delphinapterus > Delphinapterus leucas. The sequence continues at coordinate 4,292,130 of NW_028322237.1, forward strand.
GATGCAACGTGGATTTACCACATCTACACCCCGAGCTGAGTGAGACATAAGGCTGGACACTTTGGGCTGATAACATTGGTGACGTTCGGTGAGCAAAGGCAACCCTTTGAAGTCATACTGCATGGTACCCATTCCATGGGTCCCAACTCTCCAGGTTGAAGGGATTCTTCCTTCAGGTAAAACATGCATGGGCAACCCAGAATATGGTCCACCGTGTGACCGGGAAACCTTTTTAAATGCATCTCAGTTTTCGTCCCCTCGTACTCGGTTTTACCATTCCAGACGCTTTACTAACACTCTCCCCACTTGGAGAGTCAGTGCCTTTAACCTCCTGTTTGGCACAGTTTGGAATTTCTGCGCAAGATGAACAGGAATAGGGAGAACCAATGAGAGATTAGCTGTAGGTGTCTGCACGAACAAATTTAACGCTCATTTCCCACCAGGAAGAGGAATTAGCCAAAGGCTCAGCATGCCGTGCCAGAACCAGATTAGGGCCTGAAGCAATCCTGCACTTTTGCGGCCAGCTCACAAGAAAGCGAGTTGAAGAAAGGAGCTCAGGGGCACTGTAATTCACAAACCTGCAGAGTTATAAATGACAGCTATCGTCCAAAAATATATTGAAGTAAGGCTGCAAAGAGGACTTGAATGTGGGGCAGAATTCCAGGAATACGATTTCAGGAGGTAGACGGGAAGTCCTCTGAAAGTATAGGAGAAGAGGCAGAACCTCGACAATGATGCACTTGGTCAAAAAGGGCATATGCGTTTCTTCCAGGGCCCTTATTAAAGAGGGTAGGAGGCTCCCAGCATGCTTCAGTGGCCAACAGAGGGCCTACGTCGCCAAGGCGACATGAGCCATCCAGGCAGGAGTGACCTCACATCAGAGGGCCCACCTCACAGAAGGGTAAGGAACCCAGTCAGGATCAGACTCTCACCAGAGTGCCCACATAAGCAAGGGGCTGGGAACCAGGCAGGAGTGTCCTCACACCCGTGGGGCCACATCATCGAAAGTTGAGGTACCCAGCACATGTGTCCTCAAACCAGAGGACCCACATCACCATGGGTCTCGGAGCGAGGCAGGCAGGATTAACCTCAAAACACATGGCCCATTGTATAAAAAAGGTGAGGAATCCAGCAGTTGGAACATCCCAGCAGGCGGCCCAGAGCACCGAGGCTATGGGATCCAGGCAGTGATGAACTCACAACAGAGGGCCCTCATCGTGATACTGTAAGCAACCCAGCCGTTGTAACCTCAGAGCACAAGGCCCACATCCCCATGGGGAAGGGAACCAAGCAGGAGTGTCATCGCACCAGTGGGCACACATCAGAAAAGGTGGGGAGCCCAGCAGTTAGGGCCGGACGCCAGAGGGCCCTCATCACTGAGGAGAGGAGGCTCCCAGCAAGCTCCAACTGCTACCAGAAGGCCGACGTCACCAATGCGGGGTGTGCCAGCCAGGCAGGAGTGACCTCAGAGCAGAGGGCCAACCACACAAAAGTGTGAGGAACCCAAAGAGGATCAGACTCTCACCGGAGGGCCCACATCACCAAGGGAATGGAAACCAGGCAGGAGTGTCCTCACACCAGTGGGGCCACATCACCGAAATGTGACGGACCCAGCACACGTGGACTCAAACTACAGGACACACATCACCAAGGGGATGAGAGTGCGGCAGGCAAGAGAAGTCTCAAAACAGAGGGCCCATAGAAGGAAAAAGTGAGGAATCCCGCAGTGGGAACCTCCCCGCAGGAGGCCAGGAGCAGCGAGGCTATGGGGTCCATGTCGGAGTGAACTCACACCAGAGGGCCATCATCATGAAACTGAGCAACGTACCATTGGGACCTCAGAGCAGAATACCCACATTCCCATGGGGTTGGGATCCTGGCAGGAGTGTACTCGCACCACAGGGCGCACATCAGAAAATTTTGGGAGCCCAGGAGTTAGGGTCTGAAGCCAGAGGGCCCTCATTACCAAGGGTAGGAGACTCCCAGCAGGCACCAACTCCCAACTGAGGGCCCACGTCGCCAAGTTGACGTCTGCCAGCCAGGCAGGAGTGACCTCACAGCAGAGGGCCTACCTCACAGAATGGTGAGGAACCCAGCCAAGGTAAGACTCTCACCAGAGGGCCCACATCACCAAGGGCATCAGAACCAGGCAGGACTGTCTTCACACCAGGGTGGCCACATCATAGAAAGGTGAGGAACCCAGCACATGTGGCCTAAACCAGTGGATCCAGATCTCCAAGGGGCTCGGAGTGAGGCAGGCAGGAGTAGCCTCACAACACAGGGCCAATAGAATAAAAAAGGTGAGGAATCCTGCAGTGAGAACCTCCCAGCAGGCGGCCCAGAGCACCGAGTCTATGCGATCCAGGCCGCAGTGAACTCACAGCAGAGGGCCCACATCATGAAACTGTGAGCAACCCAGCCGTTGGGACCTCAGAGCAGAAGACCCACATCCCCATGGGGTTGGGAACATGGCACGAGTGTCCTCGCACCACTTAGCACGTATCAGAAAATGTGGGTACCCAGCAGTTAGAGCCTGACGCCAGAGGGCCCTCATCACCGAGGGGAGGAGGCTCCGAGCAGGCTCCAACTGCCACAAGAGGGCCGACATTGCCAAGGCGGGGTGTGCCAGCCAGGCAGGAGTGACCTCACAGCAGAGGGCCCACCTCACAGAAGTGGGAGGAACCCAGCCAGGATCAGACTCTCACCAGAGGGCCCACATCACCAAGGGGATAGGAACCAGGCAGGAGTGTCCTCACACCAGTGGGGCCACATCATCGAAAGGTGAGGGACCCAGCACACGTGGCCTCAAACCAGAGGACACACATCACCAAGGGGCTGGGAGTGAGGCAGGCAGGAGGAGTCTCAAAACAGAGGGCCCATAGAAGGAAAAAGGTGAGGAATCCCACAGTGGGAACCTCCCCGCAGGTGGCCAGGAGCAGCGAGGCTATGGGGTCCATGCCGGAGTGAACTCACACCAGAGGGCCCTCATCATGAAACTGAACAACGTACCATTGGGACCTCAGATCAGAAGACCCACATTCCCATGGGGTTGGGATCCTGGCAGGAGTGTACTCGCACCACAGGGCGCACATCAGAAAATTTTGGGAGCCCAGGAGTTAGGGTCTGACGCCAGAGGGCCCTCATTACCGAGGGGAGGAGACTCCCAGCAGGCACAAACTCCCAACTGAGGGCCCACGTCGCCAAGTTGACGTGTGCCAGCCAGGCAGGAGTGACCTCACAGCAGAGGGCCTACCTCACAGAAGGGTGAGGGACCCAGCCAGGATAAGACTCTCACCAGAGGGCCCACATCACCAAGGGGATCGGAACAAGGCAGGAGTGTCCTCACACCAGTGTGGCCACATTATAGAAAGGTGAGGAACCCAGCACATGTGGCCTAAACCAGAGGACCCACATTTCCAAGGTGCTCCGAGTGAGGCAGGCAGGAGTAGCCTAACAACACAGGGCCCACAGAATAAAAAATGTGAGGAATCCAGCAGTTTGAACCTCCCAGCAGGTGGCCCAGAGCATGGAGTCTATGGGATCCAGGCCACAGTGAGCTCACAGCAGAGGGCCCACATCATGAAACTGTGAGCAACCCAGCCAGTGGGACCTCAGAGCAGAAGGCCCACATCCCCATGGGGATGGGAACCTCGCAGGAGTGTCCTCGCACAACTTAGCACGTATCAGAAAATGTGGGAACCCCGCAGTTATGGCCTGACGCCAGAGGGCCCTCATCACTGAGGAGAGGAGGCTACCAGCAGGCTCCAAATGCCACCAGAGGGCCGACGTCACCAATGGAACGGGAGCAAGCCAGGCAGGAGTTACCTCACAGCAGAGGGCCCACCTCACAGAAGTGTGAGGAGCCCAAACAGGATCAGACTCTAACCAGAGCGCCCACATCACCAAGGGGATGCGAACCAGGCAGGAGTGTGCTCACACCAGTGGGGCCACATCATTGAAAGGCAAGGAACCCACCACATGTGGCCTCAAACCAGAAGACCCACATCAACAAGGGGCTCAGAGTGAGGCAGGCAGGAAGTGTCTCACAACACACGGCCCATAGAAGAAAAAAGGTAAGGAATCCTGCAGTTGGAAGCTCCAAGCAGGTGGCCCAGAGCACCGAGGCTATGGGATGCATGCCGGAGTGAACTCACAGCAGAGGGCCCACATCCTGACACTGTGAGCAAGCCAGCCGTTGGCACCTCAGAACAGAAGGCCCAAATCTGCATGGGGATGGGAACCTGGCAGGAGTGTCATCGCACAAGTGGGCGCACATCAGAAAATGTGGTGAGCCCAGCAGTTAGGGCCGGACGCCAGAGGGCCCTCATCACCGATGGGAGGAGGTTCCCAGCACGCTCCAACTGCAACCAGAGGGCCCATGTGGCCAAGGCGTCGTGTGCCAGCCAGGCAGGTGTGACCTCACAGCAGAGGGCCCGCCTCACAGAAGTGTGAGGAATCAAGCCAGGATCAGACTCTCACCAGAGGGCCCACATCAACAAGGGGATGGGAACCAGTCAGGAGTGTCCTCACACCAGTAGGGCCACATCCCTAAAAGGTGAGACAAACGGCACACGTGGTCTCAAACCAGAAGACCTACATCACCAAGGGGCTCGGTGTGAGGCAGGCAGGAGGAGCTTCACCACACAGGGCCCAAAGTATAAGAAAGGTGAGGAATCCAGCAGTTGGAACCTCCCAGCAGGCGGCCCAGAGCACAGAGGCTATGGGATCTAGGCCTGAGTGAACTAACACCGGAGTGCCAACATAACGAAACTGTGAGCAACCCAGGCGTTGCGACCACAGAGCAGAAGGCACACATCCCCATGAGTATTGGAACCTTACAGGAGTGTCCTGGCATCACTGGGCTCACATCAGAAATCGTGGGGAGCCCAGCAGTTAGAGCCTGACGCAAGAGGGCCCTCATCACCTTGGAGAGGAGGGTACAAGAAGGCTCCAACTGCCACCAGAAGTCCGACGTCACCAGGGCAACGGGAGCAAGCCAGGCAGGAGTTACCTCACAGCAGAGGGCCCACCTCACAGAAGAGTGAGGAACCCAGCCAGGATCAGACTCTCACCAGAGGGCCCACATCACCAAGGGGATCTGATCCAGGCAGGAGTGGCCTCACACCAGTGTGGCCAAATCATAGAAAGGTGAGGAACCCAGAACATGTGGCCTAAACAAGAGGACCCACATCTCCAAGGGGCTCGGAGTGAGGCAGGCAGGAGGAGCCTCAAAACAGAGGACCCATAGAATAAAAAAGGTGAGGAATCCCGCAGTTGGAACCTCCTAGCATGCAGCAAGGAGCAGCGAGGCTATGGGGTCCCGGCCGTTGTGAACTCACAACAGAGGACCCTCATCATGAAACTGTGAACAACACAGCTGTTGGGACCACAGAACAGAAGGCCCACATTCCCATGGGGTTGGGAACCTGGCAGGAGTGTACTCGCACCACAGGGCACACATCAGAAAATTTTGGGAGCCCAGGAGTTAGGGCCTGACGCCAGACGGCCCTAATTACCGAGGGGAGCAGACTCCTAGAAGGCACCAACTCCCACCTGAGGGCCCACGTCTCCAAGGTGATGTGCGTTAGCCAGGCAGGAGTGACCTCACAGCAGAGGGCCTATGTCACAGAAGGGGGAGGAACCCAGCCAGGATAAGACTCTCACCAGAGGGCCCACATCACCAAGGGGATCAGAACCAGGCAGGAGTGGCCTCACACCAGTGTGGCCAAATCGTAGAAAAGTGAGGAACCCAGAACATATGGCCTAAACCAGAGGACCCACATCAACAAGGGGCTCAGAGTGAGGCAGGCAGGAGGTGTCTCAAACAGAGGGCCATAAAATAAAAAAGGTGAGGTAACCCGCAGTTGGAACCTCCCAGCAGGCGGCAAGGAGCAGCGAGGCTATGGGATCCCGGCCGGTGTGAACTCACAACAGAAGGCCCTCATCACGAAACTGTGAACAACCCAGCGGTTGGGACCACAGAGAAGAAGGCCCACATTCCCATGGGGTTGGGAAACTGGCAGGAGTGTACTCCCACCAGAGGGCACACATCAGAAAAGTATGGGAGCCCAGGAGTTAGGGCCTGACGTCAGAGGGCCCTCATTACCGAGGGGAGGAGACTCCCAGCAGGCACCAACTCCCAACTGAGGGCCCACATCGCCAAGGTGACGTGTGCCAGCCAGGCAGGAGTGACCTCACAGCAGAGGGCCCACCTCCCAGAAGTGTGAGGAATCCAGACAGGATCAGACTCTCACCAGAGGGCCCCCATCACCAAGGGGATGGGAACCAGGCAGGAGTGTCCTCACACCAGTGTGGTCACATCACCGAAATGTGACGGACCCAGCACACGTGGCCTCAAACTACAGGACACACGTCACCAAGGGGCTGGGAGTGAGGCAGGCAGGAGGAGCCTCCAAACAGAGGGCCCATAGCGTAAAAAAGGTGAGGAATCCCGCAGTTGGAACCTCCCAGCAGGTGGCCAGGAGCAGCGAGGCTATGGGATCCAGGCCTGACTGAACTCAAAACAGAGGGCCCTCATTATGAAACTGTGAGCAACCCAGCCGTTGGGACCTTAGAGCAGAAGGCCCACATTCCCATGGGGTTGGGATCCTGGCAGGAGTGTACTCGCACCACAGGGCGCACATCAGAAAATTTTGGGAGCCCAGGAGTTAGGGTCTGACGCCAGAGGGCCCTCATTACCGAGGGGAGGAGACTCCCAGCAGGCACCAACTCCCAACTGAGGGCCCACGTCGCCACGTTGACGTGTGCCAGCCAGGCAGGAGTGACCTCACAGCAGAGGGCCTACCTCACAGAAGGGTGAGGAACCCAGCCAGGATAAGGCTCTCACCAGAGGGCCCACATCACCAAGGGGATCGGAACAAGGCAGGAGTGTCCTCACACCAGTGTGGCCACATTATAGAAAGGTGAGGAACCCAGCACATGTGGCCTAAACCAGAGGACCCACATTTCCAAGGTGCTCCGAGTGAGGCAGGCAGGAGTAGCCTAACAACACAGGGCCCACAGAATAAAAAATGTGAGGAATCCAGCAGTTTGAACCTCCCAGCAGGTGGCCCAGAGCATGGAGTCTATGGGATCCAGGCCACAGTGAGCTCACAGCAGAGGGCCCACATCATGAAACTGTGAGCAACCCAGCCAGTGGGACCTCAGAGCAGAAGGCCCACATCCCCATGGGGATGGGAACCTCGCAGGAGTGTCCTCGCACAACTTAGCACGTATCAGAAAATGTGGGAACCCAGCAGTTATGGCCTGGCGCCAGAGGGCCCTCATCACGGAGGAGAGGAGGCTACCAGCAGGCTCCAAATGCCACCAGAGGGCCGACGTCACCAAGGCAATGGGAGCAAGCCAGGCAGGAGTTACCTCACAGCAGAGGGCCCACCTCACAGAAGTGTGAGGAATCCAGACAGGATCAGACTCTCACCAGAGGGCCCACATCACCAAGGGGATGGGAACCAGGCAGGAGTGTCCTCACACCAGTGGGGCCACATCAATAAAGGTGAGGAAACTGGTACATGTGGCCTTAAACAAGAGGACCTACATCACAAATGGGCTGGGAGTGAGTCAGGAAGTAGGAGCATGAAAACACAGGACCCAAAGAATAAAACAGGTAAGGAATCCAGCAGTAGGAACCTCCCAGCAGGCCGCTCAGAGCACAGAGGCTATGGGATCTAGGCCTGGGTGAACTAACACCAGAGAGCCAACATCATGAAACGGTGAACAACACAGGTGTTGGGACCTTAGAGCAGAAGGCCCACATGCCCATGGGGATGGGAACCTCGCAGGAGTGTCCTCGCACCACTTAGCACGTATCAGAAAATGTGGGTACCCAGCAGTTAGGGCCTGAGGCAAGAGGGCCCCCATCACCGAGGGGAGGTTCCCAGCAGGCTCCAACTGCCACAAGAGGGCCGATGTTGGCCAGGTGGGGTGTGCCAGCCAGGCAGGAGTGACCTCACAGCAGAGGGCCCCCCTCACAGAAGGGTGAGGAACCCAGCCAGGATCAGACTCTCACCAGAGGGCCCACATCATCAAGGGGATAGGAACCAGGCAGGAGTGTCCTCACACCAGTGGGGCCACATCATCGAAAGGCGAGGGACCCAGCATACGTGGCCTCAAACCAGAGGACACACATCACCAAGGGACTGGGAGTGAGGCAGGCAGGAGTAGTCTCAAAACAGAGGGCCCATAGAAGAAAAAAGGTGAGGAATCCCGCAGTTGTAACCTCTCAGCAGGTGGCCAGGAGCAGCGAGTCTATGGGATCCAGGCCGGAGAGAACTCACAGCAGAGGGCCCTCATCATGAAACTGAGCAACCCACGGTTGGGACTTCAGAGCAGAAGGCCCACATTCCCATGGGGTTGGGAACCTGGCAGGAGTGTACTCGAACCACAGGGCGCATATCAGAAAATATTGGGAGCCCAGGAGTTAGGGTCTGACGCCAGAGGGCCCTCATTACCGAGGGGAGGAGACACCCAGCAGGCACCAAATCCCACCAGAGGGCCGACGTCACCAAGGCGGGGTGTGCCAGCCAGGCAGGAGTGACCTCAGAGAAGAGGGCCCACCTCACAGAAGTGTGAGGAACCCAACCAGGATCAGACTCTCACCGGAGGGCCCACATCACCAAGGGGATGGGAACCAGGCAGGAGTGTCCTCACACCAGTGGGGCCACATCAGCCAAAGGTGAGGAACCCAGCACATGTGGCCTCAAACCACAGGACACACATCACCAAGGGGATAGGAGTGAGGCAGGTGTCTGGAGGGGCACATTTAACTCTAATTTCCCACCAGGAAGTGGAATGAACCAAAGTCTCAGAGTGCCGTGCCGGACCCTGATTACGGCCTGAAGCAAACCTGCGGTTCTGTGGCCAGTTTTCAAGGAAACGAGTTAAGAAAGGAAATCACGGGCACTGTAATTCACAAACCTGCAGTGTTATAAATGACAGCTATTGGCAAAATTATATGGAAGTAAGTCTGCAAAGAGGACTTGAAAACGAGGCAGAATTGCAGGAATCATATTTCAGGAGGTAGATTGGAATTGCATTTAAAGCATGTGAAAAGCGGCAGATCTTTGACAGTGATGCAGTTGGACAAAAGTGCGTAAACATTTTTTCCTGAATATATTCAGGAAAAAACACATATGCCCTTTTTGGCCAACCAAGCACTCGAGAAATGGAAATCCGCACTACAATGAAGTCTCATTTCCCATTCGTCAAAAGGGCCATCTGAAAAAAGTGTAAAAACCAGAAACACAGGACAGGCCATGGAGAACAGGGAGCCTTGTTATGCTGATGGGCGGGATGTAAATTGCCAACAGACACTCTGGAGATGTTTATAGTGTATCCTGAAACATCTGAAAAACAAAGCTACAGACCCTAGGGCACTTCCACTTTTGGCACTATAGCTTAGGAAAATTAAAATCAACAAGACACAGCCAACACAAAATTTAGGGCTGCTGTGTTTACAAGAACCTTGAGTCCAGTACAAATTAAATATCCCAGAAAGAAAAAAATGGATAAAGGAGTTGTGCTACTTACGTACAATGGAATATCACTCAGCAATGAAATCAATGTCATCAGGCCTGTAGCAGCAAATTGAGTGGATTTAAGTATGATGATTCTAAGAGAAATAGGTCACACAGAGAAAGATAATTATCATAAGATATCACTAATAGAGAGAGTGTAAACTTGGCTACACATAAACTGAATTCCAAAACCGAACAGAGTCTCACATTTAGATAAAAACTTATGCTTGCTTAAGGGGAAAGTTGAGTTGGGGTGCTGTATAAAACCAGAGATTGAAATTAGCACACATACCGTTCCATAAGCCAAATATGTAATAGACAAGACCTACTCTTTGCTCAACGAAATAGACTCATCCATGGTGTATCACCTCACACCTGTTAGAATGGGCATCATCAGAAAATCTACAAACAACAAATGCTGGAAAGGGTGTGGAGATAAGGAACCCTCTTCCACTATTGTTGGGAATGTAAATTGATACAGTCACTGTGGAGAACATTATGGAGTTTCTTATAAAACTAAGAATAGAATTACCATATGATACAGCAATCCCACTACTGGGCATATACCCAGACAAAACCATAAATCAAAAAGAGACATTCACCGCAATGTTCATTGCATCACTATTTACAATATCCAGGTAATGGAAGCAACCTAAATGCCCACAGACAGACGAATGCATAAAGATGTGGTACATATATAAAATGGAATATTACTAAGCCATAAAAAGGAATGAAATTGGGTCATTTGTAGAGACGTTGATGGATCTAGAGACTGTCATACAGAGTGAAGTAAGTCAGAAAGAGAAAAACAAATCTTGTCTATTAATGCATATATGTGGAACCTAGAAAAATTGTACAGATGAACCGTTTTGCCAGGCAGAAATAGAGCAACAGATGTAGACAACAAACGTATGGACACCAAGGGGGGAAAGCTGTTGGGGGGTGGTGGTGGGAGGAGTTGAGAGATTGGGATTGGCATGTATACATTTATATGTATAAAATAGATAACCAAAAAGAACCTGCTGTATAAAAAAATAAAATAAAATTCAAATTACAAAAAGTAAAACAGAAAAAATATTCTTCCCTTCACATACATGTATTTATATGAATAAATTATTTCCATGCTTATATCTGTAAATACAAAAAAGAGGAATAAAATCTACCTTGAACCAAAAACGAAAAAAAGAAAAAAACACAGAACCCACCAGTTACACAGAGGAAAACCGTATCAGGGCACTTGCTCCAGTTGTAAACAATTCTGAAGTTGGTCAGTGGTGGGGAATCATCTCCCATTCAGCCAGCAGGCCCCACGCAACAAGCGTCCTCATTGCAAAGCTGGGGGACCGTGCCGAGGCATCTGTGAGTAAACGTGGGCTGAGCCCCAGGCCAGCTGCTGCTGAAATGTTCCCACCCTTCCCAGGTAAAACACCTGAATATGTACAAGGACTTGAAAGCCTAGAGGAAGGGCCATGGAGCCACATGAGTGACAGCATGCCAGCCGACTTGGTGCCTGCAGGCCAGCCAGGATGGTCCTGGCCATGGGTGCTCTTCTGGAAGCTTTCCATTTCCCTGCCTGAGATACCCCTGCTGTCCCGGCCCCCACTGCTTTCTTCCTCACTCACCTCTGCCCAGGGAGAAATTCCAGCGGCAGGTATGGGTGACACATCCTCTTCTTTAGCAGGTGGCATCTTGGCAACTGCTGCAGAAAGTCCAGCAGAGCCCCACTCACACTGGGCCACCCACAAAGCCGTGGCCTCTCACTCCCTCCCACCAGTCCAGCCCCAAGACTGCTGACAGGGCAGAGAAAATGGCGTCAGGCACAGCTGAAGGGGCTCTTGCTGCCTGGAGCGGTGTTTATATTGATCTGAACCCAGGCACACCTGGGGAGGGCTGGCCGGCACGGTCGGGCTTCCCAGGCCAGCCAATAATCACCCCTCAGGGGCTCACAGTTGCAGAAACTGGAACTTGCTGAATCGGCCAGGTCCAAGGAACAGGTGTGGGCTCCTGAGAGTCAGGATAGACAAGGGGCTGCAGCTCTGGCTTGTTTTCTAATTATATTATCTGGCCCATGAGTGGGAGACAACTTCAAGAAAACCCTCTCCTAATGAGAGGAACCCAGGAGTCAGGGAGAGGAGGGGTGGCTGGTGGGTGGAGACAGAGGCCTGGTGCCCCGGGTGCAGTGGAAGTCTCTGGAAGACCAGGTGGAGGGAGGCCACACAGAGTGATGCCCAGGGTCACAGACCTGTCGGAGCTGCTGCTTGTTAGTTCAAGTCCTGCTCTGAGGTGCTCTGCGTCAGATCTGAGTGACAGGTGAGCTGGGAGTGCTCTGCAATGAGGGCGATATGCTCGGTTCCTGTTTTCCCAGCCCTGCCATGGTACCTGCAAGGGTAGCTCTGTATCCTGGGAGGGGCCTGACCACGAGAGCCCCATGGGCTGCAGGGGAACCTGCCCAGGGAACCCCATATCCTGGGAGGGGCCTGAACACGAGAGCCCCGTGGGCTGGGGTGGGGGTGGGGTACCTGCCCAGGTGAGCTCCATATCCTGGGATTGGCCTGACCTCGAGAGCCCCATGGGCTGCTGGAGTCCTGGTAAAGGATGTCAGGACAGTCAGTGAAGCCACCGAGGATATACCTCCAGTAGTTCCTAAATCCTACACCCTTCTGGTCATTCTACCAACCACCAGGACATGGTATTCTGTATTAGTCTTCAATGATGCCTTCTTTTGTATTCTATTAGTCCCAGAGTCACAAGAAATTTTGGCTTGTGAGTGGCAGGACTCAACATACAACTAAAACAATACTTCCGGGCCGTGTTGCCCCAAGGGTTCAAAAATTCCCACACCATCTTTGGAGAAAGCTCAGCTAAAGAACTAAAAGATCTACCTCTGGAAAAGGAAACACTCCTTCAATATGCAGACGACATTCTGATCGCCAGCCCTACTAAGGAGACCTCTGAACTACCAAGCCAATAAAGGATACAAGTTGTCCAAGAAAAAGCTCAAATATCACAGACTACGGTGACCTGCCTGGGCTTCATTCTCACAGAAGGTCGGAGAAGCCCATCCCAGGAAAGGGAAGAAACAATTTACAGCCTTACCCATTTCTGAAACTAGAAGACAGCTTAGGGGCTCCTGGGGAGGCCAGGGTTTGCTGCTTCTGGATCCCTAACTACAGTCTACTAGCTGGGCCTCTATATGAAACAGTGAAAGGAAAAGATGATGATCCTTTTGAATAGAATGCAGAAGTGGCCTTTCAAGAATGGAAAGAGCAGTCAATTCAGACCCTTGCCCTGGAACTCCCTAATTTAGCTAAACCCTTTGACCTTTACATTCCTGGTGAACGGTGAATCGCCATTGGAGTATTAGTGCAAAACCTGGGACCACTTGAAATGGAACAATGCAAGAATGCGATCCAGGTAGGATAAACTACGGTCACCAAGGGGCTTGGCCCACCGCCACATCTGGCCAAGATACTGGCAGTATCTGAAAACCTGGAAATCAGCAGCCCAAAAGGCCACCTCCCTCCGAAGGGAAAAGGACCCCACGTGGTGATCCTAACACCCAACCATGCCCTGAAGTTGCAGGGTTGGCTCCATGGGCACACTGACCTTGAGCGAGGAGGCCCTCCAACTCCAACCTCCATAGAGATAACCGGGGCAAAGTGGCACCATGAAGACTCGTGTGAAGGTGTCTGCACGGGCAAATTTAACGCTCATTTCCCACCAGGAAGAGGAATTAACCAAAGGCTCAGCATGCCGTGCCGGAACCAGATTAGGGCCTGAAGCAATCCTGCGGGTTTGCGGCCAGCTCACAAGAAAGCGAGTTGAAGAAAGGAGCTCAGGGACACTGTAATTCACAAACCTGCAGAGTTATAAATGACAGCTATCACCCAAAAATATATTGAAGGAAGGCTGCGAAGAGGACTTGAAAGCGGGGCAGAATTGCAAGAAAACGATTTCAGGGGGTAGACTGGAATTGCATTTAAAGCATAGGAAAAGAGGCAGAACGTCGACAATGATGCACTTGGCCAAAAAGGGCGTATGCGTTTTTTCCTGAATATATTCAGGAAAAAACGCATACGCCCTTTTTGGCCAACCAAGCAAGCATGTTAAAGAAATCTGCACTACAATGAAGTCTCACTGCTCCCCGTTCAAAAGGGCCATCTGAAAAAAGTGTAAAATCCAGAAAGGCAGCACAGGCCATGGAGAACAGGGAGCCTTGTTATGCTGATGGGCGGGATGTAAATTGCCAACAGCCACTCTGGAGATGTGTATGGTGTTTCCTCAAAAACCTAAAAAACAAAGCAACGGAGCCTATGGCATTACCACTTATTTTCCTATAGCTTAGGGAAATTAAAATCAAAAACACACAGCCACCGCAAAGTTTCTGTTTACGGCTCTGTTTACAAGAACCTCGTCTACGGTACAAGTTAAATATCCCAGAAAGCGAAAAATGGATAAAGAAGTGTGGTACGTACGTACAAAGGAATATCACTCACCAATGAAATCTATGTCATCAGGCCCGTCGCGGCATAATGAGTGGATTCACGTACGATGATTCTAAGTGAAATAGGTCACACAGAAAATGAAACATCATAAGATATCACTAATACACCGAATGTAAACTTGGCTACACATGAACTGAATTACAAAACAGAACAGGGTCTCAAATTTAGAAAACCTACTTATGCTTGCTTAAGGGGAAAGGTGAGTTGTGGTGCTGCATAAAACCAGAGATAGAAATTAGCACAGATACCTTTCCATAAGCCAAATATGTAATAGTCAAGACCTAACCCTTGCTCAATGAAATGGACTAAACACCCCATATTCAACGCCTAGGATTACACATGAGTAGTAAGAACCTTCAAACCCATGGATTTATATGTCTCCGTAAGAGACTCAAGTGTGTGTACAGCAGCATGAATGCAGCAGAGAAAATCCGATAAAACCCATTATCAAAATGAATTACAAAAACAAACACAATGACAGTGAAATAGAGAGCAATTCTTAAATAATTCATTCAGGGCTTGTGATGCGACCTGGATTTACCACATCTACACCCAGAGCTGAGTGAGACATAAGGCTGGACACTTCGGGCTGATAGCATTGGTGAGGTTCGATGAGCAAATGCAGACCCTTTGAAGTCATACTGCATGGTACCCATTCCATGGGTCCCAACTCTCCAGGTTTAAGGGATTCTTCCTTCAGCTAAAACATGCATGGGAAACCCACAGTACAGTGCACTGTGTGACCGGGAAACGTTTTCAAATGCATCTCAGTTTTCGTCCCCTTTTACTCGGGTTCACCATTCCAGACCGTTTACTAACACTCTCCCCACTTGGAGAGTCAGTGCCTTTAACCTCCTGTTTGGCACAGTTTGCAATTTCTGCGCAAGATGAACAGGAATAGGGAGAACCAATGAGAGACTAGCTGTAGGTGTCTGGACGGGCAAATGGAACGCTCATTTCCCACCAGGAAGAGGAATTAACCAAAGGCTCAGCATGCCGTGCCGGAACCAGATTAGGGCCTGAAGCATTCCTGCGGGTTTGCGGCCAGCTCACAAGAAAGCGAGTTGAAGAAAGGAGCTCAGGGGCACTGTAATTCACAAACCTGCAGAGTTATAAATGACAGCTATCGTCCAAAAATATATTGAAGGAAGGCTGCGAAGAGGACTGGAAAGCGGGGCAGAATTGCAGGAAAACGATTTCAGGGGGTAGACTGGAATTGCATTTAAAGCATAGGAAAAGAGGCAGAACGTCGACAATGATGCACTTGGCCAAAAAGGGCGTATGCGTTTTTTCCTGAATATATTCAGGAAAAAACGCATACGCCCTTTTTGGCCAACCAAGCCAGCATGTTATAGAAATCTGCACTACAAAGAAGTCTCACTGCCCCCAGGTCAAAAGGGCCATCTGAAAAAAGTGTAAAATCCAGAAAGACAGCACAGGCCATGGAGAACAGGGAGCCTTGTTATGCTGATGGGCGGGATGTAAATTGCCAACAGCCACTCTGGAGAAGTGTATGGTGTTTCCTGAAACACCTAAGAAACAAAGCAACGGAGACTACGGCACTTCCACTTATGGTCTTATAGATCACGGAAATTAAAATCAAAAACAGACAGCCACCCCAAAGTTTCAGACGGCTCTGTTTACAGGAATCTCGTCTACGGTACAAGTTAAATATCCCAGAATGTGAAAAATGGATAAAGAAGTTGTGGTACACACATTCAATGGAATATCACTCAGCAATGAAATCTATGTCATCAGGCCCATCGTGGCATAATGAGTGGATTCAGGTACGATGATTCTAAGTGAAATAAGTCACACAGAAAATGAAACATCATAAGATATCACTAATACACGGAATGTAAACTTGGCTACACATGAACTGAATTACAAAACAGAACAGGGTCTCAAATTTAGAAAACCACCTTATGCTTGCTTAAGGGGAAAAGTGAGTTGGGGTGCTGCATAAAACCAGAGATAGAAATTAGCACAGATACCTTTCCATAAGCCAAATATGTAATAGTCAAGACCTAGCCCTTGCTCAACGAAATGGACTAAACACCCCATATTCAACGCCTAGGAATACACCTGACTAGTAAGTATCTTCAAACCCATGGATTTATATGTCTCCATAAGAGACTCAAGTGTGTGTACAGCGGCATGAATGCAGCAGAGAAAATCCGATAAATCCCATTATCAAAATGAATTACAAAAACAAACACAATGACAGTGAAATAGAGAGCAATTCTTAAATAATTCATTCAGGGCTTGTGATGCAACCTGGATTTACCACATCTACAACCAGAGCTGAGTGAGACATAAGGCTGTACACTTCGGCCTGATAGCATTGGTGAGGTTCGTTGCGAAAATGCAGGCCCTTTGGAGTCATACTGCATGGTACCCATTCCATGGGTCCCAACTCTCCAGGTTTAAGGGATTCTTCCTTCAGCTAAAACATGCATGGGAAACCCACAGTATGGTGCACCGTGTGACCGGGAAACCTTTTCAAATGCATCTCAGTTTTCGTCCCCTTTTACTCGGGTTCACGATTCAAGACCCTTTATTAATACTCTCCCCACTTAGAGAGTCAGTGCCTTTAACCTCCTGTTTGGCACAGTTTGCAATTTCTGCGCAAGATGAACAAGAATAGGGAGAACCAATGAGAGACTAGCTCTAGGTGTCTGCACGTTCAAATATAACACTCATTTCCCACCAGGAAGAGGAATTTACCAAAGGATCAGCATGCTGTGCCGGAACCAGATTAGGGCATGAAGACATGCTGCGGGTTTGCGGCCAGCTCACAAGAAAGCGAGTAGAAGAAAGGAGCTCAGGCGCACTGTCATTCACAAACCTGCAGAGTTATAAATGTCAGCTATTGTCCAAAAATGTATTGAAGTAAGGCTGCGTACAGGACTTGAAAGCGGGGCAGAATTGCAGGAAAACGAGTTCAGGGGCAGACTGGAATTGCATTTAAAGCATAAGGAAAGAGACAGAAAGTCGACAATGATGCACTTGGTCAAAAAGGGCGTATGCGTTTTTTCCTGAATATATTCAAGAAAAAACACATACGCCCTTTTTGGCCAAACAAGCAAGCCTGTAAAGAAATCTGCATTACAATGAAGTCTCACTGCCCCCCTGTCAAAAGGGACATCTGAAAAAAGTGAAAAATCCAGAAAGGCAGGACAGGCCATGGAGAACAGGGAGCCTTGTTATGCTGATGGGCGGGATGTAACTTGCCAACAGCCACTCTGGAGAAGTGTATGGTGTTTCCTCAAACACCTAAAAAACTAAGCAACGGAGCCTACGGCACTTCAACTTATGGTTCTATAGCTTAGGGAAATTAAAATCAAAAAGACACAGCCACCCATAAATTTTGGACGGCTCTGCTTACAAGAACCTCATTTACGGTACAAGTGAAATATCCCAGAAAGCAAAAAATGGATAAAGAAGTTGTTGTACGTACGTACAATGGAATATCACTCAGCAATGAAATCTATGTCATGAGGCCCGTCGCGGCATAATGAGTGGATTCAGGTACGATCATTCTAAGTTAACTAAGTCACACAGAAAAAGAAACACCATAAGATATCTCAAATACACGGAATGCAAACATGGCTGCACATGAACTCAATTACAAAACAGAAAAGGGTCTCAAATTTAGAAAACCAACTTATGCTTGCTTAAGGGGAAAGGTGAGTTGTGCGGCTGCATAAAACCAGAGATTGAAATTAGCACAGATACCTTTCCATAAGCAAATATGTAATAGTCAGGACCTACTCCTTGCTCCACGAAATGGACTCAACACCCCATATTCAATGCCTAGGAATATACCTGACTAGTAAGAATCTGAAAACCCATGGATTTATATGTCTCCATAAGAGAATCAAGCATGTGTACAGCGGCATAAACGCAGCAGTGAAAATCCGATAAATCCCATTATCAAAATAAATTACAAAAACAAAACACAATGACAGTGAAATAGAGAGCAATTCTTAAATAATTCATTCAGGGCTTGTGATGCAACGTGGATTTACCACATCTACACCCCGAGCTGAGTGAGACATAAGGCTGGACACTTCGGGCTGATAGCATTGGTGACGTTTGGTGAGCAAAGGCAACCCTTTGAAGTCATACTGCGTGGTACCCATTCCATGGGTCCCAACTCTCCAGGTTGAAGGGATTCTTCCTTCAGGTAAAACATGCATGGGCAACCCAGAATATGGTCCACCGTGTGACCGGGAAAACTTTTTAAATGCGTCTCAGTTTTCGTCCCCTCGTACTCGGTTTTACCATTCCAGACGCTTTACTAACACTCTCCCCACTTGGAGAGTCAGTGCCTTTAACCTCCTGTTTGGCACAGTTTGGAATTTCTGCGCAAGATGAACAGGAATAGGGAGAACCAATGAGAGATTAGCTGTAGGTGTCTGCACGAACAAATTTAACGCTCATTTCCCACCAGGAAGAGGAATTAGCCAAAGGCTCAGCATGCCGTGTCTGAACCAGATTAGGGCCTGAAGCAATCCTGCGGTTTTGCGGCCAGCTCACAAGAAAGCGAGTTGAAGAAAGGAGCTCAGGGGCACTGTAATTCACAAACCTGCAGAGTTATAAATGACAGCTATCGTCCAAAAATATATTGAAGTAAGGCTGCAAAGAGGACTTGAACGCGGGGCAGAATTCCAGGAACACGATTTCAGGAGGTAGACGGGAAGTCCTCTGAAAGTATAGGAGAAGAGGCAGAACCTCGACAATGATGCACTTGGTCAAAAAGGGCATATGCGTTTCTTCCAGGGCCCTTATTAAAGAGGGTAGGAGGCTCCCAGCATGCTTCAGTGGCCAACAGAGGGCCTACGTCGCCAAGGCGACATGAGCCATCCAGGCAGGAGTGACCTCACATCAGAGGGCCCACCTCACAGAAGGGTAAGGAACCCAGTCAAGATCAGACTCTCACCAGAGTGCCCACATAAGCAAGGGGCTGGGAACCAGGCAGGAGTGTCCTCACACCCGTGGGGCCACATCATCGAAAGTTGAGGTACCCAGCACATGTGGCCTCAAACCAGAGGACCCACATCACCATGGGTCTCGGAGCGAGGCAGGCAGGATTAACCTCAAAACCAATGGCCCATTGTATAAAAAAGGTGAGGAATCCAGCAGTTGGAACATCCCAGCAGGCGGCCCAGAGCACCGAGGCTATGGGATCCAGGCAGTGATGAACTCACAACAGAGGGCCCTCATCGTGATACTGTAAGCAACCCAGCCGTTGTAACCTCAGAGCACAAGGCCCACATCCCCATGGGGAAGGGAACCAAGCAGGAGTGTCATCGCACCAGTGGGCACACATCAGAAAAGGTGGGGAGCCCAGCAGTTAGGGCCGGACGCCAGAGGGCCCTCATCACTGAGGAGAGGAGGCTCCCAGCAAGCTCCAACTGCTACCAGAAGGCCGACGTCGCCAATGCAGGGTGTGCCAGCCAGGCAGGAGTGACCTCAGAGCAGAGGGCCAACCACAAAAAAGTGTGAGGAACCCAAAGAGGATCAGACTCTCACCGGAGGGCCCACATCACCAAGGGAATGGAAACCAGGCAGGAGTGTTCTCACACCAGTGTGGTCACATCACCGAAATGTGACGGACCCAGCACACGTGGCCTCAAACTACAGGACACACATCACCAAGGGGCTGGGAGTGAGGCAGGCAGGAGGAGCCTCCAAACAGAGGGCCCATAGCGTAAAAAAGGTGAGGAATCCTGCAGTTGGAACCTCCCAGCAGGTGGCCAGGAGCAGCGAGGCTATGGGATCCAGGCCTGACTGAACTCAAAACAGAGGGCCCTCATTATGAAACTGTGAGCAACCCAGCCGGTGGGACCTTAGAGCAGAAGGCCCACATTCCCATGGGGTTGGGATCCTGGCAGGAGTGTACTCGCACCACAGGGCGCACATCAGAAACTTTTGGGAGCCCAGGAGTTAGGGTCTGACGCCAGAGGGCCCTCATTACCGAGGGGAGGAGACTCCCAGCAGGCACCAACTCCCAACTGAGGGCCCACATCGCCAAGTTGACGTGTGCCAGCCAGGCAGGAGTGACCTCACAGCAGAGGGCCTACCGCACAGAAGGGTGAGGAACCCAGCCAGGATAAGACTCTCACCAGAGGGCCCACATCACCAAGGGGATCGGAACAAGGCAGGAGTGTCCTCACACCAGTGTGGCCACATTATAGAAAGGTGAGGAACCCAGCACATGTGGCCTAAACCAGAGGACCCACATTTCCAAGGTGCTCCGAGTGAGGCAGGCAGGAGTAGCCTAACAACACAGGGCCCACAGAATAAAAAATGTGAGGAATCCAGCAGTTTGAACCTCCCAGCAGGTGGCCCAGAGCATGGAGTCTATGGGATCCAGGCCACAGTGAACTCACAGCAGAGGGCCCACATCATGAAACTGTGAGCAACCCAGCCAGTGGGACCTCAGAGCAGAAGGCCCACATCTCCATGGGGATGGGAACCTCGCAGGAGTGTCCTCGCACAACTTAGCACGTATCAGAAAATGTGGGAACCCAGCAGTTATGGCCTGGCGCCAGAGGGCCCTCATCACGGAGGAGAGGAGGCTACCAGCAGGCTCCAAATGCCACCAGAGGGCCGACGTCACCAAGGCAATGGGAGCAAGCCAGGCAGGAGTTACCTCACAGCAGAGGGCCCACCTCACAGAAGTGTGAGGAGCCCAAACAGGATCAGACTCTAACCAGAGCGCCCACATCACCAAGGGGATGGAAACCAGGCAGGAGTGTCCTCACACCAGTGGGGCCACATCAGCGAAAGGTGAGGAGCACAGCACATGTGGCCTCAAACAAGGGGACACACATCACGAAAGGGCTGGGAGTGAGGCATGCAGGAGGAGACTCACAACAGAGCGCCCATAGAATAAAAAAGGTGAGGAACCCCGCAGTTGGAAGCTCCAAGCAGGTGGCCCAGAGCACCGAGGCTATGGGATCCATGCCGGAGTGAACTCACAGCAGAGGGCCCACATTCTGACACTGTGAGCAACCCAGCCGTTGGGACCTCAGGGCAGAAAGCCCACATCCCCATGGGGATGGGACCCTGGCTGGAGTGTACTCGCACGACAGGGCGCACATCAGAAAATTTTGGGAGCCCATGAGTTAGGGCCTGACGCCAGAGGGCCCTCATTACCGAGGGGAGGAGACTCCCAGCAGGCACCAACTCCCAACTGAGGGCCCACATCGCCAAGGTGACGTGTGCCAGCCAGGCAGGAGTGACCTCACAGCAGAGGGCCCACCTCCCAGAAGTGTGAGGAATCCAGACAGGATCAGACTCTCACCAGAGGGCCCCCATCACCAAGGGGATGGGAACCAGGCAGGAGTGTCCTCACACCAGTGGGGCCACATCAATAAAGGTGAGGAAACCGGTACATGTGGCCTTAAACCAGAGGACCTACATCACAAATGGGCTGGGAGTGAGTCAGGAAGTAGGAGCATGAAAACACAGGACACAAAGAATAAAAAAGGTAAGGAATCCAGCAGTAGGAACCTCCCAGCAGGCCGCTCAGAGCACAGAGGCTATGGGATCTAGGCCTGGGTGAACTAACACCAGAGAGCCAACATCATGAAACGGTGAACAACACAGGTGTTGGAACCTTAGAGCAGAAGGCCCACATGCCCATGGTGATGGGAACCTCGCAGGAGTGTCCTTGCACCACTTAGCACGTATCAGAAAATGTGGGTACCCAGCAGTTAGGGCCTGAGACAAGAGGGCCCCCATCACCGAGGGGAGGTTCCCAGCAGGCTCCAACTGCCACAAGAGGGCCGATGTTGCCCAGGTGGGGTGTGCCAGCCAGGCAGGAGTGACCTCACAGCAGAGGGCCCCCCTCACAGAAGGGTGAGGAACCCAGCCAGGATCAGACTCTCACCAGAGGGCCCACATCATCAAGGGGATAGGAACCAGGCAGGAGTGTCCTCACACCAGTGGGGCCACATCATCGAAAGGCGAGGTACCCAGCACATGTGGTCTCACACCAGAGGACACACATCACCAAGGGGCTGGGAGTGAGGCAGGCAGGAGGAGTCTCAAAACAGAGGGTCCATAGAAGAAAAAAGGTGAGGAATCCCGCAGTTGTAACCTCCCAGCAGGTGGCCAGGAGCAGCGAGGCTATGGGATCCAGGCCGGAGAGAACTCACAGCAGAGGGCCCTCATCATGAAACTGAGCAACACACGGTTGGGACCTCAGAGCAGAAGGCCCACATTCCCATGGGGTTGGGAACCTTGCAGGAGTGTACTCGAACCACAGGGCGCATATCAGAAAATATTGGGAGCCCAGGACTTAGGGCCTGACGCCAGAGGGCCCTCATTACCGAGGGGAGGAGACACCCAGCAGGCACCAAATCCCACCAGAGAGCCGACGTCGCCAAGGCGGGGTGTGCCAGCCAGGCAGGAGTGACCTCAGAGAAGAGGGCCCACCTCACAGAAGTGTGAGGAACCCAACCAGGATCAGACTCTCACCGGAGGGCCCACATCACCAAGGGGATTTGAACCAGGCAGGAGTGTCCTCACACCAGTGGGGCCACATCAGCCAAAGGTGAGGAACCCAGCACATGTGGCCTCAAACCACAGGACACACATCACCAAGGGGCTAGGAGTGAGGCAGGTGTCTGGAGGGGCACATTTAACTCTAATTTCCCACCAGGAAGTGGAATGAACCAAAGTCTCAGAGTGCCGTGCCGGACCCTGATTACGGCCTGAAGCAAACCTGCGGTTCTGTGGCCAGTTTTCAAGGAAACGAGTTAAGAAAGGAAATCACGGGCACTGTAATTCACAAACCTGCAGTGTTATAAATGACAGCTATTGGCAAAATTATATGGAAGTAAGTCTGCAAAGAGGACTTGAAAACGAGGCAGAATTGCAGGAATCATATTTCAGGAGGTAGATTGGAATTGCATTTAAAGCATGTGAAAAGCGGCAGATCTTTGACAGTGATGCACTTGGACAAAAGTGCGTAAACATTTTTTCCTGAATATATTCAGGAAAAAACACATATGCCCTTTTTGGCCAACCAAGCACTCGAGAAATGGAAATCCGCACTACAATGAAGTCTCATTTCCCATTCGTCAAAAGGGCCATCTGAAAAAAGTGTAAAAACCAGAAACACAGGACAGGCCATGGAGAACAGGGAGCCTTGTTATGCTGATGGGCGGGATGTAAATTGCCAACAGACACTCTGGAGATGTTTATAGTGTATCCTGAAACATCTGAAAAACAAAGCTACAGACCCTAGGGCACTTCCACTTTTGGCACTATAGCTTAGGAAAATTAAAATCAACAAGACACAGCCAACACAAAATTTAGGGCTGCTGTGTTTACAAGAACCTTGAGTCCAGTACAAATTAAATATCCCAGAAAGAAAAAAATGGATAAAGGAGTTGTGCTACTTACGTACAATGGAATATCACTCAGCAATGAAATCAATGTCATCAGGCCTGTAGCAGCAAATTGAGTGGATTTAAGTATGATGATTCTAAGAGAAATAGGTCACACAGAGAAAGATAATTATCATAAGATATCACTAATAGAGAGAGTGTAAACTTGGCTACACATAAACTGAATTCCAAAACCGAACAGAGTCTCACATTTAGATAAAAACTTATGCTTGCTTAAGGGGAAAGTTGAGTTGGGGTGCTGTATAAAACCAGAGATTGAAATTAGCACACATACCGTTCCATAAGCCAAATATGTAATAGACAAGACCTACTCTTTGCTCAACGAAATAGACTCATCCATGGTGTATCACCTCACACCTGTTAGAATGGGCATCATCAGAAAATCTACAAACAACAAATGCTGGAAAGGGTGTGGAGATAAGGAACCCTCTTCCACTATTGTTGGGAATGTAAATTGATACAGTCACTGTGGAGAACATTATGGAGTTTCTTATAAAACTAAGAATAGAATTACCATATGATACAGCAATCCCACTACTGGGCATATACCCAGACAAAACCATAAATCAAAAAGAGACATTCACCGCAATGTTCATTGCATCACTATTTACAATATCCAGGTAATGGAAGCAACCTAAATGCCCACAGACAGACGAATGCATAAAGATGTGGTACATATATAAAATGGAATATTACTAAGCCATAAAAAGGAATGAAATTGGGTCATTTGTAGAGACGTTGATGGATCTAGAGACTGTCATACAGAGTGAAGTAAGTCAGAAAGAGAAAAACAAATCTTGTCTATTAATGCATATATGTGGAACCTAGAAAAATTGTACAGATGAACCGTTTTGCCAGGCAGAAATAGAGCAACAGATGTAGACAACAAACGTATGGACACCAAGGGGGGAAAGCTGTTGGGGGGTGGTGGTGGGAGGAGTTGAGAGATTGGGATTGGCATGTATACATTTATATGTATAAAATAGATAACCAAAAAGAACCTGCTGTATAAAAAAATAAAATAAAATTCAAATTACAAAAAGTAAAACAGAAAAAATATTCTTCCCTTCACATACATGTATTTATATGAATAAATTATTTCCATGCTTATATCTGTAAATACAAAAAAGAGGAATAAAATCTACCTTGAACCAAAAACGAAAAAAAGAAAAAAACACAGAACCCACCAGTTACACAGAGGAAAACCGTATCAGGGCACTTGCTCCAGTTGTAAACAATTCTGAAGTTGGTCAGTGGTGGGGAATCATCTCCCATTCAGCCAGCAGGCCCCACGCAACAAGCGTCCTCATTGCAAAGCTGGGGGACCGTGCCGAGGCATCTGTGAGTAAACGTGGGCTGAGCCCCAGGCCAGCTGCTGCTGAAATGTTCCCACCCTTCCCAGGTAAAACACCTGAATATGTACAAGGACTTGAAAGCCTAGAGGAAGGGCCATGGAGCCACATGAGTGACAGCATGCCAGCCGACTTGGTGCCTGCAGGCCAGCCAGGATGGTCCTGGCCATGGGTGCTCTTCTGGAAGCTTTCCATTTCCCTGCCTGAGATACCCCTGCTGTCCCGGCCCCCACTGCTTTCTTCCTCACTCACCTCTGCCCAGGGAGAAATTCCAGCGGCAGGTATGGGTGACACATCCTCTTCTTTAGCAGGTGGCATCTTGGCAACTGCTGCAGAAAGTCCAGCAGAGCCCCACTCACACTGGGCCACCCACAAAGCCGTGGCCTCTCACTCCCTCCCACCAGTCCAGCCCCAAGACTGCTGACAGGGCAGAGAAAATGGCGTCAGGCACAGCTGCAGGGGCTCTTGCTGCCTGGAGCGGTGTTTATATTGATCTGAACCCAGGCACACCTGGGGAGGTCTGGCCGGCACGGTCGGGCTTCCCAGGCCAGCCAATAATCACCCCTCAGGGGCTCACAGTTGCAGAAACTGGAACTTGCTGAATCGGCCAGGTCTAAGGAACAGGTGTGGGCTCCTGAGAGTCAGGATAGACAAGGGGCTGCAGCTCTGGCTTGTTTTCTAATTATATTATCTGGCCCATGAGTGGGAGACAACTTCAAGAAAACCCTCTCCTAATGAGAGGAACCCAGGAGTCAGGGAGAGGAGGGGTGGCTGGTGGGTGGAGACAGAGGCCTGGTGCCCCGGGTGCAGTGGAAGTCTCTGGAAGACCAGGTGGAGGGAGGCCACACAGAGTGATGCCCAGGGTCACAGACCTGTCGGAGCTGCTGTTTGTTAGTTCAAGTCCTGCTCTGAGGTGCTCTGTGTCAGATCTGAGTGACAGGTGAGCTGGGAGTGCTCTGCAATGAGGGCGATATGCACGGTTCCTGTGTTCCCAGCCCTGCCATGGTACCTGCAAGGGTAGCTCTGTATCCTGGGAGGGGCCTGACCACGAGAGCCCCATGGGCTGCAGGGGAACCTGCCCAGGGAACCCCATATCCTGGGAGGGGCCTGAACACGAGAGCCACATGGGCTGGGGTGGGGGTGGGGTACCTGCCCAGGTGAGCTCCATATCCTGGGATTGGCCTGACCTCGAGAGCCCCATGGGCTGCTGGAGTCCTGGTAAAGGATGTCAGGACAGTCAGTGAAGCCACCGAGGATATACCTCCAGTAGTTCCTAAATCCTACACCCTGCTGGTCATTCTACCAACCACCAGGACATGGTATTCTGTATTAGTCTTCAATGATGCCTTCTTTTGTATTCTATTAGTCCCAGAGTCACAAGAAATTTTGGCTTGTGAGTGGCAGGACTCAACATACAACTAAAACAATACTTCCGGGCCGTGTTGCCCCAAGGGTTCAAAAATTCCCACACCATCTTTGGAGAAAGCTCAGCTAAAGACCTAAAAGTTCTACCTCTGGAAAAGGAAACACTCCTTCAATATGCAGACGACATTCTGATCGCCAGCCCTACTAAGGAGACCTCTGAACTACCAAGCCAATAAAGGATACAAGTTGTCCAAGAAAAAGCTCAAATATCACAGACTACGGTGACCTGCCTGGGCTTCATTCTCACAGAAGGTCGGAGAAGCCCATCCCAGGAAAGGGAAGAAACAATTTACAGCCTTACCCATTTCTGAAACTAGAAGACAGCTTAGGGGTTCCTGGGGAGGCCAGGGTTTGCTGCTTCTGGATCCCTAACTACAATCTACTAGCTCGGCCTCTATATGAAACACTGAAAGGAAAAGATGATGATCCTTTTGAATAGAATGCAGAAGTGGCCTTTCAAGAATGGAAAGAGCAGTCAATTCAGACCCTTGCCCTGGAACTCCCTAATTTAGCTAAACCCTTTGACCTTTACATTCCTGGTGAACGGTGAATCGCCATTGGAGTATTAGTGCAAAACCTGGGACCACTTGAAATGGAACAATGCAAGAATGCGATCCAGGTAGGATAAACTACGGTCACCAAGGGGCTTGGCCCACCACCACATCTGGCCAAGATACTGGCAGTATCTGAAAACCTGGAAATCAGCAGCCAAAAAGGCCACCTCCCTCCGAAGGGAAAAGGACCCCACGTGGTGATCCTAACACCCAACCATGCCCTGAAGTTGCAGGGTTGGCTCCATGGGCACACTGACCTTGAGCGAGGAGGCCCTCCAACTCCAACCTCCATAGAGATAACCGGGGCAAAGTGGCACCATGAAGACTCGTGTGAAGGTGTCTGCACGGGCAAATTTAACGCTCATTTCCCACCAGGAAGAGGAATTAACCAAAGGCTCAGCATGCCGTGCCGGAACCAGATTAGGGCCTGAAGCAATCCTGCGGGTTTGCGGCCAGCTCACAAGAAAGCGAGTTGAAGAAAGGAGCTCAGGGACACTGTAATTCACAAACCTGCAGAGTTATAAATGACAGCTATCACCCAAAAATATATTGAAGGAAGGCTGCGAAGAGGACTTGAAAGCGGGGCAGAATTGCAAGAAAACGATTTCAGGGGGTAGACTGGAATTGCATTTAAAGCATAGGAAAAGAGGCAGAACGTCGACAATGATGCACTTGGCCAAAAAGGGCGTATGCGTTTTTTCCTGAATATATTCAGGAAAAAACGCATACGCCCTTTTGGCCAACCAAGCAAGCATGTTAAAGAAATCTGCACTACAATGAAGTCTCACTGCTCCCCGTTCAAAAGGGCCATCTGAAAAAAGTGTAAAATCCAGAAAGGCAGCACAGGCCATGGAGAACAGGGAGCCTTGTTATGCTGATGGGCGGGATGTAAATTGCCAACAGCCACTCTGGAGATGTGTATGGTGTTTCCTCAAAAACCTAAAAAACAAAGCAACGGAGCCTATGGCATTACCACTTATTTTCCTATAGCTTAGGGAAATTAAAATCAAAAACACACAGCCACCGCAAAGTTTCTGTTTACGGCTCTGTTTACAAGAACCTCGTCTACGGTACAAGTTAAATATCCCAGAAAGCGAAAAATGGATAAAGAAGTGTGGTACGTACGTACAAAGGAATATCACTCACCAATGAAATCTATGTCATCAGGCCCGTCGCGGCATAATGAGTGGATTCACGTACGATGATTCTAAGTGAAATAGGTCACACAGAAAATGAAACATCATAAGATATCACTAATACACCGAATGTAAACTTGGCTACACATGAACTGAATTACAAAACAGAACAGGGTCTCAAATTTAGAAAACCTACTTATGCTTGCTTAAGGGGAAAGGTGAGTTGTGGTGCTGCATAAAACCAGAGATAGAAATTAGCACAGATACCTTTCCATAAGCCAAATATGTAATAGTCAAGACCTAACCCTTGCTCAATGAAATGGACTAAACACCCCATATTCAACGCCTAGGATTACACATGAGTAGTAAGAACCTTCAAACCCATGGATTTATATGTCTCCGTAAGAGACTCAAGTGTGTGTACAGCGGCATGAATGCAGCAGAGAAAATCCGATAAAACCCATTATCAAAATGAATTACAAAAACAAACACAATGACAGTGAAATACAGAGCAATTCTTAAATAATTCATTCAGGGCTTGTGATGCGACCTGGATTTACCACATCTACACCCAGAGCTGAGTGAGACATAAGGCTGGACACTTCGGGCTGATAGCATTGGTGAGGTTCGATGAGCAAATGCAGACCCTTTGAAGTCATACTGCATGGTACCCATTCCATGGGTCCCAACTCTCCAGGTTTAAGGGATTCTTCCTTCAGCTAAAACATGCATGGGAAACCCACAGTACAGTGCACTGTGTGACCGGGAAACGTTTTCAAATGCATCTCAGTTTTCGTCCCCTTTTACTCGGGTTCACCATTCCAGACCGTTTACTAACACTCTCCCCACTTGGAGAGTCAGTGCCTTTAACCTCCTGTTTGGCACAGTTTGCAATTTCTGCGCAAGATGAACAGGAATAGGGAGAACCAATGAGAGACTAGCTGTAGGTGTCTGGACGGGCAAATGGAACGCTCATTTCCCACCAGGAAGAGGAATTAACCAAAGGCTCAGCATGCCGTGCCGGAACCAGATTAGGGCCTGAAGCATTCCTGCGGGTTTGCGGCCAGCTCACAAGAAAGCGAGTTGAAGAAAGGAGCTCAGGGGCACTGTAATTCACAAACCTGCAGAGTTATAAATGACAGCTATCGTCCAAAAATATATTGAAGGAAGGCTGCGAAGAGGACTGGAAAGCGGGGCAGAATTGCAGGAAAACGATTTCAGGGGGTAGACTGGAATTGCATTTAAAGCATAGGAAAAGAGGCAGAACGTCGACAATGATGCACTTGGCCAAAAAGGGCGTATGCGTTTTTTCCTGAATATATTCAGGAAAAAACGCATACGCCCTTTTTGGCCAACCAAGCCAGCATGTTATAGAAATCTGCACTACAAAGAAGTCTCACTGCCCCCAGGTCAAAAGGGCCATCTGAAAAAAGTGTAAAATCCAGAAAGACAGCACAGGCCATGGAGAACAGGGAGCCTTGTTATGCTGATGGGCGGGATGTAAATTGCCAACAGCCACTCTGGAGAAGTGTATGGTGTTTCCTGAAACACCTAAGAAACAAAGCAACGGAGACTACGGCACTTCCACTTATGGTCTTATAGATCACGGAAATTAAAATCAAAAACAGACAGCCACCCCAAAGTTTCAGACGGCTCTGTTTACAGGAATCTCGTCTACGGTACAAGTTAAATATCCCAGAATGTGAAAAATGGATAAAGAAGTTGTGGTACACACATTCAATGGAATATCACTCAGCAATGAAATCTATGTCATCAGGCCCATCGTGGCATAATGAGTGGATTCAGGTACGATGATTCTAAGTGAAATAAGTCACACAGAAAATGAAACATCATAAGATATCACTAATACACGGAATGTAAACTTGGCTACACATGAACTGAATTACAAAACAGAACAGGGTCTCAAATTTAGAAAACCACCTTATGCTTGCTTAAGGGGAAAAGTGAGTTGGGGTGCTGCATAAAACCAGAGATAGAAATTAGCACAGATACCTTTCCATAAGCCAAATATGTAATAGTCAAGACCTAGCCCTTGCTCAACGAAATGGACTAAACACCCCATATTCAACGCCTAGGAATACACCTGACTAGTAAGTATCTTCAAACCCATGGATTTATATGTCTCCATAAGAGACTCAAGTGTGTGTACAGCGGCATGAATGCAGCAGAGAAAATCCGATAAATCCCATTATCAAAATGAATTACAAAAACAAACACAATGACAGTGAAATAGAGAGCAATTCTTAAATAATTCATTCAGGGCTTGTGATGCAACCTGGATTTACCACATCTACAACCAGAGCTGAGTGAGACATAAGGCTGTACACTTCGGCCTGATAGCATTGGTGAGGTTCGTTGAGAAAATGCAGGCCCTTTGAAGTCATACTGCATGGTACCCATTCCATGGGTCCCAACTCTCCAGGTTTAAGGGATTCTTCCTTCAGCTAAAACATGCATGGGAAACCCACAGTATGGTGCACCGTGTGACCGGGAAACCTTTTCAAATGCATCTCAGTTTTCGTCCCCTTTTACTCGGGTTCACGATTGAAGACCCTTTACTAATACTCTCCCCACTTAGAGAGTCAGTGCCTTTAACCTCCTGTTTGGCACAGTTTGCAATTTCTGCGCAAGATGAACAAGAATAGGGAGAACCAATGAGAGACTAGCTCTAGGTGTCTGCACGTTCAAATATAACACTCATTTCCCACCAGGAAGAGGAATTTACCAAAGGATCAGCATGCTGTGCCGGAACCAGATTAGGGCATGAAGACATGCTGCGGGTTTGCGGCCAGCTCACAAGAAAGCGAGTAGAAGAAAGGAGCTCAGGCGCACTGTCATTCACAAACCTGCAGAGTTATAAATGTCAGCTATTGTCCAAAAATGTATTGAAGTAAGGCTGCGTAGAGGACTTGAAAGCGGGGCAGAATTGCAGGAAAACGAGTTCAGGGGCAGACTGGAATTGCATTTAAAGCATAAGGAAAGAGACAGAAAGTCGACAATGATGCACTTGGTCAAAAAGGGCGTATGCGTTTTTTCCTGAATATATTCAAGAAAAAACACATACGCCCTTTTTGGCCAAACAAGCAAGCCTGTAAAGAAATCTGCATTACAATGAAGTCTCACTGCCCCCCTGTCAAAAGGGACATCTGAAAAAAGTGAAAAATCCAGAAAGGCAGGACAGGCCATGGAGAACAGGGAGCCTTGTTATGCTGATGGGCGGGATGTAACTTGCCAACAGCCACTCTGGAGAAGTGTATGGTGTTTCCTCAAACACCTAAAAAACTAAGCAACGGAGCCTACGGCACTTCAACTTATGGTTCTATAGCTTAGGGAAATTAAAATCAAAAAGACACAGCCACCCATAAATTTTGGACGGCTCTGCTTACAAGAACCTCATTTACGGTACAAGTGAAATATCCCAGAAAGCAAAAAATGGATAAAGAAGTTGTTGTACGTACGTACAATGGAATATCACTCAGCAATGAAATCTATGTCATGAGGCCCATCGCGGCATAATGAGTGGATTCAGGTACGATCATTCTAAGTTAACTAAGTCACACAGAAAAAGAAACACCATAAGATATCTCAAATACACGGAATGCAAACATGGCTGCACATGAACTCAATTACAAAACAGAAAAGGGTCTCAAATTTAGAAAACCAACTTATGCTTGCTTAAGGGGAAAGGTGAGTTGTGGTGCTGCATAAAACCAGAGATTGAAATTAGCACAGATACCTTTCCATAAGCAAATATGTAATAGTCAGGACCTACTCCTTGCTCCACGAAATGGACTCAACACCCCATATTCAATGCCTAGGAATATACCTGACTAGTAAGAATCTGAAAACCCATGGATTTATATGTCTCCATAAGAGAATCAAGCATGTGTACAGCGGCATAAACGCAGCAGTGAAAATCCGATAAATCCCATTATCAAAATAAATTACAAAAACAAAACACAATGACAGTGAAATAGAGAGTAATTCTTAAATAATTCATTCAGGGCTTGTGATGCAACGTGGATTTACCACATCTACACCCCGAGCTGAGTGAGACATAAGGCTGGACACTTCGGGCTGATAGCATTGGTGACGTTCGGTGAGCAAAGGCAACCCTTTGAAGTCATACTGCGTGGTACCCATTCCATGGGTCCCAACTCTCCAGGTTGAAGGGATTCTTCCTTCAGGTAAAACATGCATGGGCAACCCAGAATATGGTCCACTGTGTGACCGGGAAAACTTTTTAAATGCGTCTCAGTTTTCGTCCCCTCGTACTCGGTTTTACCATTCCAGACGCTTTACTAACACTCTCCCCACTTGGAGAGTCAGTGCCTTTAACCTCCTGTTTGGCACAGTTTGGAATTTCTGCGCAAGATGAACAGGAATAGGGAGAACCAATGAGAGATTAGCTGTAGGTGTCTGCACGAACAAATTTAACGCTCATTTCCCACCAGGAGGAGGAATTAGCCAAAGGCTCAGCATGCCGTGTCGGAACCAGATTAGGGCCTGAAGCAATCCTGCGGTTTTGCGGCCAGCTCACAAGAAAGCGAGTTGAAGAAAGGAGCTCAGGGGCAGTGTAATTCACAAACCTGCAGAGTTATAAATGACAGCTATCGTCCAAAAATATATTGAAGTAAGGCTGCAAAGAGGACTTGAACGCGGGGCAGAATTCCAGGAATACGATTTCAGGAGGTAGACGGGAAGTCCTCTGAAAGTATAGGAGAAGAGGCAGAACCTCGACAATGATGCACTTGGTCAAAAAGGGCATATGCGTTTCTTCCAGGGCCCTTATTAAAGAGGGTAGGAGGCTCCCAGCATGCTTCAGTGGCCAACAGAGGGCCTACGTCGCCAAGGCGACATGAGCCATCCAGGCAGGAGTGACCTCACATCAGAGGGCCCACCTCACAGAAGGGTAAGGAACCCAGTCAGGATCAGACTCTCACCAGAGTGCCCACATAAGCAAGGGACTGGGAACCAGGCAGGAGTGTCCTCACACCCGTGGGGCCACATCATCGAAAGTTGAGGTACCCAGCACATGTGGCCTCAAACCAGAGGACCCACATCACCATGGGTCTCGGAGCGAGGCAGGCAGGATTAACCTCAAAACCCATGGCCCATTGTATAAAAAAGGTGAGGAATCCAGCAGTTGGAACATCCCAGCAGGCGGCCCAGAGCACCGAGGCTATGGGATCCAGGCAGTGATGAACTCACAACAGAGGGCCCTCATCGTGATACTGTAAGCAACCCAGCCATTGTAACCTCAGAGCACAAGGCCCACATCCCCATGGGGAAGGGAACCAAGCAGGAGTGTCATCGCACCAGTGGGCACACATCAGAAAAGGTGGGGAGCCCAGCAGTTAGGGCCGGACGCCAGAGGGCCCTCATCACTGAGGAGAGGAGGCTCCCAGCAAGCTCCAACTGCTACCAGAAGGCTGACGTCGCCAATGCAGGGTGTGCCAGCCAGGCAGGAGTGACCTCAGAGCAGAGGGCCAACCACACAAAAGTGTGAGGAACCCAAAGAGGATCAGACTCTCACCGGAGGGCCCACATCACCAAGGGAATGGAAACCAGGCAGGAGTGTTCTCACACCAGTGTGGTCACATCACCGAAATGTGACGGACCCAGCACACGTGGCCTCAAACTACAGGACACACATCACCAAGGGGCTGGGAGTGAGGCAGGCAGGAGGAGCCTCCAAACAGAGGGCCCATAGCGTAAAAAAGGTGAGGAATCCCGCAGTTGGAACCTCCCAGCAGGTGGCCAGGAGCAGCGAGGCTATGGGATCCAGGCCTGACTGAACTCAAAACAGAGGGCCCTCATTATGAAACTGTGAGCAACCCAGCCGTTGGGACCTTAGAGCAGAAGGCCCACATTCCCATGGGGTTGGGATCCTGGCAGGAGTGTACTCGCACCACAGGGTGCACATCAGAAACTTTTGGGAGCCCAGGAGTTAGGGTCTGACGCCAGAGGGCCCTCATTACCGAGGGGAGGAGACTCCCAGCAGGCACCAACTCCCAACTGAGGGCCCACGTCGCCACGTTGACGTGTGCCAGCCAGGCAGGGGTGACCTCACAGCAGAGGGCCTACCTCACAGAAGGGTGAGGAACCCAGCCAGGATAAGGCTCTCACCAGAGGGCCCACATCACCAAGGGGATCGGAACAAGGCAGGAGTGTCCTCACACCAGTGTGGCCACATTATAGAAAGGTGAGGAACCCAGCACATGTGGCCTAAACCAGAGGACCCACATTTCCAAGGTGCTCCGAGTGAGGCAGGCAGGAGTAGCCTAACAACACAGGGCCCACAGAATAAAAAATGTGAGGAATCCAGCAGTTTGAACCTCCCAGCAGGTGGCCCAGAGCATGGAGTCTATGGGATCCAGGCCACAGTGAACTCACAGCAGAGGGCCCACATCATGAAACTGTGAGCAACCCAGCCAGTGGGACTTCAGAGCAGAAGGCCCACATCCCCATGGGGATGGGAACCTCGCAGGAGTGTCCTCGCACAACTTAGCACGTATCAGAAAATGTGGGAACCCAGCAGTTATGGCCTGGCGCCAGAGGGCCCTCATCACGGAGGAGAGGAGGCTACCAGCAGGCTCCAAATGCCACCAGAGGGCCGACGTCACCAAGGCAATGGGAGCAAGCCAGGCAGGAGTTACCTCACAGCAGAGGGCCCACCTCACAGAAGTGTGAGGAATCCAGACAGGATCAGACTCTCACCAGAGGGCCCACATCACCAAGGGGATGGAAACCAGGCAGGAGTGTCCTCACACCAGTGGGGCCACATCAATAAAGGTGAGGAAACTGGTACATGTGGCCTTAAACAAGAGGACCAACATCACAAATGGGCTGGGAGTGAGTCAGGAAGTAGGAGCATGAAAACACAGGACCCAAAGAATAAAAAAGGTAAGGAATCCAGCAGTAGGAACCTCACAGCAGGCCGCTCAGAGCACAGAGGCTATGGGATCTAGGCCTGGGTGAACTAACACCAGAGAGCCAACATCATGAAACGGTGAACAACACAGGTGTTGGGACCTTAGAGCAGAAGGCCCACATGCCCATGGGGATGGGAACCTCGCAGGAGTGTCCTCGCACCACTTAGCACGTATCAGAAAATGTGGGTACCCAGCAGTTAGGGCCTGAGGCAAGAGGGCCCCCATCACCGAGGGGAGGTTCCCAGCAGGCTCCAACTGCCACAAGAGGGCCGATGTTGGCCAGGTGGGGTGTGCCAGCCAGGCAGGAGTGACCTCACAGCAGAGGGCCCCCCTCACAGAAGGGTGAGGAACCCAGCCAGGATCAGACTCTCACCAGAGGGCCCACATCATCAAGGGGATAGGAACCAGGCAGGAGTGTCCTCACACCAGTGGGGCCACATCATCGAAAGGCGAGGGACCCAGCATACGTGGCCTCAAACCAGAGGACACACATCACCAAGGGGCTGGGAGTGAGGCAGGCAGGAGGAGTCTCAAAACAGAGGGCCCATAGAAGAAAAAAGGTGAGGAATCCCGCAGTTGTAACCTCCCAGCAGGTGGCCAGGAGCAGCGAGGCTATGGGATCCAGGCCTGAGAGAACTCACAGCAGAGGGCCCTCATCATGAAACTGAGCAACCCACGGTTGGGACTTCAGAGCAGAAGGCCCACATTCCCATGGGGTTGGGAACCTGGCAGGAGTGTACTCGAACCACAGGGCGCATATCAGAAAATATTGGGAGCCCAGGAGTTAGGGTCTGACGCCAGAGGGCCCTCATTACCGAGGGGAGGAGACACACAGCAGGCACCAAATCCCACCAGAGGGCCGACGTCACCAAGGCGGGGTTGCCAGCCAGGCAGGAGTGACCTCAGAGAAGAGGGCCCACCTCACAGAAGTGTGAGGAACCCAACCAGGATCAGACTCTCACCGGAGGGCCCACATCACCAAGGGGATGGGAAGCAGGCAGGAGTGTCCTCACACCAGTGGGGCCACATCAGCCAAAGGTGAGGAACCCAGCACATGTGGCCTCAAACCACAGGACACACATCACCAAGGGGATAGGAGTGAGGCAGGTGTCTGGAGGGGCACATTTAACTCTAATTTCCCACCAGGAAGTGGAATGAACCAAAGTCTCAGAGTGCCGTGCCGGACCCTGATTACGGCCTGAAGCAAACCTGCGGTTCTGTGGCCAGTTTTCAAGGAAACGAGTTAAGAAAGGAAATCACGGGCACTGTAATTCACAAACCTGCAGTGTTATAAATGACAGCTATTGGCAAAATTATATGGAAGTAAGTCTGCAAAGAGGACTTGAAAACGAGGCAGAATTGCAGGAATCATATTTCAGGAGGTAGATTGGAATTGCATTTAAAGCATGTGAAAAGCGGCAGATCTTTGACAGTGATGCACTTGGACAAAAGTGCGTAAACATTTTTTCCTGAATATATTCAGGAAAAAACACATATGCCCTTTTTGGCCAACCAAGCACTCGAGAAATGGAAATCCGCACTACAATGAAGTCTCATTTCCCATTCGTCAAAAGGGCCATCTGAAAAAAGTGTAAAAACCAGAAACACAGGACAGGCCATGGAGAACAGGGAGCCTTGTTATGCTGATGGGCGGGATGTAAATTGCCAACAGACACTCTGGAGATGTTTATGGTGTATCCTGAAACATCTGAAAAACAAAGCTACAGACCCTAGGGCACTTCCACTTTTGGCACTATAGCTTAGGAAAATTAAAATCAACAAGACACAGCCAACACAAAATTTAGGGCTGCTGTGTTTACAAGAACCTTGAGTCCAGTACAAATTAAATATCCCAGAAAGAAAAAAATGGATAAAGGAGTTGTGCTACTTACGTACAACGGAATATCACTCAGCAATGAAATCAATGTCATCAGGCCTGTAGCAGCAAATTGAGTGGATTTAAGTATGATGATTCTAAGAGAAATAGGTCACACAGAGAAAGATAATTATCATAAGATATCACTAATAGAGAGAGTGTAAACTTGGCTACACATAAACTGAATTCCAAAACCGAACAGAGTCTCACATTTAGATAAAAACTTATGCTTGCTTAAGGGGAAAGTTGAGTTGGGGTGCTGTATAAAACCAGAGATTGAAATTAGCACACATACCGTTCCATAAGCCAAATATGTAATAGACAAGACCTACTCTTTGCTCAACGAAATAGACTCATCCATGGTGTATCACCTCACACCTGTTAGAATGGGCATCATCAGAAAATCTACAAACAACAAATGCTGGAAAGGGTGTGGAGATAAGGAACCCTCTTCCACTATTGTTGGGAATGTAAATTGATACAGTCACTGTGGAGAACATTATGGAGTTTCTTATAAAACTAAGAATAGAATTACCATATGATACAGCAATCCCACTACTGGGCATATACCCAGACAAAACCATAAATCAAAAAGAGACATTCACCGCAATGTTCATTGCATCACTATTTACAATATCCAGGTAATGGAAGCAACCTAAATGCCCACAGACAGACGAATGCATAAAGATGTGGTACATATATAAAATGGAATATTACTAAGCCATAAAAAGGAATGAAATGGGGTCATTTGTAGAGACGTTGATGGATCTAGAGACTGTCATACAGAGTGAAGTAAGTCAGAAAGAGAAAAACAAATCTTGTCTATTAATGCATATATGTGGAACCTAGAAAAATTGTACAGATGAACCGTTTTGCCAGGCAGAAATAGAGCAACAGATGTAGACAACAAACGTATGGACACCAAGGGGGGAAAGCTGTTGGGGGGTGGTGGTGGGAGGAGTTGAGAGATTGGGATTGGCATGTATACATTTATATGTATAAAATAGATAACCAAAAAGAACCTGCTGTATAAAAAAATAAAATAAAATTCAAATTACAACAAGTAAAACAGAAAAAATATTCTTCCCTTCACATACATGTATTTATATGAATAAATTATTTCCATGCTTATATCTGTAAATACAAAAAAGAGGAATAAAATCTACCTTGAACCAAAAACGAAAAAAAGAAAAAAACACAGAACCCACCAGTTACACAGAGGAAAACCGTATCAGGGCACTTGCTCCAGTTGTAAACAATTCTGAAGTTGGTCAGTGGTGGGGAATCATCTCCCATTCAGCCAGCAGGCCCCACGCAACAAGCGTCCTCATTGCAAAGCTGGGGGACCGTGCCGAGGCATCTGTGAGTAAACGTGGGCTGAGCCCCAGGCCAGCTGCTGCTGAAATGTTCCCACCCTTCCCAGGTAAAACACCTGAATATGTACAAGGACTTGAAAGCCTAGAGGAAGGGCCATGGAGCCACATGAGTGACAGCATGCCAGCCGACTTGGTGCCTGCAGGCCAGCCAGGATGGTCCTGGCCATGGGTGCTCTTCTGGAAGCTTTCCATTTCCCTGCCTGAGATACCCCTGCTGTCCCGGCCCCCACTGCTTTCTTCCTCACTCACCTCTGCCCAGGGAGAAATTCCAGCAGCAGGTATGGGTGACACATCCTCTTCTTTAGCAGGTGGCATCTTGGCAACTGCTGCAGAAAGTCCAGCAGAGCCCCACTCACACTGGGCCACCCACAAAGCCGTGGCCTCTCACTCCCTCCCACCAGTCCAGCCCCAAGACTGCTGACAGGGCAGAGAAAATGGCGTCAGGCACAGCTGCAGGGGCTCTTGCTGCCTGGAGCGGTGTTTATATTGATCTGAACCCAGGCACACCTGGGGAGGGCTGGCCGGCACGGTCGGGCTTCCCAGGCCAGCCAATAATCACCCCTCAGGGGCTCACAGTTGCAGAAACTGGAACTTGCTGAATCGGCCAGGTCTAAGGAACAGGTGTGGGCTCCTGAGAGTCAGGATAGACAAGGGGCTGCAGCTCTGGCTTGTTTTCTAATTATATTATCTGGCCCATGAGTGGGAGACAACTTCAAGAAAACCCTCTCCTAATGAGAGGAACCCAGGAGTCAGGGAGAGGAGGGGTGGCTGGTGGGTGGAGACAGAGGCCTGGTGCCCCGGGTGCAGTGGAAGTCTCTGGAAGACCAGGTGGAGGGAGGCCACACAGAGTGATGCCCAGGGTCACAGACCTGTCGGAGCTGCTGTTTGTTAGTTCAAGTCCTGCTCTGAGGTGCTCTGTGTCAGATCTGAGTGACAGGTGAGCTGGGAGTGCTCTGCAATGAGGGCGATATGCACGGTTCCTGTGTTCCCAGCCCTGCCATGGTACCTGCAAGGGTAGCTCTGTATCCTGGGAGGGGCCTGACCACGAGAGCCCCATGGGCTGCAGGGGAACCTGCCCAGGGAACCCCATATCCTGGGAGGGGCCTGAACACGAGAGCCCCATGGGCTGGGGTGGGGGTGGGGTACCTGCCCAGGTGAGATCCATATCCTGGGATGGGCCTGAACACGAGAGCCCCATGGGCTGGGGTGGGGGTGGGGTACCTGCCCAGGTGAGCTCCATATCCTGGGATTGGCCTGACCTCGAGAGCCCCATGGGCTGCTGGAGTCCTGGTAAAGGATGTCAGGACAGTCAGTGAAGCCACCGAGGATATACCTCCAGTAGTTCCTAAATCCTACACCCTTCTGGTCATTCTACCAACCACCAGGACATGGTATTCTGTATTAGTCTTCAATGATGCCTTCTTTTGTATTCTATTAGTCCCAGAGTCACAAGAAATTTTGGCTTGTGAGTGGCAGGACTCAACATACAACTAAAACAATACTTCCGGGCCGTGTTGCCCCAAGGGTTCAAAAATTCCCACACCATCTTTGGAGAAAGCTCAGCTAAAGAACTAAAAGATCTACCTCTGGAAAAGGAAACACTCCTTCAATATGCAGACGACATTCTGATCGCCAGCCCTACTAAGGAGACCTCTGAACTACCAAGCCAATAAAGGATACAAGTTGTCCAAGAAAAAGCTCAAATATCACAGACTACGGTGACCTGCCTGGGCTTCATTCTCACAGAAGGTCGGAGAAGCCCATCCCAGGAAAGGGAAGAAACAATTTACAGCCTTACCCATTTCTGAAACTAGAAGACAGCTTAGGGGCTCCTGGGGAGGCCAGGGTTTGCTGCTTCTGGATCCCTAACTACAGTCTACTAGCTGGGCCTCTATATGAAACAGTGAAAGGAAAAGATGATGATCCTTTTGAATAGAATGCAGAAGTGGCCTTTCAAGAATGGAAAGAGCAGTCAATTCAGACCCTTGAACAGGAACTCCCTAATTTAGCTAAACCCTTTGAC
Source organism: Delphinapterus leucas (assembly GCF_059928025.1). Taxonomy (NCBI): domain Eukaryota; kingdom Metazoa; phylum Chordata; class Mammalia; order Artiodactyla; family Monodontidae; genus Delphinapterus; species Delphinapterus leucas. The sequence continues at coordinate 4,332,294 of NW_028322237.1, forward strand.
CTTTACATTCCTGGTGAACGGTGAATCGCCATTGGAGTATTAGTGCAAAACCTGGGACCACTTGAAATGGAACAATGCAAGAATGCGCTCCAGGTAGGATAAACTACGGTCACCAAGGGGCTTGGCCCACCGCCACATCTGGCCAAGATACTGGCAGTATCTGAAAACCTGGAAATCAGCAGCCCAAAAGGCCACCTCCCTCCGAAGGGAAAAGGACCCCACGTGGTGATCCTAACACCCAACCATGCCCTGAAGTTGCAGGGTTGGCTCCATGGGCACACTGACCTTGAGCGAGGAGGCCCTCCAACTCCAACCTCCATAGAGATAACCGGGGCAAAGTGGCACCATGAAGACTCGTGTGAAGGTGTCTGCACGGGCAAATTTAACGCTCATTTCCCACCAGGAAGAGGAATTAACCAAAGGCTCAGCATGCCGTGCCGGAACCAGATTAGGGCCTGAAGCAATCCTGCGGGTTTGCGGCCAGCTCACAAGAAAGCGAGTTGAAGAAAGGAGCTCAGGGACACTGTAATTCACAAACCTGCAGAGTTATAAATGACAGCTATCACCCAAAAATATATTGAAGGAAGGCTGCGAAGAGGACTTGAAAGCGGGGCAGAATTGCAAGAAAACGATTTCAGGGGGTAGACTGGAATTGCATTTAAAGCATAGGAAAAGAGGCAGAACGTCGACAATGATGCACTTGGCCAAAAAGGGCGTATGCGTTTTTTCCTGAATATATTCAGGAAAAAACGCATACGCCCTTTTTGGCCAACCAAGCAAGCATGTTAAAGAAATCTGCACTACAATGAAGTCTCACTGCTCCCCGTTCAAAAGGGCCATCTGAAAAAAGTGTAAAATCCAGAAAGGCAGCACAGGCCATGGAGAACAGGGAGCCTTGTTATGCTGATGGGCGGGATGTAAATTGCCAACAGCCACTCTGGAGATGTGTATGGTGTTTCCTCAAAAACCTAAAAAACAAAGCAACGGAGCCTATGGCATTACCACTTATTTTCCTATAGCTTAGGGAAATTAAAATCAAAAACACACAGCCACCGCAAAGTTTCTGTTTACGGCTCTGTTTACAAGAACCTCGTCTACGGTACAAGTTAAATATCCCAGAAAGCGAAAAATGGATAAAGAAGTGTGGTACGTACGTACAAAGGAATATCACTCACCAATGAAATCTATGTCATCAGGCCCGTCGCGGCATAATGAGTGGATTCACGTACGATGATTCTAAGTGAAATAGGTCACACAGAAAATGAAACATCATAAGATATCACTAATACACCGAATGTAAACTTGGCTACACATGAACTGAATTACAAAACAGAACAGGGTCTCAAATTTAGAAAACCTACTTATGCTTGCTTAAGGGGAAAGGTGAGTTGTGGTGCTGCATAAAACCAGAGATAGAAATTAGCACAGATACCTTTCCATAAGCCAAATATGTAATAGTCAAGACCTAACCCTTGCTCAATGAAATGGACTAAACACCCCATATTCAACGCCTAGGATTACACATGAGTAGTAAGAACCTTCAAACCCATGGATTTATATGTCTCCGTAAGAGACTCAAGTGTGTGTACAGCAGCATGAATGCAGCAGAGAAAATCCGATAAAACCCATTATCAAAATGAATTACAAAAACAAACACAATGACAGTGAAATAGAGAGCAATTCTTAAATAATTCATTCAGGGCTTGTGATGCGACCTGGATTTACCACATCTACACCCAGAGCTGAGTGAGACATAAGGCTGGACACTTCGGGCTGATAGCATTGGTGAGGTTCGATGAGCAAATGCAGACCCTTTGAAGTCATACTGCATGGTACCCATTCCATGGGTCCCAACTCTCCAGGTTTAAGGGATTCTTCCTTCAGCTAAAACATGCATGGGAAACCCACAGTACAGTGCACTGTGTGACCGGGAAACGTTTTCAAATGCATCTCAGTTTTCGTCCCCTTTTACTCGGGTTCACCATTCCAGACCGTTTACTAACACTCTCCCCACTTGGAGAGTCAGTGCCTTTAACCTCCTGTTTGGCACAGTTTGCAATTTCTGCGCAAGATGAACAGGAATAGGGAGAACCAATGAGAGACTAGCTGTAGGTGTCTGGACGGGCAAATGGAACGCTCATTTCCCACCAGGAAGAGGAATTAACCAAAGGCTCAGCATGCCGTGCCGGAACCAGATTAGGGCCTGAAGCATTCCTGCGGGTTTGCGGCCAGCTCACAAGAAAGCGAGTTGAAGAAAGGAGCTCAGGGGCACTGTAATTCACAAACCTGCAGAGTTATAAATGACAGCTATCGTCCAAAAATATATTGAAGGAAGGCTGCGAAGAGGACTGGAAAGCGGGGCAGAATTGCAGGAAAACGATTTCAGGGGGTAGACTGGAATTGCATTTAAAGCATAGGAAAAGAGGCAGAACGTCGACAATGATGCACTTGGCCAAAAAGGGCGTATGCGTTTTTTCCTGAATATATTCAGGAAAAAACGCATACGCCCTTTTTGGCCAACCAAGCCAGCATGTTATAGAAATCTGCACTACAAAGAAGTCTCACTGCCCCCAGGTCAAAAGGGCCATCTGAAAAAAGTGTAAAATCCAGAAAGACAGCACAGGCCATGGAGAACAGGGAGCCTTGTTATGCTGATGGGCGGGATGTAAATTGCCAACAGCCACTCTGGAGAAGTGTATGGTGTTTCCTGAAACACCTAAGAAACAAAGCAACGGAGACTACGGCACTTCCACTTATGGTCTTATAGATCACGGAAATTAAAATCAAAAACAGACAGCCACCCCAAAGTTTCAGACGGCTCTGTTTACAGGAATCTCGTCTACGGTACAAGTTAAATATCCCAGAATGTGAAAAATGGATAAAGAAGTTGTGGTACACACATTCAATGGAATATCACTCAGCAATGAAATCTATGTCATCAGGCCCATCGTGGCATAATGAGTGGATTCAGGTACGATGATTCTAAGTGAAATAAGTCACACAGAAAATGAAACATCATAAGATATCACTAATACACGGAATGTAAACTTGGCTACACATGAACTGAATTACAAAACAGAACAGGGTCTCAAATTTAGAAAACCACCTTATGCTTGCTTAAGGGGAAAAGTGAGTTGGGGTGCTGCATAAAACCAGAGATAGAAATTAGCACAGATACCTTTCCATAAGCCAAATATGTAATAGTCAAGACCTAGCCCTTGCTCAACGAAATGGACTAAACACCCCATATTCAACGCCTAGGAATACACCTGACTAGTAAGTATCTTCAAACCCATGGATTTATATGTCTCCATAAGAGACTCAAGTGTGTGTACAGCGGCATGAATGCAGCAGAGAAAATCCGATAAATCCCATTATCAAAATGAATTACAAAAACAAACACAATGACAGTGAAATAGAGAGCAATTCTTAAATAATTCATTCAGGGCTTGTGATGCAACCTGGATTTACCACATCTACAACCAGAGCTGAGTGAGACATAAGGCTGTACACTTCGGCCTGATAGCATTGGTGAGGTTCGTTGCGAAAATGCAGGCCCTTTGGAGTCATACTGCATGGTACCCATTCCATGGGTCCCAACTCTCCAGGTTTAAGGGATTCTTCCTTCAGCTAAAACATGCATGGGAAACCCACAGTATGGTGCACCGTGTGACCGGGAAACCTTTTCAAATGCATCTCAGTTTTCGTCCCCTTTTACTCGGGTTCACGATTCAAGACCCTTTATTAATACTCTCCCCACTTAGAGAGTCAGTGCCTTTAACCTCCTGTTTGGCACAGTTTGCAATTTCTGCGCAAGATGAACAAGAATAGGGAGAACCAATGAGAGACTAGCTCTAGGTGTCTGCACGTTCAAATATAACACTCATTTCCCACCAGGAAGAGGAATTTACCAAAGGATCAGCATGCTGTGCCGGAACCAGATTAGGGCATGAAGACATGCTGCGGGTTTGCGGCCAGCTCACAAGAAAGCGAGTAGAAGAAAGGAGCTCAGGCGCACTGTCATTCACAAACCTGCAGAGTTATAAATGTCAGCTATTGTCCAAAAATGTATTGAAGTAAGGCTGCGTACAGGACTTGAAAGCGGGGCAGAATTGCAGGAAAACGAGTTCAGGGGCAGACTGGAATTGCATTTAAAGCATAAGGAAAGAGACAGAAAGTCGACAATGATGCACTTGGTCAAAAAGGGCGTATGCGTTTTTTCCTGAATATATTCAAGAAAAAACACATACGCCCTTTTTGGCCAAACAAGCAAGCCTGTAAAGAAATCTGCATTACAATGAAGTCTCACTGCCCCCCTGTCAAAAGGGACATCTGAAAAAAGTGAAAAATCCAGAAAGGCAGGACAGGCCATGGAGAACAGGGAGCCTTGTTATGCTGATGGGCGGGATGTAACTTGCCAACAGCCACTCTGGAGAAGTGTATGGTGTTTCCTCAAACACCTAAAAAACTAAGCAACGGAGCCTACGGCACTTCAACTTATGGTTCTATAGCTTAGGGAAATTAAAATCAAAAAGACACAGCCACCCATAAATTTTGGACGGCTCTGCTTACAAGAACCTCATTTACGGTACAAGTGAAATATCCCAGAAAGCAAAAAATGGATAAAGAAGTTGTTGTACGTACGTACAATGGAATATCACTCAGCAATGAAATCTATGTCATGAGGCCCGTCGCGGCATAATGAGTGGATTCAGGTACGATCATTCTAAGTTAACTAAGTCACACAGAAAAAGAAACACCATAAGATATCTCAAATACACGGAATGCAAACATGGCTGCACATGAACTTAATTACAAAACAGAAAAGGGTCTCAAATTTAGAAAACCAACTTATGCTTGCTTAAGGGGAAAGGTGAGTTGTGGTGCTGCATAAAACCAGAGATTGAAATTAGCACAGATACCTTTCCATAAGCAAATATGTAATAGTCAGGACCTACTCCTTGCTCCACGAAATGGACTCAACACCCCATATTCAATGCCTAGGAATATACCTGACTAGTAAGAATCTGAAAACCCATGGATTTATATGTCTCCATAAGAGAATCAAGCATGTGTACAGCGGCATAAACGCAGCAGTGAAAATCCGATAAATCCCATTATCAAAATAAATTACAAAAACAAAACACAATGACAGTGAAATAGAGAGCAATTCTTAAATAATTCATTCAGGGCTTGTGATGCAACGTGGATTTACCACATCTACACCCCGAGCTGAGTGAGACATAAGGCTGGACACTTCGGGCTGATAGCATTGGTGACGTTCGGTGAGCAAAGGCAACCCTTTGAAGTCATACTGCGTGGTACCCATTCCATGGGTCCCAACTCTCCAGGTTGAAGGGATTCTTCCTTCAGGTAAAACATGCATGGGCAACCCAGAATATGGTCCACCGTGTGACCGGGAAAACTTTTTAAATGCGTCTCAGTTTTCGTCCCCTCGTACTCGGTTTTACCATTCCAGACGCTTTACTAACACTCTCCCCACTTGGAGAGTCAGTGCCTTTAACCTCCTGTTTGGCACAGTTTGGAATTTCTGCGCAAGATGAACAGGAATAGGGAGAACCAATGAGAGATTAGCTGTAGGTGTCTGCACGAACAAATTTAACGCTCATTTCCCACCAGGAAGAGGAATTAGCCAAAGGCTCAGCATGCCGTGTCTGAACCAGATTAGGGCCTGAAGCAATCCTGCGGTTTTGCGGCCAGCTCACAAGAAAGCGAGTTGAAGAAAGGAGCTCAGGGGCACTGTAATTCACAAACCTGCAGAGTTATAAATGACAGCTATCGTCCAAAAATATATTGAAGTAAGGCTGCAAAGAGGACTTGAACGCGGGGCAGAATTCCAGGAACACGATTTCAGGAGGTAGACGGGAAGTCCTCTGAAAGTATAGGAGAAGAGGCAGAACCTCGACAATGATGCACTTGGTCAAAAAGGGCATATGCGTTTCTTCCAGGGCCCTTATTAAAGAGGGTAGGAGGCTCCCAGCATGCTTCAGTGGCCAACAGAGGGCCTACGTCGCCAAGGCGACATGAGCCATCCAGGCAGGAGTGACCTCACATCAGAGGGCCCACCTCACAGAAGGGTAAGGAACCCAGTCAAGATCAGACTCTCACCAGAGTGCCCACATAAGCAAGGGGCTGGGAACCAGGCAGGAGTGTCCTCACACCCGTGGGGCCACATCATCGAAAGTTGAGGTACCCAGCACATGTGGCCTCAAACCAGAGGACCCACATCACCATGGGTCTCGGAGCGAGGCAGGCAGGATTAACCTCAAAACCCATGGCCCATTGTATAAAAAAGGTGAGGAATCCAGCAGTTGGAACATCCCAGCAGGCGGCCCAGAGCACCGAGGCTATGGGATCCAGGCAGTGATGAACTCACAACAGAGGGCCCTCATCGTGATACTGTAAGCAACCCAGCCGTTGTAACCTCAGAGCACAAGGCCCACATCCCCATGGGGAAGGGAACCAAGCAGGAGTGTCATCGCACCAGTGGGCACACATCAGAAAAGGTGGGGAGCCCAGCAGTTAGGGCCGGACGCCAGAGGGCCCTCATCACTGAGGAGAGGAGGCTCCCAGCAAGCTCCAACTGCTACCAGAAGGCCGACGTCGCCAATGCAGGGTGTGCCAGCCAGGCAGGAGTGACCTCAGAGCAGAGGGCCAACCACAAAAAAGTGTGAGGAACCCAAAGAGGATCAGACTCTCACCGGAGGGCCCACATCACCAAGGGAATGGAAACCAGGCAGGAGTGTTCTCACACCAGTGTGGTCACATCACCGAAATGTGACGGACCCAGCACACGTGGCCTCAAACTACAGGACACACATCACCAAGGGGCTGGGAGTGAGGCAGGCAGGAGGAGCCTCCAAACAGAGGGCCCATAGCGTAAAAAAGGTGAGGAATCCCGCAGTTGGAACCTCCCAGCAGGTGGCCAGGAGCAGCGAGGCTATGGGATCCAGGCCTGACTGAACTCAAAACAGAGGGCCCTCATTATGAAACTGTGAGCAACCCAGCCGTTGGGACCTTAGAGCAGAAGGCCCACATTCCCATGGGGTTGGGATCCTGGCAGGAGTGTACTCGCACCACAGGGCGCACATCAGAAACTTTTGGGAGCCCAGGAGTTAGGGTCTGACGCCAGAGGGCCCTCATTACCGAGGGGAGGAGACTCCCAGCAGGCACCAACTCCCAACTGAGGGCCCACGTCACCACGTTGACGTGTGCCAGCCAGGCAGGGGTGACCTCACAGCAGAGGGCCTACCTCACAGAAGGGTGAGGAACCCAGCCAGGATAAGGCTCTCACCAGAGGGCCCACATCACCAAGGGGATCGGAACAAGGCAGGAGTGTCCTCACACCAGTGTGGCCACATTATAGAAAGGTGAGGAACCCAGCACATGTGGCCTAAACCAGAGGACCCACATTTCCAAGGTGCTCCGAGTGAGGCAGGCAGGAGTAGCCTAACAACACAGGGCCCACAGAATAAAAAATGTGAGGAATCCAGCAGTTTGAACCTCCCAGCAGGTGGCCCAGAGCATGGAGTCTATGGGATCCAGGCCACAGTGAACTCACAGCAGAGGGCCCACATCATGAAACTGTGAGCAACCCAGCCAGTGGGACCTCAGAGCAGAAGGCCCACATCCCCATGGGGATGGGAACCTCGCAGGAGTGTCCTCGCACAACTTAGCACGTATCAGAAAATGTGGGAACCCAGCAGTTAAGGCCTGGCGCCAGAGGGCCCTCATCACGGAGGAGAGGAGGCTACCAGCAGGCTCCAAATGCCACCAGAGGGCCGACGTCACCAAGGCAATGGGAGCAAGCCAGGCAGGAGTTACCTCACAGCAGAGGGCCCACCTCACAGAAGTGTGAGGAATCCAGACAGGATCAGACTCTCACCAGAGGGCCCACATCACCAAGGGGATGGGAACCAGGCAGGAGTGTCCTCACACCAGTGGGGCCACATCAATAAAGGTGAGGAAACTGGTACATGTGGCCTTAAACAAGAGGACCTACATCACAAATGGGCTGGGAGTGAGTCAGGAAGTAGGAGCATGAAAACACAGGACCCAAAGAATAAAAAAGGTAAGGAATCCAGCAGTAGGAACCTCACAGCAGGCCGCTCAGAGCACAGAGGCTATGGGATCTAGGCCTGGGTGAACTAACACCAGAGAGCCAACATCATGAAACGGTGAACAACACAGGTGTTGGGACCTTAGAGCAGAAGGCCCACATGCCCATGGGGATGGGAACCTCGCAGGAGTGTCCTCGCACCACTTAGCACGTATCAGAAAATGTGGGTACCCAGCAGTTAGGGCCTGAGGCAAGAGGGCCCCCATCACCGAGGGGAGGTTCCCAGCAGGCTCCAACTGCCACAAGAGGGCCGATGTTGGCCAGGTGGGGTGTGCCAGCCAGGCAGGAGTGAACTCACAGCAGAGGGCCCCCCTCACAGAAGGGTGAGGAACCCAGCCAGGATCAGACTCTCACCAGAGGGCCCACATCATCAAGGGGATAGGAACCAGGCAGGAGTGTCCTCACACCAGTGGGGCCACATCATCGAAAGGCGAGGGACCCAGCATACGTGGCCTCAAACCAGAGGACACACATCACCAAGGGGCTGGGAGTGAGGCAGGCAGGAGGAGTCTCAAAACAGAGGGCCCATAGAAGAAAAAAGGTGAGGAATCCCGCAGTTGTAACCTCCCAGCAGGTGGCCAGGAGCAGCGAGGCTATGGGATCCAGGCCGGAGAGAACTCACAGCAGAGGGCCCTCATCATGAAACTGAGCAACCCACGGTTGGGACTTCAGAGCAGAAGGCCCACATTCCCATGGGGTTGGGAACCTGGCAGGAGTGTACTCGAACCACAGGGTGCATATCAGAAAATATTGGGAGCCCAGGAGTTAGGGTCTGACGCCAGAGGGCCCTCATTACCGAGGGGAGGAGACACCCAGCAGGCACCAAATCCCACCAGAGGGCCGACGTCACCAAGGCGGGGTGTGCCAGCCAGGCAGGAGTGACCTCAGAGAAGAGGGCCCACCTCACAGAAGTGTGAGGAACCCAACCAGGATCAGACTCTCACCGGAGGGCCCACATCACCAAGGGGATGGGAACCAGGCAGGAGTGTCCTCACACCAGTGGGGCCACATCAGCCAAAGGTGAGGAACCCAGCACATGTGGCCTCAAACCACAGGACACACATCACCAAGGGGCTAGGAGTGAGGCAGGTGTCTGGAGGGGCACATTTAACTCTAATTTCCCACCAGGAAGTGGAATGAACCAAAGTCTCAGAGTGCCGTGCCGGACCCTGATTACGGCCTGAAGCAAACCTGCGGTTCTGTGGCCAGTTTTCAAGGAAACGAGTTAAGAAAGGAAATCACGGGCACTGTAATTCACAAACCTGCAGTGTTATAAATGACAGCTATTGGCAAAATTATATGGAAGTAAGTCTGCAAAGAGGACTTGAAAACGAGGCAGAATTGCAGGAATCATATTTCAGGAGGTAGATTGGAATTGCATTTAAAGCATGTGAAAAGCGGCAGATCTTTGACAGTGATGCACTTGGACAAAAGTGCGTAAACATTTTTTCCTGAATATATTCAGGAAAAAACACATATGCCCTTTTTGGCCAACCAAGCACTCGAGAAATGGAAATCCGCACTACAATGAAGTCTCATTTCCCATTCGTCAAAAGGGCCATCTGAAAAAAGTGTAAAAACCAGAAACACAGGACAGGCCATGGAGAACAGGGAGCCTTGTTATGCTGATGGGCGGGATGTAAATTGCCAACAGACACTCTGGAGATGTTTATGGTGTATCCTGAAACATCTGAAAAACAAAGCTACAGACCCTAGGGCACTTCCACTTTTGGCACTATAGCTTAGGAAAATTAAAATCAACAAGACACAGCCAACACAAAATTTAGGGCTGCTGTGTTTACAAGAACCTTGAGTCCAGTACAAATTAAATATCCCAGAAAGAAAAAAATGGATAAAGGAGTTGTGCTACTTACGTACAACGGAATATCACTCAGCAATGAAATCAATGTCATCAGGCCTGTAGCAGCAAATTGAGTGGATTTAAGTATGATGATTCTAAGAGAAATAGGTCACACAGAGAAAGATAATTATCATAAGATATCACTAATAGAGAGAGTGTAAACTTGGCTACACATAAACTGAATTCCAAAACCGAACAGAGTCTCACATTTAGATAAAAACTTATGCTTGCTTAAGGGGAAAGTTGAGTTGGGGTGCTGTATAAAACCAGAGATTGAAATTAGCACACATACCGTTCCATAAGCCAAATATGTAATAGACAAGACCTACTCTTTGCTCAACGAAATAGACTCATCCATGGTGTATCACCTCACACCTGTTAGAATGGGCATCATCAGAAAATCTACAAACAACAAATGCTGGAAAGGGTGTGGAGATAAGGAACCCTCTTCCACTATTGTTGGGAATGTAAATTGATACAGTCACTGTGGAGAACATTATGGAGTTTCTTATAAAACTAAGAATAGAATTACCATATGATACAGCAATCCCACTACTGGGCATATACCCAGACAAAACCATAAATCAAAAAGAGACATTCACCGCAATGTTCATTGCATCACTATTTACAATATCCAGGTAATGGAAGCAACCTAAATGCCCACAGACAGACGAATGCATAAAGATGTGGTACATATATAAAATGGAATATTACTAAGCCATAAAAAGGAATGAAATGGGGTCATTTGTAGAGACGTTGATGGATCTAGAGACTGTCATACAGAGTGAAGTAAGTCAGAAAGAGAAAAACAAATCTTGTCTATTAATGCATATATGTGGAACCTAGAAAAATTGTACAGATGAACCGTTTTTCCAGGCAGAAATAGAGCAACAGATGTAGACAACAAACGTATGGACACCAAGGGGGGAAAGCTGTTGGGGGGTGGTGGTGGGAGGAGTTGAGAGATTGGGATTGGCATGTATACATTTATATGTATAAAATAGATAACCAAAAAGAACCTGCTGTATAAAAAAATAAAATAAAATTCAAATTACAAAAAGTAAAACAGAAAAAATATTCTTCCCTTCACATACATGTATTTATATGAATAAATTATTTCCATGCTTATATCTGTAAATACAAAAAAGAGGAATAAAATCTACCTTGAACCAAAAACGAAAAAAAGAAAAAAACACAGAACCCACCAGTTACACAGAGGAAAACCGTATCAGGGCACTTGCTCCAGTTGTAAACAATTCTGAAGTTGGTCAGTGGTGGGGAATCATCTCCCATTCAGCCAGCAGGCCCCACGCAACAAGCGTCCTCATTGCAAAGCTGGGGGACCGTGCCGAGGCATCTGTGAGTAAACGTGGGCTGAGCCCCAGGCCAGCTGCTGCTGAAATGTTCCCACCCTTCCCAGGTAAAACACCTGAATATGTACAAGGACTTGAAAGCCTAGAGGAAGGGCCATGGAGCCACATGAGTGACAGCATGCCAGCCGACTTGGTGCCTGCAGGCCAGCCAGGATGGTCCTGGCCCTGGGTGCTCTTCTGGAAGCTTTCCATTTCCCTGCCTGAGATACCCCTGCTGTCCCGGCCCCCACTGCTTTCTTCCTCACTCACCTCTGCCCAGGGAGAAATTCCAGCGGCAGGTATGGGTGACACATCCTCTTCTTTAGCAGGTGGCATCTTGGCAACTGCTGCAGAAAGTCCAGCAGAGCCCCACTCACACTGGGCCACCCACAAAGCCGTGGCCTCTCACTCCCTCCCACCAGTCCAGCCCCAAGACTGCTGACAGGGCAGAGAAAATGGCGTCAGGCACAGCTGCAGGGGCTCTTGCTGCCTGGAGCGGTGTTTATATTGATCTGAACCCAGGCACACCTGGGGAGGGCTGGCCGGCACGGTCGGGCTTCCCAGGCCAGCCAATAATCACCCCTCAGGGGCTCACAGTTGCAGAAACTGGAACTTGCTGAATCGGCCAGGTCTAAGGAACAGGTGTGGGCTCCTGAGAGTCAGGATAGACAAGGGGCTGCAGCTCTGGCTTGTTTTCTAATTATATTATCTGGCCCATGAGTGGGAGACAACTTCAAGAAAACCCTCTCCTAATGAGAGGAACCCAGGAGTCAGGGAGAGGAGGGGTGGCTGGTGGGTGGAGACAGAGGCCTGGTGCCCCGGGTGCAGTGGAAGTCTCTGGAAGACCAGGTGGAGGGAGGCCACACAGAGTGATGCCCAGGGTCACAGACCTGTCGGAGCTGCTGTTTGTTAGTTCAAGTCCTGCTCTGAGGTGCTCTGTGTCAGATCTGAGTGACAGGTGAGCTGGGAGTGCTCTGCAATGAGGGCGATATGCACGGTTCCTGTGTTCCCAGCCCTGCCATGGTACCTGCAAGGGTAGCTCTGTATCCTGGGAGGGGCCTGACCACGAGAGCCCCATGGGCTGCAGGGAACCTGCCCAGGGAACACCATATCCTGGGAGGGGCCTGAACACGAGAGCCCCATGGGCTGGGGTGGGGGTGGGGTACCTGCCCAGGTGAGATCCATATCCTGGGATGGGCCTGAACACGAGAGCCCCATGGGCTGGGGTGGGGGTGGGGTACCTGCCCAGGTGAGCTCCATATCCTGGGATTGGTCTGACCTCGAGAGCCCCATGGGCTGCTGGAGTCCTGGTAAAGGATGTCAGGACAGTCAGTGAAGCCACCGAGGATATACCTCCAGTAGTTCCTAAATCCTACACCCTGCTGGTCATTCTACCAACCACCAGGACATGGTATTCTGTATTAATCTTCAATGATGCCTTCTTTTGTATTCTATTAGTCCCAGAGTCACAAGAAATTTTGGCTTGTGAGTGGCAGGACTCAACATACAACTAAAACAATACTTCCGGGCCGTGTTGCCCCAAGGGTTCAAAAATTCCTACACCATCTTTGGGGAAAGCTCAGCTAAAGAACTAAAAGATCTACCTCTGGAAAAGGAAACACTCCTTCAATATGCAGACGACATTCTGATCGCCAGCCCTACTAAGGAGACCTCTGAACTACCAAGCCAATAAAGGATACAAGTTGTCCAAGAAAAAGCTCAAATATCACAGACTACGGTGACCTGCCTGGGCTTCATTCTCACAGAAGGTCGGAGAAGCCCATCCCAGGAAAGGGAAGAAACAATTTACAGCCTTACCCATTTCTGAACCTAGAAGACAGCTTAGGGGTTCCTGGGGAGGCCAGGGTTTGCTGCTTCTGGATCGCTAACTACAGTCTACTAGCTGGGCCTCTATATGAAACACTGAAAGGAAAAGATGATGATCCTTTTGAATAGAATGCAGAAGTGGCCTTTCAAGAATGGAAAGAGCAGTCAATTCAGACCCTTGCCCTGGAACTCCCTAATTTAGCTAAACCCTTTGACCTTTACATTCCTGGTGAATGGTGAATCGCCATTGGAGTATTAGTGCAAAACCTGGGACCACTTGAAATGGAACAATGCAAGAATGCGCTCCAGGTAGGATAAACTACGGTCACCAAGGGGCTTGGCCCACCGCCACATCTGGCCAAGATACTGGCAGTATCTGAAAACCTGGAAATCAGCAGCCCAAAAGGCCACCTCCCTCCGAAGGGAAAAGGACCCCACGTGGTGATCCTAACACCCAACCATGCCCTGAAGTTGCAGGGTTGGCTCCATGGGCACACTGACATTGAGCGAGGAGGCCCTCCAACTCCAACCTCCATAGAGATACCCGGGGCAAAGTGGCACCATGAAGACTCGTGTGAAGGTGTCTGCACGGGCAAATTTAACGCTCATTTCCCACCAGGAAGAGGAATTAACCAAAGGCTCAGCATGCCGTGCCGGAACCAGATTAGGGCCTGAAGCAATCCTGCGGGTTTGCGGCCAGCTCACAAGAAAGCAAGTTGAAGAAAGGAGCTCAGGGACACTGTAATTCACAAACCTGCAGAGTTATAAATGACAGCTATCACCCAAAAATATATTGAAGGAAGGCTGCGAAGAGGACTTGAAAGCGGGGCAGAATTGCAAGAAAACGATTTCAGGGGGTAGACTGGAATTGCATTTAAAGCATAGGAAAAGAGGCAGAACGTCGACAATGATGCACTTGGCCAAAAAGGGCGTATGCGTTTTTTCCTGAATATATTCAGGAAAAAACGCATACGCCCTTTTTGGCCAACCAAGCAAGCATGTTAAAGAAATCTGCACTACAATGAAGTCTCACTGCTCCCCGTTCAAAAGGGCCATCTGAAAAAAGTGTAAAATCCAGAAAGGCAGCACAGGCCATGGAGAACAGGGAGCCTTGTTATGCTGATGGGCGGGATGTAAATTGCCAACAGCCACTCTGGAGATGTGTATGGTGTTTCCTCAAAAACCTAAAAAACAAAGCAACGGAGTCTATGGCATTACCACTTATTTTCCTATAGCGTAGGGAAATTAAAATCAAAAACACACAGCCACCGCAAAGTTTCTGTTTACGGCTCTGTTTACAAGAACCTCGTCTACGGTACAAGTTAAATATCCCAGAAAGCGAAAAATGGATAAAGAAGTTGTGGTACACACATTCAATGGAATATCACTCAGCAATGAAATCTATGTCATCAGGCCCATCGTGGCATAATGAGTGGATTCAGGTACGATGATTCTAAGTGAAATAAGTCACACAGAAAATGAAACATCATAAGATATCACTAATACACGGAATGTAAACTTGGCTACACATGAACTGAATTACAAAACAGAACAGGGTCTCAAATTTAGAAAACCACCTTATGCTTGCTTAAGGGGAAAAGTGAGTTGGGGTGCTGCATAAAACCAGAGATAGAAATTAGCACAGATACCTTTCCATAAGCCAAATATGTAATAGTCAAGACCTAGCCCTTGCTCAACGAAATGGACTAAACACCCCATATTCAACGCCTAGGAATACACCTGACTAGTAAGTATCTTCAAACCCATGGATTTATATGTCTCCATAAGAGACTCAAGTGTGTGTACAGCGGCATGAATGCAGCAGAGAAAATCCGATAAATCCCATTATCAAAATGAATTACAAAAACAAACACAATGACAGTGAAATAGAGAGCAATTCTTAAATAATTCATTCAGGGCTTGTGATGCAACCTGGATTTACCACATCTACAACCAGAGCTGAGTGAGACATAAGGCTGTACACTTCAGCCTGATAGCATTGGTGAGGTTCGTTGAGAAAATGCAGGCCCTTTGAAGTCATACTGCATGGTACCCATTCCATGGGTCCCAACTCTCCAGGTTTAAGGGATTCTTCCTTCAGCTAAAACATGCATGGGAAACCCACAGTATGGTGCACCGTGTGACCGGGAAACCTTTTCAAATGCATCTCAGTTTTCGTCCCCTTTTACTCGGGTTCACGATTGAAGACCCTTTACTAATACTCTCCCCACTTAGAGAGTCAGTGCCTTTAACCTCCTGTTTGGCACAGTTTGCAATTTCTGCGCAAGATGAACAAGAATAGGGAGAACCAATGAGAGACTAGCTCTAGGTGTCTGCACGTTCAAATATAACACTCATTTCCCACCAGGAAGAGGAATTTACCAAAGGATCAGCATGCTGTGCTGGAACCAGATTAGGGCATGAAGACATGCTGCGGGTTTGCGGCCAGCTCACAAGAAAGCGAGTAGAAGAAAGGAGCTCAGGCGCACTGTCATTCACAAACCTGCAGAGTTATAAATGTCAACTATCGTCCAAAAATGTATTGAAGTAAGGCTGCGAAGAGGACTTGAACGCGGGGCAGAATTCCAGGAATACGATTTCAGGAGGTAGACGGGAAGTCCTCTGAAAGTATAGGAGAAGAGGCAGAACCTCGACAATGATGCACTTGGTCAAAAAGGGCATATGCGTTTCTTCCAGGGCCCTTATTAAAGAGGGTAGGAGGCTCCCAGCATGCTTCAGTGGCCAACAGAGGGCCTACGTCGCCAAGGCGACATGAGCCATCCAGGCAGGAGTGACCTCACATCAGAGGGCCCACCTCACAGAAGGGTAAGGAACCCAGTCAAGATCAGACTCTCACCAGAGTGCCCACATAAGCAAGGGGCTGGGAACCAGGCAGGAGTGTCCTCACACCCGTGGGGCCACATCATCGAAAGTTGAGGTACCCAGCACATGTGGCCTCAAACCAGAGGACCCACATCACCATGGGTCTCGGAGCGAGGCAGGCAGGATTAACCTCAAAACACATGGCCCATTGTATAAAAAAGGTGAGGAATCCAGCAGTTGGAACATCCCAGCAGGCGGCCCAGAGCACCGAGGCTATGGGATCCAGGCAGTGATGAACTCACAACAGAGGGCCCTCATCGTGATACTGTAAGCAACCCAGCCGTTGTAACCTCAGAGCACAAGGCCCACATCCCCATGGGGAAGGGAACCAAGCAGGAGTGTCATCGCACCAGTGGGCACACATCAGAAAAGGTGGGGAGCCCAGCAGTTAGGGCCGGACGCCAGAGGGCCCTCATCACTGAGGAGAGGAGGCTCCCAGCAAGCTCCAACTGCTACCAGAAGGCCGACGTCGCCAATGCAGGGTGTGCCAGCCAGGCAGGAGTGACCTCAGAGCAGAGGGCCAACCACAAAAAAGTGTGAGGAACCCAAAGAGGATCAGACTCTCACCGGAGGGCCCACATCACCAAGGGAATGGAAACCAGGCAGGAGTGTTCTCACACCAGTGTGGTCACATCACCGAAATGTGACGGACCCAGCACACGTGGCCTCAAACTACAGGACACACATCACCAAGGGGCTGGGAGTGAGGCAGGCAGGAGGAGCCTCCAAACAGAGGGCCCATAGCGTAAAAAAGGTGAGGAATCCTGCAGTTGGAACCTCCCAGCAGGTGGCCAGGAGCAGCGAGGCTATGGGATCCAGGCCTGACTGAACTCAAAACAGAGGGCCCTCATTATGAAACTGTGAGCAACCCAGCCGGTGGGACCTTAGAGCAGAAGGCCCACATTCCCATGGGGTTGGGATCCTGGCAGGAGTGTACTCGCACCACAGGGCGCACATCAGAAACTTTTGGGAGCCCAGGAGTTAGGGTCTGACGCCAGAGGGCCCTCATTACCGAGGGGAGGAGACTCCCAGCAGGCACCAACTCCCAACTGAGGGCCCACATCGCCAAGTTGACGTGTGCCAGCCAGGCAGGAGTGACCTCACAGCAGAGGGCCTACCGCACAGAAGGGTGAGGAACCCAGCCAGGATAAGACTCTCACCAGAGGGCCCACATCACCAAGGGGATCGGAACAAGGCAGGAGTGTCCTCACACCAGTGTGGCCACATTATAGAAAGGTGAGGAACCCAGCACATGTGGCCTAAACCAGAGGACCCACATTTCCAAGGTGCTCCGAGTGAGGCAGGCAGGAGTAGCCTAACAACACAGGGCCCACAGAATAAAAAATGTGAGGAATCCAGCAGTTTGAACCTCCCAGCAGGTGGCCCAGAGCATGGAGTCTATGGGATCCAGGCCACAGTGAACTCACAGCAGAGGGCCCACATCATGAAACTGTGAGCAACCCAGCCAGTGGGACCTCAGAGCAGAAGGCCCACATCCCCATGGGGATGGGAACCTCGCAGGAGTGTCCTCGCACAACTTAGCACGTATCAGAAAATGTGGGAACCCAGCAGTTATGGCCTGGCGCCAGAGGGCCCTCATCACGGAGGAGAGGAGGCTACCAGCAGGCTCCAAATGCCACCAGAGGGCCGACGTCACCAAGGCAATGGGAGCAAGCCAGGCAGGAGTTACCTCACAGCAGAGGGCCCACCTCACAGAAGTGTGAGGAGCCCAAACAGGATCAGACTCTAACCAGAGCGCCCACATCACCAAGGGGATGGAAACCAGGCAGGAGTGTCCTCACACCAGTGGGGCCACATCAGCGAAAGGTGAGGAGCACAGCACATGTGGCCTCAAACAAGGGGACACACATCACGAAAGGGCTGGGAGTGAGGCATGCAGGAGGAGACTCACAACAGAGCGCCCATAGAATAAAAAAGGTGAGGAACCCCGCAGTTGGAAGCTCCAAGCAGGTGGCCCAGAGCACCGAGGCTATGGGATCCATGCCGGAGTGAACTCACAGCAGAGGGCCCACATTCTGACACTGTGAGCAACCCAGCCGTTGGGACCTCAGGGCAGAAAGCCCACATCCCCATGGGGATGGGACCCTGGCTGGAGTGTACTCGCACGACAGGGCGCACATCAGAAAATTTTGGGAGCCCATGAGTTAGGGCCTGACGCCAGAGGGCCCTCATTACCGAGGGGAGGAGACTCCCAGCAGGCACCAACTCCCAACTGAGGGCCCACATCGCCAAGGTGACGTGTGCCAGCCAGGCAGGAGTGACCTCACAGCAGAGGGCCCACCTCCCAGAAGTGTGAGGAATCCAGACAGGATCAGACTCTCACCAGAGGGCCCCCATCACCAAGGGGATGGGAACCAGTCAGGAGTGTCCTCACACCAGTGGGGCCACATCAATAAAGGTGAGGAAACCGGTACATGTGGCCTTAAACCAGAGGACCTACATCACAAATGGGCTGGGAGTGAGTCAGGAAGTAGGAGCATGAAAACACAGGACACAAAGAATAAAAAAGGTAAGGAATCCAGCAGTAGGAACCTCCCAGCAGGCCGCTCAGAGCACAGAGGCTATGGGATCTAGGCCTGGGTGAACTAACACCAGAGAGCCAACATCATGAAACGGTGAACAACACAGGTGTTGGGACCTTAGAGCAGAAGGTCCACATGCCCATGGGGATAGGAACCTCGCAGGAGTGTCCTCGCACCACTTAGCACGTATCAGAAAATGTGGGTACCCAGCAGTTAGGGCCTGAGGCAAGAGGACCCCCATCACCGAGGGGAGGTTCCCAGCAGGCTCCAACTGCCACAAGAGGGCCGATGTTGCCCAGGTGGGGTGTGCCAGCCAGGCAGGAGTGACCTCACAGCAGAGGGCCCCCCTCACAGAAGGGTGAGGAACCCAGCCAGGATCAGACTCTCACCAGAGGGCCCACATCATCAAGGGGATAGGAACCAGGCAGGAGTGTCCTCACACCAGTGGGGCCACATCATCGAAAGGCGAGGGACCCAGCATACATGGCCTCAAACCAGAGGACACACATCACCAAGGGGCTGGGAGTGAGGCAGGCAGGAGGAGTCTCAAAACAGAGGGCCCATAGAAGAAAAAAGGTGAGGAATCCCGCAGTTGTAACCTCCCAGCAGGTGGCCAGGAGCAGCGAGGCTATGGGATCCAGGCCTGAGAGAACTCACAGCAGAGGGCCCTCATCATGAAACTGAGCAACACACGGTTGGGACCTCAGAGCAGAAGGCCCACATTCCCATGGGGTTGGGAACCTTGCAGGAGTGTACTCGAACCACAGGGCGCATATCAGAAAATATTGGGAGCCCAGGAGTTAGGGTCTGACGCCAGAGGGCCCTCATTACCGAGGGGAGGAGACACCCAGCAGGCACCAAATCCCACCAGAGGGCCGACGTCACCAAGGCGGGGTGTGCCAGCCAGGCAGGAGTGACCTCAGAGAAGAGGGCCCACCTCCCAGAAGTGTGAGGAACCCAACCAGGATCAGACTCTCACCGGAGGGCCCACATCACCAAGGGGATGGGAACCAGGCAGGAGTGTCCTCACACCAGTGGGGCCACATCAGCCAAAGGTGAGGAACCCAGCACATGTGGCCTCAAACCACAGGACACACATCACCAAGGGGCTAGGAGTGAGGCAGGTGTCTGGAGGGGCACATTTAACTCTAATTTCCCACCAGGAAGTGGAATGAACCAAAGTCTCAGAGTGCCGTGCCGGACCCTGATTACGGCCTGAAGCAAACCTGCGGTTCTGTGGCCAGTTTTCAAAGAAACGAGTTAAGAAAGGAAATCACGGGCACTGTAATTCACAAACCTGCAGTGTTATAAATGACAGCTATTGGCAAAATTATATGGAAGTAAGTCTGCAAAGAGGACTTGAAAACGAGGCAGAATTGCAGGAATCATATTTCAGGAGGTAGATTGGAATTGCATTTAAAGCATGTGAAAAGCGGCAGATCTTTGACAGTGATGCACTTGGACAAAAGTGCGTAAACATTTTTTCCTGAATATATTCAGGAAAAAACACATATGCCCTTTTTGGCCAACCAAGCACTCGAGAAATGGAAATCCGCACTACAATGAAGTCTCATTTCCCATTCGTCAAAAGGGCCATCTGAAAAAAGTGTAAAAACCAGAAACACAGGACAGGCCATGGAGAACAGGGAGCCTTGTTTTGCTGATGGGCGGGATGTAAATTGCCAACAGACACTCTGGAGATGTTTATGGTGTATCCTGAAACATCTGAAAAACAAAGCTACAGACCCTAGGGCACTTCCACTTTTGGCCCTATAGCTTAGGAAAATTAAAATCAACAAGACACAGCCAACAAAAAATTTAGGGCTGCTGTGTTTACAAGAACCTTGAGTCCAGTACAAATTAAATATCCCAGAAAGAAAAAAATGGATAAAGGAGTTGTGCTACTTACGTACAACGGAATATCACTCAGCAATGAAATCAATGTCATCAGGCCTGTAGCAGCAAATTGAGTGGATTTAAGTATGATGATTCTAAGAGAAATAGGTCACACAGAGAAAGAGAATTATCATAAGATATCACTAATAGAGAGAGTGTAAACTTGGCTACACATAAACTGAATTCCAAAACCGAACAGAGTCTCACATTTAGATAAAAACTTATGCTTGCTTAAGGGGAAAGTTGAGTTGGGGTGCTGTATAAAACCAGAGATTGAAATTAGCACACATACCGTTCCATAAGCCAAATATGTAATAGACAAGACCTACTCTTTGCTCAACGAAATAGACTCATCCATGGTGTATCACCTCACACCTGTTAGAATGGGCATCATCAGAAAATCTACAAACAACAAATGCTGGAAAGGGTGTGGAGATAAGGAACCCTCTTCCACTATTGTTGGGAATGTAAATTGATACAGTCACTGTGGAGAACATTATGGAGTTTCTTATAAAACTAAGAATAGAATTACCATATGATACAGCAATCCCACTACTGGGCATATACCCAGACAAAACCATAAATCAAAAAGAGACATTCACCGCAATGTTCATTGCATCACTATTTACAATATCCAGGTAATGGAAGCAACCTAAATGCCCACAGACAGACGAATGCATAAAGAAGTGGTACATATATAAAATGGAATATTACTAAGCCATAAAAAGGAATGAAATTGGGTCATTTGTAGAGACGTTGATGGATCTAGAGACTGTCATACAGAGTGAAGTAAGTCAGAAAGAGAAAAACAAATCTTGTCTATTAATGCATATATGTGGAACCTAGAAAAATTGTACAGATGAACCGTTTTGCCAGGCAGAAATAGAGCAACAGATGTAGACAACAAACGTATGGACACCAAGGGGGAAAAGCTGTTGGGGGGTGGCGGTGGGAGGAGTTGAGAGATTGGGATTGGCATGTATACATTTATATGTATAAAATAGATAACCAAAAAGAACCTGCTGTATAAAAAAATAAAATAAAATTCAAATTACAAAAAGTAAAACAGAAAAAATATTCTTCCCTTCACATACATGTATTTATATGAATAAATTATTTCCATGCTTATATCTGTAAATACAAAAAAGAGGAATAAAATCTACCTTGAACCAAAAACGAAAAAAAGAAAAAAAAACAGAACCCACCAGTTACACAGAGGAAAACCGTATCAGGGCACTTGCTCCAGTTGTAAACAATTCTGAAGTTGGTCAGTGGTGGGGAATCATCTCCCATTCAGCCAGCAGGCCCCACGCAACAAGCGTCCTCATTGCAAAGCTGGGGGACCGTGCCGAGGCATCTGTGAGTAAACGTGGGCTGAGCCCCAGGCCAGCTGCTGCTGAAATGTTCCCACCCTTCCCAGGTAAAACACCTGAATATGTACAAGGACTTGAAAGCCTAGAGGAAGGGCCATGGAGCCACATGAGTGACAGCATGCCAGCCGACTTGGTGCCTGCAGGCCAGCCAGGATGGTCCTGGCCCTGGGTGCTCTTCTGGAAGCTTTCCATTTCCCTGCCTGAGATACCCCTGCTGTCCCGGCCCCCACTGCTTTCTTCCTCACTCACCTCTGCCCAGGGAGAAATTCCAGCGGCAGGTATGGGTGACACATCCTCTTCTTTAGCAGGTGGCATCTTGGCAACTGCTGCAGAAAGTCCAGCAGAGCCCCACTCACACTGGGCCACCCACAAAGCCGTGGCCTCTCACTCCCTCCCACCAGTCCAGCCCCAAGACTGCTGACAGGGCAGAGAAAATGGCGTCAGGCACAGCTGCAGGGGCTCTTGCTGCCTGGAGCGGTGTTTATATTGATCTGAACCCAGGCACACCTGGGGAGGGCTGGCCGGCACGGTCGGGCTTCCCAGGCCAGCCAATAATCACCCCTCAGGGGCTCACAGTTGCAGAAACTGGAACTTGCTGAATCGGCCAGGTCCAAGGAACAGGTGTGGGCTCCTGAGAGTCAGGATAGACAAGGGGCTGCAGCTCTGGCTTGTTTTCTAATTATATTATCTGGCCCATGAGTGGGAGACAACTTCAAGAAAACCCTCTCCTAATGAGAGGAACCCAGGAGTCAGGGAGAGGAGGGGTGGCTGGTGGGTGGAGACAGAGGCCTGGTGCCCCGGGTGCAGTGGAAGACTCTGGAAGACCAGGTGGAGGGAGGCCACACAGAGTGATGCCCAGGGTCACAGACCTGTCGGAGCTGCTGTTTGTTAGTTCAAGTCCTGCTCTGAGGTGCTCTGTGTCAGATCTGAGTGACAGGTGAGCTGGGAGTGCTCTGCAATGAGGGTGATATGCACGGTTCCTGTGTTCCCAGCCCTGCCATGGTACCTGCAAGGGTAGCTCTGTATCCTGGGAGGGTCCTGACCACGAGAGCCCCATGGGCTGCAGGGGAACCTGCCCAGGGAACCCCATATCCTGGGAGGGGCCTGAATACGAGAGCCCCGTGGGCTGGGGTGGGGGTGGGGTACCTGCCCAGGTGAGCTCCATATCCTGGGATTGGCCTGACCTCGAGAGCCCCATGGGCTGCTGGAGTCCTGGTAAAGGATGTCAGGACAGTCAGTGAAGCCACCGAGGATATACCTCCAGTAGTTCCTAAATCCTACACCCTGCTGGTCATTCTACCAACCACCAGGACATGGTATTCTGTATTAGTCTTCAATGATGCCTTCTTTTGTATTCTATTAGTCCCAGAGTCACAAGAAATTTTGGCTTGTGAGTGGCAGGACTCAACATACAACTAAAACAATACTTCCGGGCCGTGTTGCCCCAAGGGTTCAAAAATTCCCACACCATCTTTGGGGAAAGCTCAGCTAAAGAACTAAAAGTTCTACCTCTGGAAAAGGAAACACTCCTTCAATATGCAGACGACATTCTGATCGCCAGCCCTACTAAGGAGACCTCTGAACTACCAAGCCAATAAAGGATACAAGTTGTCCAAGAAAAAGCTCAAATATCACAGACTACGGTGACCTGCCTGGGCTTCATTCTCACAGAAGGTCGGAGAAGCCCATCCCAGGAAAGGGAAGAAACAATTTACAGCCTTACCCATTTCTGAACCTAGAAGACAGCTTAGGGGTTCCTGGGGAGGCCAGGGTTTGCTGCTTCTGGATCCCTAACTACAGTCTACTAGCTGGGCCTCTATATGAAACACTGAAAGGAAAAGATGATGATCCTTTTGAATAGAATGCAGAAGTGGCCTTTCAAGAATGGAAAGAGCAGTCAATTCAGACCCTTGCCCTGGAACTCCCTAATTTAGCTAAACCCTTTGACCTTTACATTCCTGGTGAACGGTGAATCGCCATTGGAGTATTAGTGCAAAACCTGGGACCACTTGAAATGGAACAATGCAAGAATGCGCTCCAGGTAGGATAAACTACGGTCACCAAGGGGCTTGGCCCACCGCCACATCTGGCCAAGATACTGGCAGTATCTGAAAACCTGGAAATCAGCAGCCCAAAAGGCCACCTCCCTCCGAAGGGAAAAGGACCCCACGTGGTGATCCTAACACCCAACCATGCCCTGAAGTTGCAGGGTTGGCTCCATGGGCACACTGACCTTGAGCGAGGAGGCCCTCCAACTCCAACCTCCATAGAGATAACCGGGGCAAAGTGGCACCATGAAGACTCGTGTGAAGGTGTCTGCACGGGCAAATTTAACGCTCATTTCCCACCAGGAAGAGGAATTAACCAAAGGCTCAGCATGCCGTGCCGGAACCAGATTAGGGCCTGAAGCAATCCTGCGGGTTTGCGGCCAGCTCACAAGAAAGCGAGTTTAAGAAAGGAGCTCAGGGACACTGTAATTCACAAACCTGCAGAGTTATAAATGACAGCTATCACCCAAAAATATATTGAAGGAAGGCTGCGAAGAGGACTTGAAAGCGGGGCAGAATTGCAAGAAAACGATTTCAGGGGGTAGACTGGAATTGCATTTAAAGCATAGGAAAAGAGGCAGAACGTCGACAATGATGCACCTGGCCAAAAAGGGCGTATGCGTTTTTTCCTGAATATATTCAGGAAAAAACGCATACGCCCTTTTTGGCCAACCAAGCAAGCATGTTAAAGAAATCTGCACTACAATGAAGTCTCACTGCTCCCCGTTCAAAAGGGCCATCTGAAAAAAGTGTAAAATCCAGAAAGGCAGCACAGGCCATGGAGAACAGGGAGCCTTGTTATGCTGATGGGCGGGATGTAAATTGCCAACAGCCACTCTGGAGATGTGTATGGTGTTTCCTCAAAAACCTAAAAAACAAAGCAACGGAGCCTATGGCATTACCACTTATTTTCCTATAGCTTAGGGAAATTAAAATCAAAAACACACAGCCACCGCAAAGTTTCTGTTTATGGCTCTGTTTACAAGAACCTCGTCTACGGTACAAGTTAAATATCCCAGAAAGCGAAAAATGGATAAAGAAGTGTGGTACGTACGTACAAAGGAATATCACTCACCAATGAAATCTATGTCATCAGGCCCATCGCGGCATAATGAGTGGATTCACGTACGATGATTCTAAGTGAAATAAGTCACACAGAAAATGAAACATCATAAGATATCACTAATACACGGAATGTAAACTTGGCTACACATGAACTGAATTACAAAACAGAAAAGGGTCTCAAATTTAGAAAACCTACTTATGCTTGCTTAAGGGGAAAGGTGAGTTGTGGTGCTGCATAAAACCAGAGATAGAAATTAGCACAGATACCTTTCCATAAGCCAAATATGTAATAGTCAAGACCTAACCCTTGCTCAATTAAATGGACTAAACACCCCATATTCAACGCCTAGGATTACACATGAGTAGTAAGAACCTTCAAACCCATGGATTTATATGTCTCCGTAAGAGACTCAAGTGTGTGTACAGCGGCATGAATGCAGCAGAGAAAATCCGATAAAACCCATTATCAAAATGAATTACAAAAACAAACACAATGACAGTGAAATAGAGAGCAATTCTTAAATAATTCATTCAGGGCTTGTGATGCGACCTGGATTTACCACATCTACACCCAGAGCTGAGTGAGACATAAGGCTGGACACTTCGGGCTGATAGCATTGGTGAGGTTCGATGAGCAAATGCAGACCCTTTGAAGTCATACTGCATGGTACCCATTCCATGGGTCCCAACTCTCCAGGTTTAAGGGATTCTTCCTTCAGCTAAAACATGCATGGGAAACCCACAGTACAGTGCACTGTGTGACCGGGAAACGTTTTCAAATGCATCTCAGTTTTCGTCCCCTTTTACTCGGGTTCACCATTCCAGACCGTTTACTAACACTCTCCCCACTTGGAGAGTCAGTGCCTTTAACCTCCTGTTTGGCACAGTTTGCAATTTCTGCGCAAGATGAACAGGAATAGGGAGAACCAATGAGAGACTAGCTGTAGGTGTCTGGACGGGCAAATGGAACGCTCATTTCCCACCAGGAAGAGGAATTAACCAAAGGCTCAGCATGCCATGCCGGAACCAGATTAGGGCCTGAAGCATTCCTGCGGGTTTGCGGCCAGCTCACAAGAAAGCGAGTTGAAGAAAGGAGCTCAGGGGCACTGTAATTCACAAACCTGCAGAGTTATAAATGACAGCTATCGTCCAAAAATATATTGAAGGAAGGCTGCGAAGAGGACTGGAAAGCGGGGCAGAATTGCAGGAAAACGATTTCAGGGGGTAGACTGGAATTGCATTTAAAGCATAGGAAAAGAGGCAGAACGTCGACAATGATGCACTTGGCCAAAAAGGGCGTATGCGTTTTTTCCTGAATATATTCAGGAAAAAACGCATACGCCCTTTTTGGCCAACCAAGCCAGCATGTTATAGAAATCTGCACTACAAAGAAGTCTCACTGCCCCCAGGTCAAAAGGGCCATCTGAAAAAAGTGTAAAATCCAGAAAGACAGCACAGGCCATGGAGAACAGGGAGCCTTGTTATGCTGATGGGCGGGATGTAAATTGCCAACAGCCACTCTGGAGAAGTGTATGGTGTTTCCTGAAACACCTAAGAAACAAAGCAACGGAGACTACGGCACTTCCACTTATGGTCTTATAGATCACGGAAATTAAAATCAAAAACAGACAGCCACCCCAAAGTTTCAGACGGCTCTGTTTACAGGAATCTCGTCTACGGTACAAGTGAAATATCCCAGAATGTGAAAAATGGATAAAGAAGTTGTGGTACACACATTCAATGGAATATCACTCAGCAATGAAATCTATGTCATCAGGCCCATCGTGGCATAATGAGTGGATTCAGGTACGATGATTCTAAGTGAAATAAGTCACACAGAAAATGAAACATCATAAGATATCACTAATACACGGAATGTAAACTTGGCTACACATGAACTGAATTACAAAACAGAACAGGGTCTCAAATTTAGAAAACCACCTTATGCTTGCTTAAGGGGAAAAGTGAGTTGGGGTGCTGCATAAAACCAGAGATAGAAATTAGCACAGATACCTTTCCATAAGCCAAATATGTAATAGTCAAGACCTAGCCCTTGCTCAACGAAATGGACTAAACACCCCATATTCAACGCCTAGGAATACACCTGACTAGTAAGTATCTTCAAACCCATGGATTTATATGTCTCCATAAGAGACTCAAGTGTGTGTACAGCGGCATGAATGCAGCAGAGAAAATCCGATAAATCCCATTATCAAAATGAATTACAAAAACAAACACAATGACAGTGAAATAGAGAGCAATTCTTAAATAATTCATTCAGGGCTTGTGATGCAACCTGGATTTACCACATCTACAACCAGAGCTGAGTGAGACATAAGGCTGTACACTTCGGCCTGATAGCATTGGTGAGGTTCGTTGCGAAAATGCAGGCCCTTTGGAGTCATACTGCATGGTACCCATTCCATGGGTCCCAACTCTCCAGGTTTAAGGGATTCTTCCTTCAGCTAAAACATGCATGGGAAACCCACAGTATGGTGCACCGTGTGACCGGGAAACCTTTTCAAATGCATCTCAGTTTTCGTCCCCTTTTACTCGGGTTCACGATTCAAGACCCTTTATTAATACTCTCCCCACTTAGAGAGTCAGTGCCTTTAACCTCCTGTTTGGCACAGTTTGCAATTTCTGCGCAAGATGAACAAGAATAGGGAGAACCAATGAGAGACTAGCTCTAGGTGTCTGCACGTTCAAATATAACACTCATTTCCCACCAGGAAGAGGAATTTACCAAAGGATCAGCATGCTGTGCCGGAACCAGATTAGGGCATGAAGACATGCTGCGGGTTTGCGGCCAGCTCACAAGAAAGCGAGTAGAAGAAAGGAGCTCAGGCGCACTGTCATTCACAAACCTGCAGAGTTATAAATGTCAGCTATTGTCCAAAAATGTATTGAAGTAAGGCTGCGTAGAGGACTTGAAAGCGGGGCAGAATTGCAGGAAAACGAGTTCAGGGGCAGACTGGAATTGCATTTAAAGCATAAGGAAAGAGACAGAAAGTCGACAATGATGCACTTGGTCAAAAAGGGCGTATGCGTTTTTTCCTGAATATATTCAAGAAAAAATACATACGCCCTTTTTGGCCAAACAAGCAAGCCTGTAAAGAAATCTGCATTACAATGAAGTCTCACTGCCCCCCTGTCAAAAGGGACATCTGAAAAAAGTGAAAAATCCAGAAAGGCAGGACAGGCCATGGAGAACAGGGAGCCTTGTTATGCTGATGGGCGGGATGTAAATTGCCAACAGCCACTCTGGAGAAGTGTATGGTGTTTCCTCAAACACCTAAAAAACTAAGCAACGGAGCCTACGGCACTTCAACTTATGGTTCTATAGCTTAGGGAAATTAAAATCAAAAAGACACAGCCACCCATAAATTTTGGACGGCTCTGCTTACAAGAACCTCATTTACGGTACAAGTGAAATATCCCAGAAAGCAAAAAATGGATAAAGAAGTTGTTGTACGTACGTACAATGGAATATCACTCAGCAATGAAATCTATGTCATGAGGCCCGTCGCGGCATAATGAGTGGATTCAGGTACGATCATTCTAAGTTAACTAAGTCACACAGAAAAAGAAACACCATAAGATATCTCAAATACACGGAATGCAAACATGGCTGCACATGAACTCAATTACAAAACAGAAAAGGGTCTCAAATTTAGAAAACCAACTTATGCTTGCTTAAGGGGAAAGGTGAGTTGTGGTGCTGCATAAAACCAGAGATTGAAATTAGCACAGATACCTTTCCATAAGCAAATATGTAATAGTCAGGACCTACTCCTTGCTCCACGAAATGGACTCAACACCCCATATTCAATGCCTAGGAATATACCTGACTAGTAAGAATCTGAAAACCCATGGATTTATATGTCTCCATAAGAGAATCAAGCATGTGTACAGCGGCATAAACGCAGCAGTGAAAATCCGATAAATCCCATTATCAAAATAAATTACAAAAACAAAACACAATGACAGTGAAATAGAGAGTAATTCTTAAATAATTCATTCAGGGCTTGTGATGCAACGTGGATTTACCACATCTACACCCCGAGCTGAGTGAGACATAAGGCTGGACACTTCGGGCTGATAGCATTGGTGACGTTCGGTGAGCAAAGGCAACCCTTTGAAGTCATACTGCGTGGTACCCATTCCATGGGTCCCAACTCTCCAGGTTGAAGGGATTCTTCCTTCAGGTAAAACATGCATGGGCAACCCAGAATATGGTCCACCGTGTGACCGGGAAAACTTTTTAAATGCGTCTCAGTTTTCGTCCCCTCGTACTCGGTTTTACCATTCCAGACGCTTTACTAACACTCTCCCCACTTGGAGAGTCAGTGCCTTTAACCTCCTGTTTGGCACAGTTTGGAATTTCTGCGCAAGATGAACAGGAATAGGGAGAACCAATGAGAGATTAGCTGTAGGTGTCTGCACGAACAAATTTAATGCTCATTTCCCACCAGGAAGAGGAATTAGCCAAAGGCTCAGCATGCCGTGTCGGAACCAGATTAGGGCCTGAAGCAATCCTGCGGTTTTGCGGCCAGCTCACAAGAAAGCGAGTTGAAGAAAGGAGCTCAGGGGCACTGTAATTCACAAACCTGCAGAGTTATAAATGACAGCTATCGTCCAAAAATATATTGAAGTAAGGCTGCAAAGAGGACTTGAACGCGGGGCAGAATTCCAGGAATACGATTTCAGGAGGTAGACGGGAAGTCCTCTGAAAGTATAGGAGAAGAGGCAGAACCTCGACAATGATGCACTTGGTCAAAAAGGGCATATGCGTTTCTTCCAGGGCCCTTATTAAAGAGGGTAGGAGGCTCCCAGCATGCTTCAGTGGCCAACAGAGGGCCTACGTCGCCAAGGCGACATGAGCCATCCAGGCAGGAGTGACCTCACATCAGAGGGCCCACCTCACAGAAGGGTAAGGAACCCAGTCAAGATCAGACTCTCACCAGAGTGCCCACATAAGCAAGGGGCTGGGAACCAGGCAGGAGTGTCCTCACACCCGTGGGGCCACATCATCGAAAGTTGAGGTACCCAGCACATGTGGCCTCAAACCAGAGGACCCACATCACCATGGGTCTCGGAGCGAGGCAGGCAGGATTAACCTCAAAACCCATGGCCCATTGTATAAAAAAGGTGAGGAATCCAGCAGTTGGAACATCCCAGCAGGCGGCCCAGAGCACCGAGGCTATGGGATCCAGGCAGTGATGAACTCACAACAGAGGGCCCTCATCGTGATACTGTAAGCAACCCAGCCATTGTAACCTCAGAGCACAAGGCCCACATCCCCATGGGGAAGGGAACCAAGCAGGAGTGTCATCGCACCAGTGGGCACACATCAGAAAAGGTGGGGAGCCCAGCAGTTAGGGCCGGACGCCAGAGGGCCCTCATCACTGAGGAGAGGAGGCTCCCAGCAAGCTCCAACTGCTACCAGAAGGCCGACGTCGCCAATGCAGGGTGTGCCAGCCAGGCAGGAGTGACCTCAGAGCAGAGGGCCAACCACACAAAAGTGTGAGGAACCCAAAGAGGATCAGACTCTCACCGGAGGGCCCACATCACCAAGGGAATGGAAACCAGGCAGGAGTGTTCTCACACCAGTGTGGTCACATCACCGAAATGTGACGGACCCAGCACACGTGGCCTCAAACTACAGGACACACATCACCAAGGGGCTGGGAGTGAGGCAGGCAGGAGGAGCCTCCAAACAGAGGGCCCATAGCGTAAAAAAGGTGAGGAATCCCGCAGTTGGAACCTCCCAGCAGGTGGCCAGGAGCAGCGAGGCTATGGGATCCAGGCCTGACTGAACTCAAAACAGAGGGCCCTCATTATGAAACTGTGAGAAACCCAGCCGTTGGGACCTTAGAGCAGAAGGCCCACATTCCCATGGGGTTGGGATCCTGGCAGGAGTGTACTCGCACCACAGGGCGCACATCAGAAAATTTTGGGAGCCCAGGAGTTAGGGTCTGACGCCAGAGGGCCCTCATTACCGAGGGGAGGAGACTCCCAGCAGGCACCAACTCCCAACTGAGGGCCCACGTCGCCACGTTGACGTGTGCCAGCCAGGCAGGAGTGACCTCACAGCAGAGGGCCTACCTCACAGAAGGGTGAGGAACCCAGCCAGGATAAGGCTCTCACCAGAGGGCCCACATCACCAAGGGGATCGGAACAAGGCAGGAGTGTCCTCACACCAGTGTGGCCACATTATAGAAAGGTGAGGAACCCAGCACATGTGGCCTAAACCAGAGGACCCACATTTCCAAGGTGCTCCGAGTGAGGCAGGCAGGAGTAGCCTAACAACACAGGGCCCACAGAATAAAAAATGTGAGGAATCCAGCAGTTTGAACCTCCCAGCAGGTGGCCCAGAGCATGGAGTCTATGGGATCCAGGCCACAGTGAACTCACAGCAGAGGGCCCACATCATGAAACTGTGAGCAACCCAGCCAGTGAGACCTCAGAGCAGAAGGCCCACATCCTCATGGGGATGGGAACCTCGCAGGAGTGTCCTCGCACAACTTAGCACGTATCAGAAAATGTGGGAAGCCAGCAGTTATGGCCTGGCGCCAGAGGGCCCTCATCACGGAGGAGAGGAGGCTACCAGCAGGCTCCAAATGCCACCAGAGGGCCGACGTCACCAAGGCAATGGGAGCAAGCCAGGCAGGAGTTACCTCACAGCAGAGGGCCCACCTCACAGAAGTGTGAGGAATCCAGACAGGATCAGACTCTCACCAGAGGGCCCACATCACCAAGGGGATGGGAACCAGGCAGGAGTGTCCTCACACCAGTGGGGCCACATCAATAAAGGTGAGGAAACTGGTACATGTGGCCTTAAACAAGAGGACCTACATCACAAATGGGCTGGGAGTGAGTCAGGAAGTAGGAGCATGAAAACACAGGACCCAAAGAATAAAAAAGGTAAGGAATCCAGCAGTAGGAACCTCACAGCAGGCCGCTCAGAGCACAGAGGCTATGGGATCTAGGCCTGGGTGAACTAACACCAGAGAGCCAACATCATGAAACGGTGAACAACACAGGTGTTGGGACCTTAGAGCAGAAGGCCAACATGCCCATGGGGTTGGGAACCTCGCAGGAGTGTCCTCGCACCACTTAGCACGTATCAGAAAATGTGGGTACCCAGCAGTTAGGGCCTGAGGCAAGAGGGCCCCCATCACCGAGGGGAGGTTCCCAGCAGGCTCCAACTGCCACAAGAGGGCCGATGTTGGCCAGGTGGGGTGTGCCAGCCAGGCAGGAGTGACCTCACAGCAGAGGGCCCCCCTCACAGAAGGGTGAGGAACCCAGCCAGGATCAGACTCTCACCAGAGGGCCCACATCATCAAGGGGATAGGAACCAGGCAGGAGTGTCCTCACACCAGTGGGGCCACATCATCGAAAGGCGAGGGACCCAGCATACGTGGCCTCAAACCAGAGGACACACATTACCAAGGGGCTGGGAGTGAGGCAGGCAGGAGGAGTCTCAAAACAGAGGGCCCATAGAAGAAAAAAGGTGAGGAATCCCGCAGTTGTAACCTCCCAGCAGGTGGCCAGGAGCAGCGAGGCTATGGGATCCAGGCCGGAGAGAACTCACAGCAGAGGGCCCTCATCATGAAACTGAGCAACCCACGGTTGGGACCTCAGAGCAGAAGGCCCACATTCCCATGGGGTTGGGAACCTGGCAGGAGTGTACTCGAACCACAGGGCGCATATCAGAAAATATTGGGAGCCCAGGAGTTAGGGTCTGACGCCAGAGGGCCCTCATTACCGAGGGGAGGAGACACCCAGCAGGCACCAAATCCCACCAGAGGGCCGACGTCACCAAGGCGGGGTGTGCCAGCCAGGCAGGAGTGACCTCAGAGAAGAGGACCCACCTCACAGAAGTGTGAGGAACCCAACCAGGATCAGACTCTCACCGGAGGGCCCACATCACCAAGGGGATGGGAACCAGGCAGGAGTGTCCTCACACCAGTGGGGCCACATCAGCCAAAGGTGAGGAACCCAGCACATGTGGCCTCAAACCACAGGACACACATCACCAAGGGCCTAGGAGTGAGGCAGGTGTCTGGAGGGGCACATTTAACTCTAATTTCCCACCAGGAAGTGGAATGAACCAAAGTCTCAGAGTGCCGTGCTGGACCCTGATTACGGCCTGAAGCAAACCTGCGGTTCTGTGGCCAGTTTTCAAGGAAACGAGTTAAGAAAGGAAATCACGGGCACTGTAATTCACAAACCTGCAGTGTTATAAATGACAGCTATTGGCAAAATTATATGGAAGTAAGTCTGCAAAGAGGACTTGAAAACGAGGCAGAATTGCAGGAATCATATTTCAGGAGGTAGATTGGAATTGCATTTAAAGCATGTGAAAAGCGGCAGATCTTTGACAGTGATGCACTTGGACAAAAGTGCGTAAACATTTTTTCCTGAATATATTCAGGAAAAAACACATATGCCCTTTTTGGCCAACCAAGCACTCGAGAAATGGAAATCCGCACTACAATGAAGTCTCATTTCCCATTCGTCAAAAGGGCCATCTGAAAAAAGTGTAAAAACCAGAAACACAGGACAGGCCATGGAGAACAGGGAGCCTTGTTATGCTGATGGGCGGGATGTAAATTGCCAACAGACACTCTGGAGATGTTTATGGTGTATCCTGAAACATCTGAAAAACAAAGCTACAGACCCTAGGGCACTTCCACTTTTGGCCCTATAGCTTAGGAAAATTAAAATCAACAAGACACAGCCAACAAAAAATTTAGGGCTGCTGTGTTTACAAGAACCTTGAGTCCAGTACAAATTAAATATCCCAGAAAGAAAAAAATGGATAAAGGAGTTGTGCTACTTACGTACAACGGAATATCACTCAGCAATGAAATCAATGTCATCAGGCCTGTAGCAGCAAATTGAGTGGATTTAAGTATGATGATTCTAAGAGAAATAGGTCACACAGAGAAAGATAATTATCATAAGATATCACTAATAGAGAGAGTGTAAACTTGGCTACACATAAACTGAATTCCAAAACCGAACAGAGTCTCACATTTAGATAAAAACTTATGCTTGCTTAAGGGGAAAGTTGAGTTGGGGTGCTGTATAAAACCAGAGGTTGAAATTAGCACACATACCGTTCCATAAGCCAAATATGTAATAGACAAGACCTACTCTTTGCTCAACGAAATAGACTCATCCATGGTGTATCACCTCACACCTGTTAGAATGGGCATCATCAGAAAATCTACAAACAACAAATGCTGGAAAGGGTGTGGAGATAAGGAACCCTCTTCCACTATTGTTGGGAATGTAAATTGATACAGTCACTGTGGAGAACATTATGGAGTTTCTTATAAAACTAAGAATAGAATTACCATATGATACAGCAATCCCACTACTGGGCATATACCCAGACAAAACCATAAATCAAAAAGAGACATTCACCGCAATGTTCATTGCATCACTATTTACAATATCCAGGTAATGGAAGCAACCTAAATGCCCACAGACAGACGAATGCATAAAGATGTGGTACATATATAAAATGGAATATTACTAAGCCATAAAAAGGAATGAAATTGGGTCATTTGTAGAGACGTTGATGGATCTAGAGACTGTCATACAGAGTGAAGTAAGTCAGAAAGAGAAAAACAAATCTTGTCTATTAATGCATATATGTGGAACCTAGAAAAATTGTACAGATGAACCGTTTTGCCAGGCAGAAATAGAGCAACAGATGTAGACAACAAACGTATGGACACCAAGGGGGGAAAGCTGTTGGGGGGTGGTGGTGGGAGGAGTTGAGAGATTGGGATTGGCATGTATACATTTATATGTATAAAATAGATAACCAAAAAGAACCTGCTGTATAAAAAAATAAAATAAAATTCAAATTACAAAAAGTAAAACAGAAAAAATATTCTTCCCTTCACATACATGTATTTATATGAATAAATTATTTCCATGCTTATATCTGTAAATACAAAAAAGAGGAATAAAATCTACCTTGAACCAAAAACGAAAAAAAGAAAAAAAAACAGAACCCACCAGTTACACAGAGGAAAACCGTATCAGGGCACTTGCTCCAGTTGTAAACAATTCTGAAGTTGGTCAGTGGTGGGGAATCATCTCCCATTCAGCCAGCAGGCCCCACGCAACAAGCGTCCTCATTGCAAAGCTGGGGGACCGTGCCGAGGCATCTGTGAGTAAACGTGGGCTGAGCCCCAGGCCAGCTGCTGCTGAAATGTTCCCACCCTTCCCAGGTAAAACACCTGAATATGTACAAGGACTTGAAAGCCTAGAGGAAGGGCCATGGAGCCACATGAGTGACAGCATGCCAGCCGACTTGGTGCCTGCAGGCCAGCCAGGATGGTCCTGGCCCTGGGTGCTCTTCTGGAAGCTTTCCATTTCCCTGCCTGAGATACCCCTGCTGTCCCGGCCCCCACTGCTTTCTTCCTCACTCACCTCTGCCCAGGGAGAAATTCCAGCGGCAGGTATGGGTGACACATCCTCTTCTTTAGCAGGTGGCATCTTGGCAACTGCTGCAGAAAGTCCAGCAGAGCCCCACTCACACTGGGCCACCCACAAAGCCGTGGCCTCTCACTCCCTCCCACCAGTCCAGCCCCAAGACTGCTGACAGGGCAGAGAAAATGGCGTCAGGCACAGCTGCAGGGGCTCTTGCTGCCTGGAGCGGTGTTTATATTGATCTGAACCCAGGCACACCTGGGGAGGTCTGGCCGGCACGGTCGGGCTTCCCAGGCCAGCCAATAATCACCCCTCAGGGGCTCACAGTTGCAGAAACTGGAACTTGCTGAATCGGCCAGGTCCAAGGAACAGGTGTGGGCTCCTGAGAGTCAGGATAGACAAGGGGCTGCAGCTCTGGCTTGTTTTCTAATTATATTATCTGGCCCATGAGTGGGAGACAACTTCAAGAAAACCCTCTCCTAATGAGAGGAACCCAGGAGTCAGGGAGAGGAGGGGTGGCTGGTGGGTGGAGACAGAGGCCTGGTGCCCCGGGTGCAGTGGAAGTCTCTGGAAGACCAGGTGGAGGGAGGCCACACAGAGTGATGCCCAGGGTCACAGACCTGTCGGAGCTGCTGTTTGTTAGTTCAAGTCCTGCTCTGAGGTGCTCTGTGTCAGATCTGAGTGACAGGTGAGCTGGGAGTGCTCTGCAATGAGGGCGATATGCACGGTTCCTGTGTTCCCAGCCCTGCCATGGTACCTGCAAGGGTAGCTCTGTATCCTGGGAGGGGCCTGACCACGAGAGCCCCATGGGCTGCAGGGGAACCTGCCCAGGGAACCCCATATCCTGGGAGGGGCCTGAACACGAGAGCCCCATGGGCTGGGGTGGGGGTGGGGTACCTGCCCAGGTGAGCTCCATATCCTGGGATTGGCCTGACCTCGAGAGCCCCATGGGCTGCTGGAGTCCTGGTAAAGGATGTCAGGACAGTCAGTGAAGCCACCGAGGATATACCTCCAGTAGTTCCTAAATCCTACACCCTGCTGGTCATTCTACCAACCACCAGGACATGGTATTCTGTATTAGTCTTCAATGATGCCTTCTTTTGTATTCTATTAGTCCCAGAGTCACAAGAAATTTTGGCTTGTGAGTGGCAGGACTCAACATACAACTAAAACAATACTTCCGGGCCGTGTTGCCCCAAGGGTTCAAAAATTCCCACACCATCTTTGGGGAAAGCTCAGCTAAAGAACTAAAAGTTCTACCTCTGGAAAAGGAAACACTCCTTCAATATGCAGACGACATTCTGATCGCCAGCCCTACTAAGGAGACCTCTGAACTACCAAGCCAATAAAGGATACAAGTTGTCCAAGAAAAAGCTCAAATATCACAGACTACGGTGACCTGCCTGGGCTTCATTCTCACAGAAGGTCGGAGAAGCCCATCCCAGGAAAGGGAA
This sequence comes from Delphinapterus leucas, assembly GCF_059928025.1. Lineage (NCBI taxonomy): Eukaryota > Metazoa > Chordata > Mammalia > Artiodactyla > Monodontidae > Delphinapterus > Delphinapterus leucas. The sequence continues at coordinate 4,369,194 of NW_028322237.1, forward strand.
GAAACAATTTACAGCCTTACCCATTTCTGAAACTAGAAGACAGCTTAGGGGTTCCTGGGGAGGCCAGGGTTTGCTGCTTCTGGATCCCTAACTACATTCTACTAGCTGGGCCTCTATATGAAACACTGAAAGGAAAAGATGATGATCCTTTTGAATAGAATGCAGAAGTGGCCTTTCAAGAATGGAAAGAGCAGTCAATTCAGACCCTTGCCCTGGAACTCCCTAATTTAGCTAAACCCTTTGACCTTTACATTCCTGGTGAACGGTGAATCGCCATTGGAGTATTAGTGCAAAACCTGGGACCACTTGAAATGGAACAATGCAAGAATGCGCTCCAGGTAGGATAAACTACGGTCACCAAGGGGCTTGGCCCACCGCCACATCTGGCCAAGATACTGGCAGTATCTGAAAACCTGGAAATCAGCAGCCCAAAAGGCCACCTCCCTCCGAAGGGAAAAGGACCCCACGTGGTGATCCTAACACCCAACCATGCCCTGAAGTTGCAGGGTTGGCTCCATGGGCACACTGACCTTGAGCGAGGAGGCCCTCCAACTCCAACCTCCATAGAGATAACCGGGGCAAAGTGGCACCATGAAGACTCGTGTGAAGGTGTCTGCACGGGCAAATTTAACGCTCATTTCCCACCAGGAAGAGGAATTAACCAAAGGCTCAGCATGCCGTGCCGGAACCAGATTAGGGCCTGAAGCAATCCTGCGGGTTTGCGGCCAGCTCACAAGAAAGCGAGTTGAAGAAAGGAGCTCAGGGACACTGTAATTCACAAACCTGCAGAGTTATAAATGACAGCTATCACCCAAAAATATATTGAAGGAAGGCTGCGAAGAGGACTTGAAAGCGGGGCAGAATTGCAAGAAAACGATTTCAGGGGGTAGACTGGAATTGCATTTAAAGCATAGGAAAAGAGGCAGAACGTCGACAATGATGCACTTGGCCAAAAAGGGCGTATGCGTTTTTTCCTGAATATATTCAGGAAAAAACGCATACGCCCTTTTTGGCCAACCAAGCAAGCATGTTAAAGAAATCTGCACTACAATGAAGTCTCACTGCTCCCCATTCAAAAGGGCCATCTGAAAAAAGTGTAAAATCCAGAAAGGCAGCACAGGCCATGGAGAACAGGGAGCCTTGTTATGCTGATGGGCGGGATGTAAATTGCCAACAGCCACTCTGGAGATGTGTATGGTGTTTCCTCAAAAACCTAAAAAACAAAGCAACGGAGCCTATGGCATTACCACTTATTTTCCTATAGCTTAGGGAAATTAAAATCAAAAACACACAGCCACCGCAAAGTTTCTGTTTACGGCTCTGTTTACAAGAACCTCGTCTACGGTACAAGTTAAATATCCCAGAAAGCGAAAAATGGATAAAGAAGTGTGGTACGTACGTACAAAGGAATATCACTCACCAATGAAATCTATGTCATCAGGCCCGTCGCGGCATAATGAGTGGATTCACGTACGATGATTCTAAGTGAAATAAGTCACACAGAAAATGAAACATCATAAGATATCACTAATACACGGAATGTAAACTTGGCTACACATGAACTGAATTACAAAACAGAACAGGGTCTCAAATTTAGAAAACCTACTTATGCTTGCTTAAGGGGAAAGGTGAGTTGTGGTGCTGCATAAAACCAGAGATAGAAATTAGCACAGATACCTTTCCATAAGCCAAATATGTAATAGTCAAGACCTAACCCTTGCTCAATGAAATGGACTAAACACCCCATATTCAACGCCTAGGATTACACATGAGTAGTAAGAACCTTCAAACCCATGGATTTATATGTCTCCGTAAGAGACTCAAGTGTGTGTACAGCGGCATGAATGCAGCAGAGAAAATCCGATAAAACCCATTATCAAAATGAATTACAAAAACAAACACAATGACAGTGAAATAGAGAGCAATTCTTAAATAATTCATTCAGGGCTTGTGATGCGACCTGGATTTACCACATCTACACCCAGAGCTGAGTGAGACATAAGGCTGGACACTTCGGGCTGATAGCATTGGTGAGGTTCGATGAGCAAATGCAGACCCTTTGAAGTCATACTGCATGGTACCCATTCCATGGGTCCCAACTCTCCAGGTTTAAGGGATTCTTCCTTCAGCTAAAACATGCATGGGAAACCCACAGTACAGTGCACTGTGTGACCGGGAAACGTTTTCAAATGCATCTCAGTTTTCGTCCCCTTTTACTCGGGTTCACCATTCCAGACCGTTTACTAACACTCTCCCCACTTGGAGAGTCAGTGCCTTTAACCTCCTGTTTGGCACAGTTTGCAATTTCTGCGCAAGATGAACAGAAATAGGGAGAACCAATGAGAGACTAGCTGTAGGTGTCTGGACGGGCAAATGGAACGCTCATTTCCCACCAGGAAGAGGAATTAACCAAAGGCTCAGCATGCCGTGCCGGAACCAGATTAGGGCCTGAAGCATTCCTGCGGGTTTGCGGCCAGCTCACAAGAAAGCGAGTTGAAGAAAGGAGCTCAGGGGCACTGTAATTCACAAACCTGCAGAGTTATAAATGACAGCTATCGTCCAAAAATATATTGAAGGAAGGCTGCGAAGAGGACTGGAAAGCGGGGCAGAATTGCAGGAAAACGATTTCAGGGGGTAGACTGGAATTGCATTTAAAGCATAGGAAAAGAGGCAGAACGTCGACAATGATGCACTTGGCCAAAAAGGGCGTATGCGTTTTTTCCTGAATATATTCAGGAAAAAACGCATACGCCCTTTTTGGCCAACCAAGCCAGCATGTTATAGAAATCTGCACTACAAAGAAGTCTCACTGCCCCCAGGTCAAAAGGGCCATCTGAAAAAAGTGTAAAATCCAGAAAGACAGCACAGGCCATGGAGAACAGGGAGCCTTGTTATGCTGATGGGCGGGATGTAAATTGCCAACAGCCACTCTGGAGAAGTGTATGGTGTTTCCTGAAACACCTAAGAAACAAAGCAACGGAGACTACGGCACTTCCACTTATGGTCTTATAGATCACGGAAATTAAAATCAAAAACAGACAGCCACCCCAAAGTTTCAGACGGCTCTGTTTACAGGAATCTCGTCTACGGTACAAGTTAAATATCCCAGAATGTGAAAAATGGATAAAGAAGTTGTGGTACACACATTCAATGGAATATCACTCAGCAATGAAATCTATGTCATCAGGCCCATCGTGGCATAATGAGTGGATTCAGGTACGATGATTCTAAGTGAAATAAGTCACACAGAAAATGAAACATCATAAGATATCACTAATACACGGAATGTAAACTTGGCTACACATGAACTGAATTACAAAACAGAACAGGGTCTCAAATTTAGAAAACCACCTTATGCTTGCTTAAGGGGAAAAGTGAGTTGGGGTGCTGCATAAAACCAGAGATAGAAATTAGCACAGATACCTTTCCATAAGCCAAATATGTAATAGTCAAGACCTAGCCCTTGCTCAACGAAATGGACTAAACACCCCATATTCAACGCCTAGGAATACACCTGACTAGTAAGTATCTTCAAACCCATGGATTTATATGTCTCCATAAGAGACTCAAGTGTGTGTACAGCGGCATGAATGCAGCAGAGAAAATCCGATAAATCCCATTATCAAAATGAATTACAAAAACAAACACAATGACAGTGAAATAGAGAGCAATTCTTAAATAATTCATTCAGGGCTTGTGATGCAACCTGGATTTACCACATCTACAACCAGAGCTGAGTGAGACATAAGGCTGTACACTTCGGCCTGATAGCATTGGTGAGGTTCGTTGCGAAAATGCAGGCCCTTTGGAGTCATACTGCATGGTACCCATTCCATGGGTCCCAACTCTCCAGGTTTAAGGGATTCTTCCTTCAGCTAAAACATGCATGGGAAACCCACAGTATGGTGCACCGTGTGACCGGGAAACCTTTTCAAATGCATCTCAGTTTTCGTCCCCTTTTACTCGGGTTCACGATTCAAGACCCTTTATTAATACTCTCCCCACTTAGAGAGTCAGTGCCTTTAACCTCCTGTTTGGCACAGTTTGCAATTTCTGCGCAAGATGAACAAGAATAGGGAGAACCAATGAGAGACTAGCTCTAGGTGTCTGCACGTTCAAATATAACACTCATTTCCCACCAGGAAGAGGAATTTACCAAAGGATCAGCATGCTGTGCCGGAACCAGATTAGGGCATGAAGAAATGCTGCGGGTTTGCGGCCAGCTCACAAGAAAGCGAGTAGAAGAAAGGAGCTCAGGCGCACTGTCATTCACAAACCTGCAGAGTTATAAATGTCAGCTATTGTCCAAAAATGTATTGAAGTAAGGCTGCGTAGAGGACTTGAAAGCGGGGCAGAATTGCAGGAAAACGAGTTCAGGGGCAGACTGGAATTGCATTTAAAGCATAAGGAAAGAGACAGAAAGTCGACAATGATGCACTTGGTCAAAAAGGGCGTATGCGTTTTTTCCTGAATATATTCAAGAAAAAACACATACGCCCTTTTTGGCCAAACAAGCAAGCCTGTAAAGAAATCTGCATTACAATGAAGTCTCACTGCCCCCCTGTCAAAAGGGACATCTGAAAAAAGTGAAAAATCCAGAAAGGCAGGACAGGCCATGGAGAACAGGGAGCCTTGTTATGCTGATGGGCGGGATGTAAATTGCCAACAGCCACTCTGGAGAAGTGTATGGTGTTTCCTCAAACACCTAAAAAACTAAGCAACGGAGCCTACGGCACTTCAACTTATGGTTCTATAGCTTAGGGAAATTAAAATCAAAAAGACACAGCCACCCATAAATTTTGGACGGCTCTGCTTACAAGAACCTCATTTACGGTACAAGTGAAATATCCCAGAAAGCAAAAAATGGATAAAGAAGTTGTTGTACGTACGTACAATGGAATATCACTCAGCAATGAAATCTATGTCATGAGGCCCGTCGCGGCATAATGAGTGGATTCAGGTACGATCATTCTAAGTTAACTAAGTCACACAGAAAAAGAAACACCATAAGATATCTCAAATACACGGAATGCAAACATGGCTGCACATGAACTCAATTACAAAACAGAAAAGGGTCTCAAATTTAGAAAACCAACTTATGCTTGCTTAAGGGGAAAGGTGAGTTGTGGTGCTGCATAAAACCAGAGATTGAAATTAGCACAGATACCTTTCCATAAGCAAATATGTAATAGTCAGGACCTACTCCTTGCTCCACGAAATGGACTCAACACCCCATATTCAATGCCTAGGAATATACCTGACTAGTAAGAATCTGAAAACCCATGGATTTATATGTCTCCATAAGAGAATCAAGCATGTGTACGGCGGCATAAACGCAGCAGTGAAAATCCGATAAATCCCATTATCAAAATAAATTACAAAAACAAAACACAATGACAGTGAAATAGAGAGTAATTCTTAAATAATTCATTCAGGGCTTGTGATGCAACGTGGATTTACCCCATCTACACCCCGAGCTGAGTGAGACATAAGGCTGGACACTTCGGGCTGATAGCATTGGTGACGTTCGGTGAGCAAAGGCAACCCTTTGAAGTCATACTGCGTGGTACCCGTTCCATGGGTCCCAACTCTCCAGGTTGAAGGGATTCTTCCTTCAGGTAAAACATGCATGGGCAACCCAGAATATGGTCCACCGTGTGACCGGGAAAACTTTTTAAATGCGTCTCAGTTTTCGTCCCCTCGTACTCGGTTTTACCATTCCAGACGCTTTACTAACACTCTCCCCACTTGGAGAGTCAGTGCCTTTAACCTCCTGTTTGGCACAGTTTGGAATTTCTGCGCAAGATGAACAGGAATAGGGAGAACCAATGAGAGATTAGCTGTAGGTGTCTGCACGAACAAATTTAACGCTCATTTCCCACCAGGAAGAGGAATTAGCCAAAGGCTCAGCATGCCGTGTCGGAACCAGATTAGGGCCTGAAGCAATCCTGTGGTTTTGCGGCCAGCTCACAAGAAAGCGAGTTGAAGAAAGGAGCTCAGGGGCACTGTAATTCACAAACCTGCAGAGTTATAAATGACAGCTATCGTCCAAAAATATATTGAAGTAAGGCTGCAAAGAGGACTTGAACGCGGGGCAGAATTCCAGGAATACGATTTCAGGAGGTAGACGGGAAGTCCTCTGAAAGTATAGGAGAAGAGGCAGAACCTCGACAATGATGCACTTGGTCAAAAAGGGCATATGCGTTTCTTCCAGGGCCCTTATTAAAGAGGGTAGGAGGCTCCCAGCATGCTTCAGTGGCCAACAGAGGGCCTACGTCGCCAAGGCGACATGAGCCATCCAGGCAGGAGTGACCTCACATCAGAGGGCCCACCTCACAGAAGGGTAAGGAACCCAGTCAAGATCAGACTCTCACCAGAGTGCCCACATAAGCAAGGGACTGGGAACCAGGCAGGAGTGTCCTCACACCCGTGGGGCCACATCATCGAAAGTTGAGGTACCCAGCACATGTGGCCTCAAACCAGAGGACCCACATCACCATGGGTCTCGGAGCGAGGCAGGCAGGATTAACCTCAAAACCCATGGCCCATTGTATAAAAAAGGTGAGGAATCCAGCAGTTGGAACATCCCAGCAGGCGGCCCAGAGCACCGAGGCTATGGGATCCAGGCAGTGATGAACTCACAACAGAGGGCCCTCATCGTGATACTGTAAGCAACCCAGCCGTTGTAACCTCAGAGCACAAGGCCCACATCCCCATGGGGAAGGGAACCAAGCAGGAGTGTCATCGCACCAGTGGGCACACATCAGAAAAGGTGGGGAGCCCAGCAGTTAGGGCCGGACGCCAGAGGGCCCTCATCACTGAGGAGAGGAGGCTCCCAGCAAGCTCCAACTGCTACCAGAAGGCCGACGTCGCCAATGCAGGGTGTGCCAGCCAGGCAGGAGTGACCTCAGAGCAGAGGGCCAACCACAAAAAAGTGTGAGGAATCCAAAGAGGATCAGACTCTCACCGGAGGGCCCACATCACCAAGGGAATGGAAACCAGGCAGGAGTGTTCTCACACCAGTGTGGTCACATCACCGAAATGTGACGGACCCAGCACACGTGGCCTCAAACTACAGGACACACATCACCAAGGGGCTGGGAGTGAGGCAGGCAGGAGGAGCCTCCAAACAGAGGGCCCATAGCGTAAAAAAGGTGAGGAATCCCGCAGTTGGAACCTCCCAGCAGGTGGCCAGGAGCAGCGAGGCTATGGGATCCAGGCCTGACTGAACTCAAAACAGAGGGCCCTCATTATGAAACTGTGAGCAACCCAGCCGGTGGGACCTTAGAGCAGAAGGCCCACATTCCCATGGGGTTGGGATCCTGGCAGGAGTGTACTCGCACCACAGGGCGCACATCAGAAAATTTTGGGAGCCCAGGAGTTAGGGTCTGACGCCAGAGGGCCCTCATTACCGAGGGGAGGAGACTCCCAGCAGGCACCAACTCCCAACTGAGGGCCCACGTCGCCACGTTGACGTGTGCCAGCCAGGCAGGAGTGACCTCACAGCAGAGGGCCTACCTCACAGAAGGGTGAGGAACCCAGCCAGGATAAGGCTCTCACCAGAGGGCCCACATCACCAAGGGGATCGGAACAAGGCAGGAGTGTCCTCACACCAGTGTGGCCACATTATAGAAAGGTGAGGAACCCAGCACATGTGGCCTAAACCAGAGGACCCACATTTCCAAGGTGCTCCGAGTGAGGCAGGCAGGAGTAGCCTAACAACACAGGGCCCACAGAATAAAAAATGTGAGGAATCCAGCAGTTTGAACCTCCCAGCAGGTGGCCCAGAGCATGGAGTCTATGGGATCCAGGCCACAGTGAACTCACAGCAGAGGGCCCACATCATGAAACTGTGAGCAACCCAGCCAGTGGGACCTCAGAGCAGAAGGCCCACATCCCCATGGGGATGGGAACCTCGCAGGAGTGTCCTCGCACAACTTAGCACGTATCAGAAAATGTGGGAACCCAGCAGTTATGGCCTGGCGCCAGAGGGCCCTCATCACGGAGGAGAGGAGGCTACCAGCAGGCTCCAAATGCCACCAGAGGGCCGACGTCACCAAGGCAATGGGAGCAAGCCAGGCAGGAGTTACCTCACAGCAGAGGGCCCACCTCACAGAAGTGTGAGGAATCCAGACAGGATCAGACTCTCACCAGAGGGCCCACATCACCAAGGGGATGGGAACCAGGCAGGAGTGTCCTCACACCAGTGGGGCCACATCAATAAAGGTGAGGAAACTGGTACATGTGGCCTTAAACAAGAGGACCTACATCACAAATGGGCTGGGAGTGAGTCAGGAAGTAGGAGCATGAAAACACAGGACCCAAAGAATAAAAAAGGTAAGGAATCCAGCAGTAGGAACCTCACAGCAGGCCGCTCAGAGCACAGAGGCTATGGGATCTAGGCCTGGGTGAACTAACACCAGAGAGCCAACATCATGAAACGGTGAACAACACAGGTGTTGGGACCTTAGAGCAGAAGGCCCACATGCCCATGGGGTTGGGAACCTCGAAGGAGTGTCCTCGCACCACTTAGCACGTATCAGAAAATGTGGGTACCCAGCAGTTAGGGCCTGAGGCAAGAGGGCCCCCATCACCGAGGGGAGGTTCCCAGCAGGCTCCAACTGCCACAAGAGGGCCGATGTTGCCCAGGTGGGGTGTGCCAGCCAGGCAGGAGTGACCTCACAGCAGAGGGCCCCCCTCACAGAAGGGTGAGGAACCCAGCCAGGATCAGACTCTCACCAGAGGGCCCACATCATCAAGGGGATAGGAACCAGGCAGGAGTGTCCTCACACCAGTGGGGCCACATCATCGAAAGGCGAGGGACCCAGCATACGTGGCCTCAAACCAGAGGACACACATCACCAAGGGGCTGGGAGTGAGGCAGGCAGGAGGAGTCTCAAAACAGAGGGCCCATAGAAGAAAAAAGGTGAGGAATCCCGCAGTTGTAACCTCCCAGCAGGTGGCCAGGAGCAGCGAGGCTATGGGATCCAGGCCGGAGAGAACTCACAGCAGAGGGCCCTCATCATGAAACTGAGCAACCCACGGTTGGGACCTCAGAGCAGAAGGCCCACATTCCCATGGGGTTGGGAACCTGGCAGGAGTGTACTCGAACCACAGGGCGCATATCAGAAAATATTGGGAGCCCAGGAGTTAGGGTCTGACGCCAGAGGGCCCTCATTACCGAGGGGAGGAGACACCCAGCAGGCACCAAATCCCACCAGAGGGCCGACGTCACCAAGGCGGGGTGTGCCAGCCAGGCAGGAGTGACCTCAGAGAAGAGGGCCCACCTCACAGAAGTGTGAGGAACCCAACCAGGATCAGACTCTCACCGGAGGGCCCACATCACCAAGGGGATGGGAACCAGGCAGGAGTGTCCTCACACCAGTGGGGCCACATCAGCCAAAGGTGAGGAACCCAGCACATGTGGCCTCAAACCACAGGACACACATCACCAAGGGCCTAGGAGTGAGGCAGGTGTCTGGAGGGGCACATTTAACTCTAATTTCCCACCAGGAAGTGGAATGAACCAAAGTCTCAGAGTGCCGTGCCGGACCCTGATTACGGCCTGAAGCAAACCTGCGGTTCTGTGGCCAGTTTTCAAGGAAACGAGTTAAGAAAGGAAATCACGGGCACTGTAATTCACAAACCTGCAGTGTTATAAATGACAGCTATTGGCAAAATTATATGGAAGTAAGTCTGCAAAGAGGACTTGAAAACGAGGCAGAATTGCAGGAATCATATTTCAGGAGGTAGATTGGAATTGCATTTAAAGCATGTGAAAAGCGGCAGATCTTTGACAGTGATGCACTTGGACAAAAGTGCGTAAACATTTTTTCCTGAATATATTCAGGAAAAAACACATATGCCCTTTTTGGCCAACCAAGCACTCGAGAAATGGAAATCCGCACTACAATGAAGTCTCATTTCCCATTCGTCAAAAGGGCCATCTGAAAAAAGTGTAAAAACCAGAAACACAGGACAGGCCATGGAGAACAGGGAGCCTTGTTATGCTGATGGGCGGGATGTAAATTGCCAACAGACACTCTGGAGATGTTTATGGTGTATCCTGAAACATCTGAAAAACAAAGCTACAGACCCTAGGGCACTTCCACTTTTGGCCCTATAGCTTAGGAAAATTAAAATCAACAAGACACAGCCAACAAAAAATTTAGGGCTGCTGTGTTTACAAGAACCTTGAGTCCAGTACAAATTAAATATCCCAGAAAGAAAAAAATGGATAAAGGAGTTGTGCTACTTATGTACAACGGAATATCACTCAGCAATGAAATCAATGTCATCAGGCCTGTAGCAGCAAATTGAGTGGATTTAAGTATGATGATTCTAAGAGAAATAGGTCACACAGAGAAAGATAATTATCATAAGATATCACTAATAGAGAGAGTGTAAACTTGGCTACACATAAACTGAATTCCAAAACCGAACAGAGTCTCACATTTAGATAAAAACTTATGCTTGCTTAAGGGGAAAGTTGAGTTGGGGTGCTGTATAAAACCAGAGATTGAAATTAGCACACATACCGTTCCATAAGCCAAATATGTAATAGACAAGACCTACTCTTTGCTCAACGAAATAGACTCATCCATGGTGTATCACCTCACACCTGTTAGAATGGGCATCATCAGAAAATCTACAAACAACAAATGCTGGAAAGGGTGTGGAGATAAGGAACCCTCTTCCACTATTGTTGGGAATGTAAATTGATACAGTCACTGTGGAGAACATTATGGAGTTTCTTATAAAACTAAGAATAGAATTACCATATGATACAGCAATCCCACTACTGGGCATATACCCAGACAAAACCATAAATCAAAAAGAGACATTCACCGCAATGTTCATTGCATCACTATTTACAATATCCAGGTAATGGAAGCAACCTAAATGCCCACAGACAGACGAATGCATAAAGATGTGGTACATATATAAAATGGAATATTACTAAGCCATAAAAAGGAATGAAATTGGGTCATTTGTAGAGACGTTGATGGATCTAGAGACTGTCATACAGAGTGAAGTAAGTCAGAAAGAGAAAAACAAATCTTGTCTATTAATGCATATATGTGGAACCTAGAAAAATTGTACAGATGAACCGTTTTGCCAGGCAGAAATAGAGCAACAGATGTAGACAACAAACGTATGGACACCAAGGGGGGAAAGCTGTTGGGGGGTGGTGGTGGGAGGAGTTGAGAGATTGGGATTGGCATGTATACATTTATATGTATAAAATAGATAACCAAAAAGAACCTGCTGTATAAAAAAATAAAATAAAATTCAAATTACAAAAAGTAAAACAGAAAAAATATTCTTCCCTTCACATACATGTATTTATATGAATAAATTATTTCCATGCTTATATCTGTAAATACAAAAAAGAGGAATAAAATCTACCTTGAACCAAAAACGAAAAAAAGAAAAAAACACAGAACCCACCAGTTACACAGAGGAAAACCGTATCAGGGCACTTGCTCCAGTTGTAAACAATTCTGAAGTTGGTCAGTGGTGGGGAATCATCTCCCATTCAGCCAGCAGGCCCCACGCAACAAGCGTCCTCATTGCAAAGCTGGGGGACCGTGCCGAGGCATCTGTGAGTAAACGTGGGCTGAGCCCCAGGCCAGCTGCTGCTGAAATGTTCCCACCCTTCCCAGGTAAAACACCTGAATATGTACAAGGACTTGAAAGCCTAGAGGAAGGGCCATGGAGCCACATGAGTGACAGCATGCCAGCCGACTTGGTGCCTGCAGGCCAGCCAGGATGGTCCTGGCCATGGGTGCTCTTCTGGAAGCTTTCCATTTCCCTGCCTGAGATACCCCTGCTGTCCCGGCCCCCACTGCTTTCTTCCTCACTCACCTCTGCCCAGGGAGAAATTCCAGCGGCAGGTATGGGTGACACATCCTCTTCTTTAGCAGGTGGCATCTTGGCAACTGCTGCAGAAAGTCCAGCAGAGCCCCACTCACACTGGGCCACCCACAAAGCCGTGGCCTCTCACTCCCTCCCACCAGTCCAGCCCCAAGACTGCTGACAGGGCAGAGAAAATGGCGTCAGGCACAGCTGCAGGGGCTCTTGCTGCCTGGAGCGGTGTTTATATTGATCTGAACCCAGGCACACCTGGGGAGGTCTGGCCGGCACGGTCGGGCTTCCCAGGCCAGCCAATAATCACCCCTCAGGGGCTCACAGTTGCAGAAACTGGAACTTGCTGAATCGGCCAGGTCTAAGGAACAGGTGTGGGCTCCTGAGAGTCAGGATAGACAAGGGGCTGCAGCTCTGGCTTGTTTTCTAATTATATTATCTGGCCCATGAGTGGGAGACAACTTCAAGAAAACCCTCTCCTAATGAGAGGAACCCAGGAGTCAGGGAGAGGAGGGGTGGCTGGTGGGTGGAGACAGAGGCCTGGTGCCCCGGGTGCAGTGGAAGTCTCTGGAAGACTAGGTGGAGGGAGGCCACACAGAGTGATGCCCAGGGTCACAGACCTGTCGGAGCTGCTGTTTGTTAGTTCAAGTCCTGCTCTGAGGTGCTCTGTGTCAGATCTGAGTGACAGGTGAGCTGGGAGTGCTCTGCAATGAGGGCGATATGCACGGTTCCTGTGTTCCCAGCCCTGCCATGGTACCTGCAAGGGTAGCTCTGTATCCTGGGAGGGGCCTGACCACGAGAGCCCCATGGGCTGCAGGGGAACCTGCCCAGGGAACCCCATATCCTGGGAGGGGCCTGAACACGAGAGCCCCATGGGCTGGGGTGGGGGTGGGGTACCTGCCCAGGTGAGCTCCATATCCTGGGATTGGCCTGACCTCGAGAGCCCCATGGGCTGCTGGAGTCCTGGTAAAGGATGTCAGGACAGTCAGTGAAGCCACCGAGGATATACCTCCAGTAGTTCCTAAATCCTACACCCTGCTGGTCATTCTACCAACCACCAGGACATGGTATTCTGTATTAGTCTTCAATGATGCCTTCTTTTGTATTCTATTAGTCCCAGAGTCACAAGAAATTTTGGCTTGTGAGTGGCAGGACTCAACATACAACTAAAACAATACTTCCGGGCCGTGTTGCCCCAAGGGTTCAAAAATTCCCACACCATCTTTGGGGAAAGCTCAGCTAAAGAACTAAAAGTTCTACCTCTGGAAAAGGAAACACTCCTTCAATATGCAGACGACATCCTGATCGCCAGCCCTACTAAGGAGACCTCTGAACTACCAAGCCAATAAAGGATACAAGTTGTCCAAGAAAAAGCTCAAATATCACAGACTACGGTGACCTGCCTGGGCTTCATTCTCACAGAAGGTCGGAGAAGCCCATCCCAGGAAAGGGAAGAAACAATTTACAGCCTTACCCATTTCTGAAACTAGAAGACAGCTTAGGGGTTCCTGGGGAGGCCAGGGTTTGCTGCTTCTGGATCCCTAACTACAATCTACTAGCTCGGCCTCTATATGAAACACTGAAAGGAAAAGATGATGATCCTTTTGAATAGAATGCAGAAGTGGCCTTTCAAGAATGGAAAGAGCAGTCAATTCAGACCCTTGCCCTGGAACTCCCTAATTTAGCTAAACCCTTTGACCTTTACATTCCTGGTGAACGGTGAATCGCCATTGGAGTATTAGTGCAAAACCTGGGACCACTTGAAATGGAACAATGCAAGAATGCGCTCCAGGTAGGATAAACTACGGTCACCAAGGGGCTTGGCCCACCGCCACATCTGGCCAAGATACTGGCAGTATCTGAAAACCTGGAAATCAGCAGCCCAAAAGGCCACCTCCCTCCGAAGGGAAAAGGACCCCACGTGGTGATCCTAACACCCAACCATGCCCTGAAGTTGCAGGGTTGGCTCCATGGGCACACTGACCTTGAGCGAGGAGGCCCTCCAACTCCAACCTCCATAGAGATAACCGGGGCAAAGTGGCACCATGAAGACTCGTGTGAAGGTGTCTGCACGGGCAAATTTAACGCTCATTTCCCACCAGGAAGAGGAATTAACCAAAGGCTCAGCATGCCGTGCCGGAACCAGATTAGGGCCTGAAGCAATCCTGCGGGTTTGCGGCCAGCTCACAAGAAAGCGAGTTGAAGAAAGGAGCTCAGGGACACTGTAATTCACAAACCTGCAGAGTTATAAATGACAGCTATCACCCAAAAATATATTGAAGGAAGGCTGCGAAGAGGACTTGAAAGCGGGGCAGAATTGCAAGAAAACGATTTCAGGGGGTAGACTGGAATTGCATTTAAAGCATAGGAAAAGAGGCAGAACGTCGACAATGATGCACTTGGCCAAAAAGGGCGTATGCGTTTTTTCCTGAATATATTCAGGAAAAAACTCATACGCCCTTTTTGGCCAACCAAGCAAGCATGTTAAAGAAATCTGCACTACAATGAAGTCTCACTGCTCCCCATTCAAAAGGGCCATCTGAAAAAAGTGTAAAATCCAGAAAGGCAGCACAGGCCATGGAGAACAGGGAGCCTTGTTATGCTGATGGGCGGGATGTAAATTGCCAACAGCCACTCTGGAGAAGTGTATGGTGTTTCCTCAAAAACCTAAAAAACAAAGCAACGGAGCCTATGGCATTACCACTTATTTTCCTATAGCTTAGGGAAATTAAAATCAAAAACACACAGCCACCGCAAAGTTTCTGTTTACAGCTCTGTTTACAAGAACCTCGTCTACGGTACAAGTTAAATATCCCAGAAAGCGAAAAATGGATAAAGAAGTGTGGTACGTACGTACAAAGGAATATCACTCACCAATGAAATCTATGTCATCAGGCCCGTCGCGGCATAATGAGTGGATTCACGTACGATGATTCTAAGTGAAATAGGTCACACAGAAAATGAAACATCATAAGATATCACTAATACACGGAATGTAAACTTGGCTACACATGAACTGAATTACAAAACAGAACAGGGTCTCAAATTTAGAAAACCTACTTATGCTTGCTTAAGGGGAAAGGTGAGTTGTGGTGCTGCATAAAACCAGAGATAGAAATTAGCACAGATACCTTTCCATAAGCCAAATATGTAATAGTCAAGACCTAACCCTTGCTCAATGAAATGGACTAAACACCCCATATTCAACGCCTAGGATTACACATGAGTAGTAAGAACCTTCAAACCCATGGATTTATATGTCTCCGTAAGAGACTCAAGTGTGTGTACAGCGGCATGAATGCAGCAGAGAAAATCCGATAAAACCCATTATCAAAATGAATTACAAAAACAAACACAATGACAGTGAAATAGAGAGCAATTCTTAAATAATTCATTCAGGGCTTGTGATGCGACCTGGATTTACCACATCTACACCCAGAGCTGAGTGAGACATAAGGCTGGACACTTCGGGCTGATAGCATTGGTGAGGTTCGATGAGCAAATGCAGACCCTTTGAAGTCATACTGCATGGTACCCATTCCATGGGTCCCAACTCTCCAGGTTTAAGGGATTCTTCCTTCAGCTAAAACATGCATGGGAAACCCACAGTACAGTGCACTGTGTGACCGGGAAACGTTTTCAAATGCATCTCAGTTTTCGTCCCCTTTTACTCGGGTTCACCATTCCAGACCGTTTACTAACACTCTCCCCACTTGGAGAGTCAGTGCCTTTAACCTCCTGTTTGGCACAGTTTGCAATTTCTGCGCAAGATGAACAGGAATAGGGAGAACCAATGAGAGACTAGCTGTAGGTGTCTGGACGGGCAAATGGAACGCTCATTTCCCACCAGGAAGAGGAATTAACCAAAGGCTCAGCATGCCATGCCGGAACCAGATTAGGGCCTGAAGCATTCCTGCGGGTTTGCGGCCAGCTCACAAGAAAGCGAGTTGAAGAAAGGAGCTCAGGGGCACTGTAATTCACAAACCTGCAGAGTTATAAATGACAGCTATCGTCCAAAAATATATTGAAGGAAGGCTGCGAAGAGGACTGGAAAGCGGGGCAGAATTGCAGGAAAACGATTTCAGGGGGTAGACTGGAATTGCATTTAAAGCATAGGAAAAGAGGCAGAACGTCGACAATGATGCACTTGGCCAAAAAGGGCGTATGCGTTTTTTCCTGAATATATTCAGGAAAAAACGCATACGCCCTTTTTGGCCAACCAAGCCAGCATGTTATAGAAATCTGCACTACAAAGAAGTCTCACTGCCCCCAGGTCAAAAGGGCCATCTGAAAAAAGTGTAAAATCCAGAAAGACAGCACAGGCCATGGAGAACAGGGAGCCTTGTTATGCTGATGGGCGGGATGTAAATTGCCAACAGCCACTCTGGAGAAGTGTATGGTGTTTCCTGAAACACCTAAGAAACAAAGCAACGGAGACTACGGCACTTCCACTTATGGTCTTATAGATCACGGAAATTAAAATCAAAAACAGACAGCCACCCCAAAGTTTCAGACGGCTCTGTTTACAGGAATCTCGTCTACGGTACAAGTTAAATATCCCAGAATGTGAAAAATGGATAAAGAAGTTGTGGTACACACATTCAATGGAATATCACTCAGCAATGAAATCTATGTCATCAGGCCCATCGTGGCATAATGAGTGGATTCAGGTACGATGATTCTAAGTGAAATAAGTCACACAGAAAATGAAACATCATAAGATATCACTAATACACGGAATGTAAACTTGGCTACACATGAACTGAATTACAAAACAGAACAGGGTCTCAAATTTAGAAAACCACCTTATGCTTGCTTAAGGGGAAAAGTGAGTTGGGGTGCTGCATAAAACCAGAGATAGAAATTAGCACAGATACCTTTCCATAAGCCAAATATGTAATAGTCAAGACCTAGCCCTTGCTCAACGAAATGGACTAAACACCCCATATTCAACGCCTAGGAATACACCTGACTAGTAAGTATCTTCAAACCCATGGATTTATATGTCTCCATAAGAGACTCAAGTGTGTGTACAGCGGCATGAATGCAGCAGAGAAAATCCGATAAATCCCATTATCAAAATGAATTACAAAAACAAACACAATGACAGTGAAATAGAGAGCAATTCTTAAATAATTCATTCAGGGCTTGTGATGCAACCTGGATTTACCACATCTACAACCAGAGCTGAGTGAGACATAAGGCTGTACACTTCGGCCTGATAGCATTGGTGAGGTTCGTTGCGAAAATGCAGGCCCTTTGGAGTCATACTGCATGGTACCCATTCCATGGGTCCCAACTCTCCAGGTTTAAGGGATTCTTCCTTCAGCTAAAACATGCATGGGAAACCCACAGTATGGTGCACCGTGTGACCGGGAAACCTTTTCAAATGCATCTCAGTTTTCGTCCCCTTTTACTCGGGTTCACGATTCAAGACCCTTTATTAATACTCTCCCCACTTAGAGAGTCAGTGCCTTTAACCTCCTGTTTGGCACAGTTTGCAATTTCTGCGCAAGATGAACAAGAATAGGGAGAACCAATGAGAGACTAGCTCTAGGTGTCTGCACGTTCAAATATAACACTCATTTCCCACCAGGAAGAGGAATTTACCAAAGGATCAGCATGCTGTGCCGGAACCAGATTAGGGCATGAAGACATGCTGCGGGTTTGCGGCCAGCTCACAAGAAAGCGAGTAGAAGAAAGGAGCTCAGGCGCACTGTCATTCACAAACCTGCAGAGTTATAAATGTCAGCTATTGTCCAAAAATGTATTGAAGTAAGGCTGCGTAGAGGACTTGAAAGCGGGGCAGAATTGCAGGAAAACGAGTTCAGGGGCAGACTGGAATTGCATTTAAAGCATAAGGAAAGAGACAGAAAGTCGACAATGATGCACTTGGTCAAAAAGGGCGTATGCGTTTTTTCCTGAATATATTCAAGAAAAAACACATACGCCCTTTTTGGCCAAACAAGCAAGCCTGTAAAGAAATCTGCATTACAATGAAGTCTCACTTCCCCCCTGTCAAAAGGGACATCTGAAAAAAGTGAAAAATACAGAAAGGCAGGACAGGCCATGGAGAACAGGGAGCCTTGTTATGCTGATGGGCGGGATGTAAATTGCCAACAGCCACTCTGGAGAAGTGTATGGTGTTTCCTCAAACACCTAAAAAACTAAGCAACGGAGCCTACGGCACTTCAACTTATGGTTCTATAGCTTAGGGAAATTAAAATCAAAAAGACACAGCCACCCATAAATTTTGGACGGCTCTGCTTACAAGAACCTCATTTACGGTACAAGTGAAATATCCCAGAAAGCAAAAAATGGATAAAGAAGTTGTTGTACGTACGTACAATGGAATATCACTCAGCAATGAAATCTATGTCATGAGGCCCGTCGCGGCATAATGAGTGGATTCAGGTACGATCATTCTAAGTTAACTAAGTCACACAGAAAAAGAAACACCATAAGATATCTCAAATACACGGAATGCAAACATGGCTGCACATGAACTCAATTACAAAACAGAAAAGGGTCTCAAATTTAGAAAACCAACTTATGCTTGCTTAAGGGGAAAGGTGAGTTGTGGTGCTGCATAAAACCAGAGATTGAAATTAGCACAGATACCTTTCCATAAGCAAATATGTAATAGTCAGGACCTACTCCTTGCTCCACGAAATGGACTCAACACCCCATATTCAATGCCTAGGAATATACCTGACTAGTAAGAATCTGAAAACCCATGGATTTATATGTCTCCATAAGAGAATCAAGCATGTGTACAGCGGCATAAACGCAGCAGTGAAAATCCGATAAATCCCATTATCAAAATAAATTACAAAAACAAAACACAATGACAGTGAAATAGAGAGTAATTCTTAAATAATTCATTCAGGGCTTGTGATGCAACGTGGATTTACCACATCTACACCCCGAGCTGAGTGAGACATAAGGCTGGACACTTCGGGCTGATAGCATTGGTGACGTTCGGTGAGCAAAGGCAACCCTTTGAAGTCATACTGCGTGGTACCCATTCCATGGGTCCCAACTCTCCAGGTTGAAGGGATTCTTCCTTCAGGTAAAACATGCATGGGCAACCCAGAATATGGTCCACTGTGTGACCGGGAAAACTTTTTAAATGCGTCTCAGTTTTCGTCCCCTCGTACTCGGTTTTACCATTCCAGACGCTTTACTAACACTCTCCCCACTTGGAGAGTCAGTGCCTTTAACCTCCTGTTTGGCACAGTTTGGAATTTCTGCGCAAGATGAACAGGAATAGGGAGAACCAATGAGAGATTAGCTGTAGGTGTCTGCACGAACAAATTTAACGCTCATTTCCCACCAGGAGGAGGAATTAGCCAAAGGCTCAGCATGCCGTGTCGGAACCAGATTAGGGCCTGAAGCAATCCTGCGGTTTTGCGGCCAGCTCACAAGAAAGCGAGTTGAAGAAAGGAGCTCAGGGGCACTGTAATTCACAAACCTGCAGAGTTATAAATGACAGCTATCGTCCAAAAATATATTGAAGTAAGGCTGCAAAGAGGACTTGAATGCGGGGCAGAATTCCAGGAATACGATTTCAGGAGGTAGACGGGAAGTCCTCTGAAAGTATAGGAGAAGAGGCAGAACCTCGACAATGATGCACTTGGTCAAAAAGGGCATATGCGTTTCTTCCAGGGCCCTTATTAAAGAGGGTAGGAGGCTCCCAGCATGCTTCAGTGGCCAACAGAGGGCCTACGTCGCCAAGGCGACATGAGCCATCCAGGCAGGAGTGACCTCACATCAGAGGGCCCACCTCACAGAAGGGTAAGGAACCCAGTCAAGATCAGACTCTCACCAGAGTGCCCACATAAGTAAGGGGCTGGGAACCAGGCAGGAGTGTCCTCACACCCGTGGGGCCACATCATCGAAAGTTGAGGTACCCAGCACATGTGGCCTCAAACCAGAGGACCCACATCACCATGGGTCTCGGAGCGAGGCAGGCAGGATTAACCTCAAAACCCATGGCCCATTGTATAAAAAAGGTGAGGAATCCAGCAGTTGGAACATCCCAGCAGGCGGCCCAGAGCACCGAGGCTATGGGATCCAGGCAGTGATGAACTCACAACAGAGGGCCCTCATCGTGATACTGTAAGCAACCCAGCCATTGTAACCTCAGAGCACAAGGCCCACATCCCCATGGGGAAGGGAACCAAGCAGGAGTGTCATCGCACCAGTGGGCACACATCAGAAAAGGTGGGGAGCCCAGCAGTTAGGGCCGGACGCCAGAGGGCCCTCATCACTGAGGAGAGGAGGCTCCCAGCAAGCTCCAACTGCTACCAGAAGGCTGACGTCGCCAATGCAGGGTGTGCCAGCCAGGCAGGAGTGACCTCAGAGCAGAGGGCCAACCACACAAAAGTGTGAGGAACCCAAAGAGGATCAGACTCTCACCGGAGGGCCCACATCACCAAGGGAATGGAAACCAGGCAGGAGTGTTCTCACACCAGTGTGGTCACATCACCGAAATGTGACGGACCCAGCACACGTGGCCTCAAACTACAGGACACACATCACCAAGGGGCTGGGAGTGAGGCAGGCAGGAGGAGCCTCCAAACAGAGGGCCCATAGCGTAAAAAAGGTGAGGAATCCCGCAGTTGGAACCTCCCAGCAGGTGGCCAGGAGCAGCGAGGCTATGGGATCCAGGCCTGACTGAACTCAAAACAGAGGGCCCTCATTATGAAACTGTGAGAAACCCAGCCGTTGGGACCTTAGAGCAGAAGGCCCACATTCCCATGGGGTTGGGATCCTGGCAGGAGTGTACTCGCACCACAGGGCGCACATCAGAAAATTTTGGGAGCCCAGGAGTTAGGGTCTGACGCCAGAGGGCCCTCATTACCGAGGGGAGGAGACTCCCAGCAGGCACCAACTCCCAACTGAGGGCCCACGTCGCCACGTTGACGTGTGCCAGCCAGGCAGGGGTGACCTCACAGCAGAGGGCCTACCTCACAGAAGGGTGAGGAACCCAGCCAGGATAAGACTCTCACCAGAGGGCCCACATCACCAAGGGGATCGGAACAAGGCAGGAGTGTCCTCACACCAGTGTGGCCACATTATAGAAAGGTGAGGAACCCAGCACATGTGGCCTAAACCAGAGGACCCACATTTCCAAGGTGCTCCGAGTGAGGCAGGCAGGAGTAGCCTAACAACACAGGGCCCACAGAATAAAAAATGTGAGGAATCCAGCAGTTTGAACCTCCCAGCAGGTGGCCCAGAGCATGGAGTCTATGGGATCCAGGCCACAGTGAACTCACAGCAGAGGGCCCACATCATGAAACTGTGAGCAACCCAGCCAGTGGGACCTCAGAGCAGAAGGCCCACATCCCCATGGGGATGGGAACCTCGCAGGAGTGTCCTCGCACAATTTAGCACGTATCAGAAAATGTGGGAACCCAGCAGTTATGGCCTGGCGCCAGAGGGCCCTCATCACGGAGGAGAGGAGGCTACCAGCAGGCTCCAAATGCCACCAGAGGGCCGACGTCACCAAGGCAATGGGAGCAAGCCAGGCAGGAGTTACCTCACAGCAGAGGGCCCACCTCACAGAAGTGTGAGGAATCCAGACAGGATCAGACTCTCACCAGAGGGCCCACATCACCAAGGGGATGGGAACCAGGCAGGAGTGTCCTCACACCAGTGGGGCCACATCAATAAAGGTGAGGAAACTGGTACATGTGGCCTTAAACAAGAGGACCTACATCACAAATGGGCTGGGAGTGAGTCAGGAAGTAGGAGCATGAAAACACAGGACCCAAAGAATAAAAAAGGTAAGGAATCCAGCAGTAGGAACCTCCCAGCAGGCCGCTCAGAGCACAGAGGCTATGGGATCTAGGCCTGGGTGAACTAACACCAGAGAGCCAACATCATGAAACGGTGAACAACACAGGTGTTGGGACCTTAGAGCAGAAGGCCCACATGCCCATGGGGATGGGAACCTCGCAGGAGTGTCCTCGCACCACTTAGCACGTATCAGAAAATGTGGGTACCCAGCAGTTAGGGCCTGAGGCAAGAGGGCCCCCATCACCGAGGGGAGGTTCCCAGCAGGCTCCAACTGCCACAAGAGGGCCGATGTTGCCCAGGTGGGGTGTGCCAGCCAGGCAGGAGTGACCTCACAGCAGAGGGCCCCCCTCACAGAAGGGTGAGGAACCCAGCCAGGATCAGACTCTCACCAGAGGGCCCACATCATCAAGGGGATAGGAACCAGGCAGGAGTGTCCTCACACCAGTGGGGCCACATCATCGAAAGGCGAGGGACCCAGCATACGTGGCCTCAAACCAGAGGACACACATCACCAAGGGGCTGGGAGTGAGGCAGGCAGGAGGAGTCTCAAAACAGAGGGCCCATAGAAGAAAAAAGGTGAGGAATCCCGCAGTTGTAACCTCCCAGCAGGTGGCCAGGAGCAGCGAGGCTATGGGATCCAGGCCGGAGAGAACTCACAGCAGAGGGCCCTCATCATGAAACTGAGCAACCCACGGTTGGGACTTCAGAGCAGAAGGCCCACATTCCCATGGGGTTGGGAACCTGGCAGGAGTGTACTCGAACCACATGGCGCATATCAGAAAATATTGGGAGCCCAGGAGTTAGGGTCTGACGCCAGAGGGCCCTCATTACCGAGGGGAGGAGACACCCAGAAGGCACCAAATCCCACCAGAGGGCCGACGTCACCAAGGCGGGGTGTGCCAGCCAGGCAGGAGTGACCTCAGAGAAGAGGGCCCACCTCACAGAAGTGTGAGGAACCCAACCAGGATCAGACTCTCACCGGAGGGCCCACATCACCAAGGGGATGGGAACCAGGCAGGAGTGTCCTCACACCAGTGGGGCCACATCAGCCAAAGGTGAGGAACCCAGCACATGTGGCCTCAAACCACAGGACACACATCACCAAGGGCCTAGGAGTGAGGCAGGTGTCTGGAGGGGCACATTTAACTCTAATTTCCCACCAGGAAGTGGAATGAACCAAAGTCTCAGAGTGCCGTGCCGGACCCTGATTACGGCCTGAAGCAAACCTGCGGTTCTGTGGCCAGTTTTCAAGGAAACGAGTTAAGAAAGGAAATCACGGGCACTGTAATTCACAAACCTGCAGTGTTATAAATGACAGCTATTGGCAAAATTATATGGAAGTAAGTCTGCAAAGAGGACTTGAAAACGAGGCAGAATTGCAGGAATCATATTTCAGGAGGTAGATTGGAATTGCATTTAAAGCATGTGAAAAGCGGCAGATCTTTGACAGTGATGCACTTGGACAAAAGTGCGTAAACATTTTTTCCTGAATATATTCAGGAAAAAACACATATGCCCTTTTTGGCCAACCAAGCACTCGAGAAATGGAAATCCGCACTACAATGAAGTCTCATTTCCCATTCGTCAAAAGGGCCATCTGAAAAAAGTGTAAAAACCAGAAACACAGGACAGGCCATGGAGAACAGGGAGCCTTGTTATGCTGATGGGCGGGATGTAAATTGCCAACAGACACTCTGGAGATGTTTATGGTGTATCCTGAAACATCTGAAAAACAAAGCTACAGACCCTAGGGCACTTCCACTTTTGGCACTATAGCTTAGGAAAATTAAAATCAACAAGACACAGCCAACACAAAATTTAGGGCTGCTGTGTTTACAAGAACCTTGAGTCCAGTACAAATTAAATATCCCAGAAAGAAAAAAATGGATAAAGGAGTTGTGCTACTTACGTACAACGGAATATCACTCAGCAATGAAATCAATGTCATCAGGCCTGTAGCAGCAAATTGAGTGGATTTAAGTATGATGATTCTAAGAGAAATAGGTCACACAGAGAAAGATAATTATCATAAGATATCACTAATAGAGAGAGTGTAAACTTGGCTACACATAAACTGAATTCCAAAACCGAACAGAGTCTCACATTTAGATAAAAACTTATGCTTGCTTAAGGGGAAAGTTGAGTTGGGGTGCTGTATAAAACCAGAGATTGAAATTAGCACACATACCGTTCCATAAGCCAAATATGTAATAGACAAGACCTACTCTTTGCTCAACGAAATAGACTCATCCATGGTGTATCACCTCACACCTGTTAGAATGGGCATCATCAGAAAATCTACAAACAACAAATGCTGGAAAGGGTGTGGAGATAAGGAACCCTCTTCCACTATTGTTGGGAATGTAAATTGATACAGTCACTGTGGAGAACATTATGGAGTTTCTTATAAAACTAAGAATAGAATTACCATATGATACAGCAATCCCACTACTGGGCATATACCCAGACAAAACCATAAATCAAAAAGAGACATTCACCGCAATGTTCATTGCATCACTATTTACAATATCCAGGTAATGGAAGCAACCTAAATGCCCACAGACAGACGAATGCATAAAGATGTGGTACATATATAAAATGGAATATTACTAAGCCATAAAAAGGAATGAAATTGGGTCATTTGTAGAGACGTTGATGGATCTAGAGACTGTCATACAGAGTGAAGTAAGTCAGAAAGAGAAAAACAAATCTTGTCTATTAATGCATATATGTGGAACCTAGAAAAATTGTACAGATGAACCGTTTTGCCAGGCAGAAATAGAGCAACAGATGTAGACAACAAACGTATGGACACCAAGGGGGGAAAGCTGTTGGGGGGTGGTGGTGGGAGGAGTTGAGAGATTGGGATTGGCATGTATACATTTATATGTATAAAATAGATAACCAAAAAGAACCTGCTGTATAAAAAAATAAAATAAAATTCAAATTACAAAAAGTAAAACAGAAAAAATATTCTTCCCTTCACATACATGTATTTATATGAATAAATTATTTCCATGCTTATATCTGTAAATACAAAAAAGAGGAATAAAATCTACCTTGAACCAAAAACGAAAAAAAGAAAAAAACACAGAACCCACCAGTTACACAGAGGAAAACCGTATCAGGGCACTTGCTCCAGTTGTAAACAATTCTGAAGTTGGTCAGTGGTGGGGAATCATCTCCCATTCAGCCAGCAGGCCCCACGCAACAAGCGTCCTCATTGCAAAGCTGGGGGACCGTGCCGAGGCATCTGTGAGTAAACGTGGGCTGAGCCCCAGGCCAGCTGCTGCTGAAATGTTCCCACCCTTCCCAGGTAAAACACCTGAATATGTACAAGGACTTGAAAGCCTAGAGGAAGGGCCATGGAGCCACATGAGTGACAGCATGCCAGCCGACTTGGTGCCTGCAGGCCAGCCAGGATGGTCCTGGCCCTGGGTGCTCTTCTGGAAGCTTTCCATTTCCCTGCCTGAGATACCCCTGCTGTCCCGGCCCCCACTGCTTTCTTCCTCACTCACCTCTGCCCAGGGAGAAATTCCAGCGGCAGGTATGGGTGACACATCCTCTTCTTTAGCAGGTGGCATCTTGGCAACTGCTGCAGAAAGTCCAGCAGAGCCCCACTCACACTGGGCCACCCACAAAGCCGTGGCCTCTCACTCCCTCCCACCAGTCCAGCCCCAAGACTGCTGACAGGGCAGAGAAAATGGCGTCAGGCACAGCTGCAGGGGCTCTTGCTGCCTGGAGCGGTGTTTATATTGATCTGAACCCAGGCACACCTGGGGAGGTCTGGCCGGCACGGTCGGGCTTCCCAGGCCAGCCAATAATCACCCCTCAGGGGCTCACAGTTGCAGAAACTGGAACTTGCTGAATCGGCCAGGTCCAAGGAACAGGTGTGGGCTCCTGAGAGTCAGGATAGACAAGGGGCTGCAGCTCTGGCTTGTTTTCTAATTATATTATCTGGCCCATGAGTGGGAGACAACTTCAAGAAAACCCTCTCCTAATGAGAGGAACCCAGGAGTCAGGGAGAGGAGGGGTGGCTGGTGGGTGGAGACAGAGGCCTGGTGCCCCGGGTGCAGTGGAAGTCTCTGGAAGACCAGGTGGAGGGAGGCCACACAGAGTGATGCCCAGGGTCACAGACCTGTCGGAGCTGCTGTTTGTTAGTTCAAGTCCTGCTCTGAGGTGCTCTGTGTCAGATCTGAGTGACAGGTGAGCTGGGAGTGCTCTGCAATGAGGGCGATATGCACGGTTCCTGTGTTCCCAGCCCTGCCATGGTACCTGCAAGGGTAGCTCTGTATCCTGGGAGGGGCCTGACCACGAGAGCCCCATGGGCTGCAGGGGAACCTGCCCAGGGAACCCCATATCCTGGGAGGGGCCTGAACACGAGAGCCCCATGGGCTGGGGTGGGGGTGGGGTACCTGCCCAGGTGAGCTCCATATCCTGGGATTGGCCTGACCTCGAGAGCCCCATGGGCTGCTGGAGTCCTGGTAAAGGATGTCAGGACAGTCAGTGAAGCCACCGAGGATATACCTCCAGTAGTTCCTAAATCCTACACCCTGCTGGTCATTCTACCAACCACCAGGACATGGTATTCTGTATTAGTCTTCAATGATGCCTTCTTTTGTATTCTATTAGTCCCAGAGTCACAAGAAATTTTGGCTTGTGAGTGGCAGGACTCAACATACAACTAAAACAATACTTCCGGGCCGTGTTGCCCCAAGGGTTCAAAAATTCCCACACCATCTTTGGGGAAAGCTCAGCTAAAGAACTAAAAGTTCTACCTCTGGAAAAGGAAACACTCCTTCAATATGCAGACGACATCCTGATCGCCAGCCCTACTAAGGAGACCTCTGAACTACCAAGCCAATAAAGGATACAAGTTGTCCAAGAAAAAGCTCAAATATCACAGACTACGGTGACCTGCCTGGGCTTCATTCTCACAGAAGGTCGGAGAAGCCCATCCCAGGAAAGGGAAGAAACAATTTACAGCCTTACCCATTTCTGAAACTAGAAGACAGCTTAGGGGTTCCTGGGGAGGCCAGGGTTTGCTGCTTCTGGATCCCTAACTACAATCTACTAGCTCGGCCTCTATATGAAACACTGAAAGGAAAAGATGATGATCCTTTTGAATAGAATGCAGAAGTGGCCTTTCAAGAATGGAAAGAGCAGTCAATTCAGACCCTTGCCCTGGAACTCCCTAATTTAGCTAAACCCTTTGACCTTTACATTCCTGGTGAACGGTGAATCGCCATTGGAGTATTAGTGCAAAACCTGGGACCACTTGAAATGGAACAATGCAAGAATGCGCTCCAGGTAGGATAAACTACGGTCACCAAGGGGCTTGGCCCACCGCCACATCTGGCCAAGATACTGGCAGTATCTGAAAACCTGGAAATCAGCAGCCCAAAAGGCCACCTCCCTCCGAAGGGAAAAGGACCCCACGTGGTGATCCTAACACCCAACCATGCCCTGAAGTTGCAGGGTTGGCTCCATGGGCACACTGACCTTGAGCGAGGAGGCCCTCCAACTCCAACCTCCATAGAGATAACCGGGGCAAAGTGGCACCATGAAGACTCGTGTGAAGGTGTCTGCACGGGCAAATTTAACGCTCATTTCCCACCAGGAAGAGGAATTAACCAAAGGCTCAGCATGCCGTGCCGGAACCAGATTAGGGCCTGAAGCAATCCTGCGGGTTTGCGGCCAGCTCACAAGAAAGCGAGTTGAAGAAAGGAGCTCAGGGACACTGTAATTCACAAACCTGCAGAGTTATAAATGACAGCTATCACCCAAAAATATATTGAAGGAAGGCTGCGAAGAGGACTTGAAAGCGGGGCAGAATTGCAAGAAAACGATTTCAGGGGGTAGACTGGAATTGCATTTAAAGCATAGGAAAAGAGGCAGAACGTCGACAATGATGCACTTGGCCAAAAAGGGCGTATGCGTTTTTTCCTGAATATATTCAGGAAAAAACTCATACGCCCTTTTTGGCCAACCAAGCAAGCATGTTAAAGAAATCTGCACTACAATGAAGTCTCACTGCTCCCCATTCAAAAGGGCCATCTGAAAAAAGTGTAAAATCCAGAAAGGCAGCACAGGCCATGGAGAACAGGGAGCCTTGTTATGCTGATGGGCGGGATGTAAATTGCCAACAGCCACTCTGGAGAAGTGTATGGTGTTTCCTCAAAAACCTAAAAAACAAAGCAACGGAGCCTATGGCATTACCACTTATTTTCCTATAGCTTAGGGAAATTAAAATCAAAAACACACAGCCACCGCAAAGTTTCTGTTTACAGCTCTGTTTACAAGAACCTCGTCTACGGTAAAAGTTAAATATCCCAGAAAGCGAAAAATGGATAAAGAAGTGTGGTACGTACGTACAAAGGAATATCACTCACCAATGAAATCTATGTCATCAGGCCCGTCGCGGCATAATGAGTGGATTCACGTACGATGATTCTAAGTGAAATAGGTCACACAGAAAATGAAACATCATAAGATATCACTAATACACGGAATGTAAACTTGGCTACACATGAACTGAATTACAAAACAGAACAGGGTCTCAAATTTAGAAAACCTACTTATGCTTGCTTAAGGGGAAAGGTGAGTTGTGGTGCTGCATAAAACCAGAGATAGAAATTAGCACAGATACCTTTCCATAAGCCAAATATGTAATAGTCAAGACCTAACCCTTGCTCAATGAAATGGACTAAACACCCCATATTCAACGCCTAGGATTACACATGAGTAGTAAGAACCTTCAAACCCATGGATTTATATGTCTCCGTAAGAGACTCAAGTGTGTGTACAGCGGCATGAATGCAGCAGAGAAAATCCGATAAAACCCATTATCAAAATGAATTACAAAAACAAACACAATGACAGTGAAATAGAGAGCAATTCTTAAATAATTCATTCAGGGCTTGTGATGCGACCTGGATTTACCACATCTACACCCAGAGCTGAGTGAGACATAAGGCTGGACACTTCGGGCTGATAGCATTGGTGAGGTTCGATGAGCAAATGCAGACCCTTTGAAGTCATACTGCATGGTACCCATTCCATGGGTCCCAACTCTCCAGGTTTAAGGGATTCTTCCTTCAGCTAAAACATGCATGGGAAACCCACAGTACAGTGCACTGTGTGACCGGGAAACGTTTTCAAATGCATCTCAGTTTTCGTCCCCTTTTACTCGGGTTCACCATTCCAGACCGTTTACTAACACTCTCCCCACTTGGAGAGTCAGTGCCTTTAACCTCCTGTTTGGCACAGTTTGCAATTTCTGCGCAAGATGAACAGGAATAGGGAGAACCAATGAGAGACTAGCTGTAGGTGTCTGGACGGGCAAATGGAACGCTCATTTCCCACCAGGAAGAGGAATTAACCAAAGGCTCAGCATGCCATGCCGGAACCAGATTAGGGCCTGAAGCATTCCTGCGGGTTTGCGGCCAGCTCACAAGAAAGCGAGTTGAAGAAAGGAGCTCAGGGGCACTGTAATTCACAAACCTGCAGAGTTATAAATGACAGCTATCGTCCAAAAATATATTGAAGGAAGGCTGCGAAGAGGACTGGAAAGCGGGGCAGAATTGCAGGAAAACGATTTCAGGGGGTAGACTGGAATTGCATTTAAAGCATAGGAAAAGAGGCAGAACGTCGACAATGATGCACTTGGCCAAAAAGGGCGTATGCGTTTTTTCCTGAATATATTCAGGAAAAAACGCATACGCCCTTTTTGGCCAACCAAGCCAGCATGTTATAGAAATCTGCACTACAAAGAAGTCTCACTGCCCCCAGGTCAAAAGGGCCATCTGAAAAAAGTGTAAAATCCAGAAAGACAGCACAGGCCATGGAGAACAGGGAGCCTTGTTATGCTGATGGGCGGGATGTAAATTGCCAACAGCCACTCTGGAGAAGTGTATGGTGTTTCCTGAAACACCTAAGAAACAAAGCAACGGAGACTACGGCACTTCCACTTATGGTCTTATAGATCACGGAAATTAAAATCAAAAACAGACAGCCACCCCAAAGTTTCAGACGGCTCTGTTTACAGGAATCTCGTCTACGGTACAAGTGAAATATCCCAGAATGTGAAAAATGGATAAAGAAGTTGTGGTACACACATTCAATGGAATATCACTCAGCAATGAAATCTATGTCAGCAGGCCCATCGTGGCATAATGAGTGGATTCAGGTACGATGATTCTAAGTGAAATAAGTCACACAGAAAATGAAACATCATAAGATATCACTAATACACGGAATGTAAACTTGGCTACACATGAACTGAATTACAAAACAGAACAGGGTCTCAAATTTAGAAAACCACCTTATGCTTGCTTAAGGGGAAAAGTGAGTTGGGGTGCTGCATAAAACCAGAGATAGAAATTAGCACAGATACCTTTCCATAAGCCAAATATGTAATAGTCAAGACCTAGCCCTTGCTCAACGAAATGGACTAAACACCCCATATTCAACGCCTAGGAATACACCTGACTAGTAAGTATCTTCAAACCCATGGATTTATATGTCTCCATAAGAGACTCAAGTGTGTGTACAGCGGCATGAATGCAGCAGAGAAAATCCGATAAATCCCATTATCAAAATGAATTACAAAAACAAACACAATGACAGTGAAATAGAGAGCAATTCTTAAATAATTCATTCAGGGCTTGTGATGCAACCTGGATTTACCACATCTACAACCAGAGCTGAGTGAGACATAAGGCTGTACACTTCGGCCTGATAGCATTGGTGAGGTTCGTTGCGAAAATGCAGGCCCTTTGGAGTCATACTGCATGGTACCCATTCCATGGGTCCCAACTCTCCAGGTTTAAGGGATTCTTCCTTCAGCTAAAACATGCATGGGAAACCCACAGTATGGTGCACCGTGTGACCGGGAAACCTTTTCAAATGCATCTCAGTTTTCGTCCCCTTTTACTCGGGTTCACGATTCAAGACCCTTTATTAATACTCTCCCCACTTAGAGAGTCAGTGCCTTTAACCTCCTGTTTGGCACAGTTTGCAATTTCTGCGCAAGATGAACAAGAATAGGGAGAACCAATGAGAGACTAGCTCTAGGTGTCTGCACGTTCAAATATAACACTCATTTCCCACCAGGAAGAGGAATTTACCAAAGGATCAGCATGCTGTGCCGGAACCAGATTAGGGCATGAAGACATGCTGCGGGTTTGCGGCCAGCTCACAAGAAAGCGAGTAGAAGAAAGGAGCTCAGGCGCACTGTCATTCACAAACCTGCAGAGTTATAAATGTCAGCTATTGTCCAAAAATGTATTGAAGTAAGGCTGCGTAGAGGACTTGAAAGCGGGGCAGAATTGCAGGAAAACGAGTTCAGGGGCAGACTGGAATTGCATTTAAAGCATAAGGAAAGAGACAGAAAGTCGACAATGATGCACTTGGTCAAAAAGGGCGTATGCGTTTTTTCCTGAATATATTCAAGAAAAAACACATACGCCCTTTTTGGCCAAACAAGCAAGCCTGTAAAGAAATCTGCATTACAATGAAGTCTCACTTCCCCCCTGTCAAAAGGGACATCTGAAAAAAGTGAAAAATACAGAAAGGCAGGACAGGCCATGGAGAACAGGGAGCCTTGTTATGCTGATGGGCGGGATGTAAATTGCCAACAGCCACTCTGGAGAAGTGTATGGTGTTTCCTCAAACACCTAAAAAACTAAGCAACGGAGCCTACGGCACTTCAACTTATGGTTCTATAGCTTAGGGAAATTAAAATCAAAAAGACACAGCCACCCATAAATTTTGGACGGCTCTGCTTACAAGAACCTCATTTACGGTACAAGTGAAATATCCCAGAAAGCAAAAAATGGATAAAGAAGTTGTTGTACGTACGTACAATGGAATATCACTCAGCAATGAAATCTATGTCATGAGGCCCGTCGCGGCATAATGAGTGGATTCAGGTACGATCATTCTAAGTTAACTAAGTCACACAGAAAAAGAAACACCATAAGATATCTCAAATACACGGAATGCAAACATGGCTGCACATGAACTCAATTACAAAACAGAAAAGGGTCTCAAATTTAGAAAACCAACTTATGCTTGCTTAAGGGGAAAGGTGAGTTGTGGTGCTGCCTAAAACCAGAGATTGAAATTAGCACAGATACCTTTCCATAAGCAAATATGTAATAGTCAGGACCTACTCCTTGCTCCACGAAATGGACTCAACACCCCATATTCAATGCCTAGGAATATACCTGACTAGTAAGAATCTGAAAACCCATGGATTTATATGTCTCCATAAGAGAATCAAGCATGTGTACAGCGGCATAAACGCAGCAGTGAAAATCCGATAAATCCCATTATCAAAATAAATTACAAAAACAAAACACAATGACAGTGAAATAGAGAGTAATTCTTAAATAATTCATTCAGGGCTTGTGATGCAACGTGGATTTACCACATCTACACCCCGAGCTGAGTGAGACATAAGGCTGGACACTTCGGGCTGATAGCATTGGTGACGTTCGGTGAGCAAAGGCAACCCTTTGAAGTCATACTGCGTGGTACCCATTCCATGGGTCCCAACTCTCCAGGTTGAAGGGATTCTTCCTTCAGGTAAAACATGCATGGGCAACCCAGAATATGGTCCACTGTGTGACCGGGAAAACTTTTTAAATGCGTCTCAGTTTTCGTCCCCTCGTACTCGGTTTTACCATTCCAGACGCTTTACTAACACTCTCCCCACTTGGAGAGTCAGTGCCTTTAACCTCCTGTTTGGCACAGTTTGGAATTTCTGCGCAAGATGAACAGGAATAGGGAGAACCAATGAGAGATTAGCTGTAGGTGTCTGCACGAACAAATTTAACGCTCATTTCCCACCAGGAGGAGGAATTAGCCAAAGGCTCAGCATGCCGTGTCGGAACCAGATTAGGGCCTGAAGCAATCCTGCGGTTTTGCGGCCAGCTCACAAGAAAGCGAGTTGAAGAAAGGAGCTCAGGGGCACTGTAATTCACAAACCTGCAGAGTTATAAATGACAGCTATCGTCCAAAAATATATTGAAGTAAGGCTGCAAAGAGGACTTGAATGCGGGGCAGAATTCCAGGAATACGATTTCAGGAGGTAGACGGGAAGTCCTCTGAAAGTATAGGAGAAGAGGCAGAACCTCGACAATGATGCACTTGGTCAAAAAGGGCATATGCGTTTCTTCCAGGGCCCTTATTAAAGAGGGTAGGAGGCTCCCAGCATGCTTCAGTGGCCAACAGAGGGCCTACGTCGCCAAGGCGACATGAGCCATCCAGGCAGGAGTGACCTCACATCAGAGGGCCCACCTCACAGAAGGGTAAGGAACCCAGTCAAGATCAGACTCTCACCAGAGTGCCCACATAAGTAAGGGGCTGGGAACCAGGCAGGAGTGTCCTCACACCCGTGGGGCCACATCATCGAAAGTTGAGGTACCCAGCACATGTGGCCTCAAACCAGAGGACCCACATCACCATGGGTCTCGGAGCGAGGCAGGCAGGATTAACCTCAAAACCCATGGCCCATTGTATAAAAAAGGTGAGGAATCCAGCAGTTGGAACATCCCAGCAGGCGGCCCAGAGCACCGAGGCTATGGGATCCAGGCAGTGATGAACTCACAACAGAGGGCCCTCATCGTGATACTGTAAGCAACCCAGCCATTGTAACCTCAGAGCACAAGGCCCACATCCCCATGGGGAAGGGAACCAAGCAGGAGTGTCATCGCACCAGTGGGCACACATCAGAAAAGGTGGGGAGCCCAGCAGTTAGGGCCGGACGCCAGAGGGCCCTCATCACTGAGGAGAGGAGGCTCCCAGCAAGCTCCAACTGCTACCAGAAGGCTGACGTCGCCAATGCAGGGTGTGCCAGCCAGGCAGGAGTGACCTCAGAGCAGAGGGCCAACCACACAAAAGTGTGAGGAACCCAAAGAGGATCAGACTCTCACCGGAGGGCCCACATCACCAAGGGAATGGAAACCAGGCAGGAGTGTTCTCACACCAGTGTGGTCACATCACCGAAATGTGACGGACCCAGCACACGTGGCCTCAAACTACAGGACACACATCACCAAGGGGCTGGGAGTGAGGCAGGCAGGAGGAGCCTCCAAACAGAGGGCCCATAGCGTAAAAAAGGTGAGGAATCCCGCAGTTGGAACCTCCCAGCAGGTGGCCAGGAGCAGCGAGGCTATGGGATCCAGGCCTGACTGAACTCAAAACAGAGGGCCCTCATTATGAAACTGTGAGAAACCCAGCCGTTGGGACCTTAGAGCAGAAGGCCCACATTCCCATGGGGTTGGGATCCTGGCAGGAGTGTACTCGCACCACAGGGCGCACATCAGAAAATTTTGGGAGCCCAGGAGTTAGGGTCTGACGCCAGAGGGCCCTCATTACCGAGGGGAGGAGACTCCCAGCAGGCACCAACTCCCAACTGAGGGCCCACGTCGCCACGTTGACGTGTGCCAGCCAGGCAGGGGTGACCTCACAGCAGAGGGCCTACCTCACAGAAGGGTGAGGAACCCAGCCAGGATAAGACTCTCACCAGAGGGCCCACATCACCAAGGGGATCGGAACAAGGCAGGAGTGTCCTCACACCAGTGTGGCCACATTATAGAAAGGTGAGGAACCCAGCACATGTGGCCTAAACCAGAGGACCCACATTTCCAAGGTGCTCCGAGTGAGGCAGGCAGGAGTAGCCTAACAACACAGGGCCCACAGAATAAAAAATGTGAGGAATCCAGCAGTTTGAACCTCCCAGCAGGTGGCCCAGAGCATGGAGTCTATGGGATCCAGGCCACAGTGAACTCACAGCAGAGGGCCCACATCATGAAACTGTGAGCAACCCAGCCAGTGGGACCTCAGAGCAGAAGGCCCACATCCCCATGGGGATGGGAACCTCGCAGGAGTGTCCTCGCACAATTTAGCACGTATCAGAAAATGTGGGAACCCAGCAGTTATGGCCTGGCGCCAGAGGGCCCTCATCACGGAGGAGAGGAGGCTACCAGCAGGCTCCAAATGCCACCAGAGGGCCGACGTCACCAAGGCAATGGGAGCAAGCCAGGCAGGAGTTACCTCACAGCAGAGGGCCCACCTCACAGAAGTGTGAGGAATCCAGACAGGATCAGACTCTCACCAGAGGGCCCACATCACCAAGGGGATGGGAACCAGGCAGGAGTGTCCTCACACCAGTGGGGCCACATCAATAAAGGTGAGGAAACTGGTACATGTGGCCTTAAACAAGAGGACCTACATCACAAATGGGCTGGGAGTGAGTCAGGAAGTAGGAGCATGAAAACACAGGACCCAAAGAATAAAAAAGGTAAGGAATCCAGCAGTAGGAACCTCCCAGCAGGCCGCTCAGAGCACAGAGGCTATGGGATCTAGGCCTGGGTGAACTAACACCAGAGAGCCAACATCATGAAACGGTGAACAACACAGGTGTTGGGACCTTAGAGCAGAAGGCCCACATGCCCATGGGGATGGGAACCTCGCAGGAGTGTCCTCGCACCACTTAGCACGTATCAGAAAATGTGGGTACCCAGCAGTTAGGGCCTGAGGCAAGAGGGCCCCCATCACCGAGGGGAGGTTCCCAGCAGGCTCCAACTGCCACAAGAGGGCCGATGTTGCCCAGGTGGGGTGTGCCAGCCAGGCAGGAGTGACCTCACAGCAGAGGGCCCCCCTCACAGAAGGGTGAGGAACCCAGCCAGGATCAGACTCTCACCAGAGGGCCCACATCATCAAGGGGATAGGAACCAGGCAGGAGTGTCCTCACACCAGTGGGGCCACATCATCGAAAGGCGAGGGACCCAGCATACGTGGCCTCAAACCAGAGGACACACATCACCAAGGGGCTGGGAGTGAGGCAGGCAGGAGGAGTCTCAAAACAGAGGGCCCATAGAAGAAAAAAGGTGAGGAATCCCGCAGTTGTAACCTCCCAGCAGGTGGCCAGGAGCAGCGAGGCTATGGGATCCAGGCCGGAGAGAACTCACAGCAGAGGGCCCTCATCATGAAACTGAGCAACCCACGGTTGGGACTTCAGAGCAGAAGGCCCACATTCCCATGGGGTTGGGAACCTGGCAGGAGTGTACTCGAACCACATGGCGCATATCAGAAAATATTGGGAGCCCAGGAGTTAGGGTCTGACGCCAGAGGGCCCTCATTACCGAGGGGAGGAGACACCCAGAAGGCACCAAATCCCACCAGAGGGCCGACGTCACCAAGGCGGGGTGTGCCAGCCAGGCAGGAGTGACCTCAGAGAAGAGGGCCCACCTCACAGAAGTGTGAGGAACCCAACCAGGATCAGACTCTCACCGGAGGGCCCACATCACCAAGGGGATGGGAACCAGGCAGGAGTGTCCTCACACCAGTGGGGCCACATCAGCCAAAGGTGAGGAACCCAGCACATGTGGCCTCAAACCACAGGACACACATCACCAAGGGCCTAGGAGTGAGGCAGGTGTCTGGAGGGGCACATTTAACTCTAATTTCCCACCAGGAAGTGGAATGAACCAAAGTCTCAGAGTGCCGTGCCGGACCCTGATTACGGCCTGAAGCAAACCTGCGGTTCTGTGGCCAGTTTTCAAGGAAACGAGTTAAGAAAGGAAATCACGGGCACTGTAATTCACAAACCTGCAGTGTTATAAATGACAGCTATTGGCAAAATTATATGGAAGTAAGTCTGCAAAGAGGACTTGAAAACGAGGCAGAATTGCAGGAATCATATTTCAGGAGGTAGATTGGAATTGCATTTAAAGCATGTGAAAAGCGGCAGATCTTTGACAGTGATGCACTTGGACAAAAGTGCGTAAACATTTTTTCCTGAATATATTCAGGAAAAAACACATATGCCCTTTTTGGCCAACCAAGCACTCGAGAAATGGAAATCCGCACTACAATGAAGTCTCATTTCCCATTCGTCAAAAGGGCCATCTGAAAAAAGTGTAAAAACCAGAAACACAGGACAGGCCATGGAGAACAGGGAGCCTTGTTATGCTGATGGGCGGGATGTAAATTGCCAACAGACACTCTGGAGATGTTTATGGTGTATCCTGAAACATCTGAAAAACAAAGCTACAGACCCTAGGGCACTTCCACTTTTGGCACTATAGCTTAGGAAAATTAAAATCAACAAGACACAGCCAACACAAAATTTAGGGCTGCTGTGTTTACAAGAACCTTGAGTCCAGTACAAATTAAATATCCCAGAAAGAAAAAAATGGATAAAGGAGTTGTGCTACTTACGTACAACGGAATATCACTCAGCAATGAAATCAATGTCATCAGGCCTGTAGCAGCAAATTGAGTGGATTTAAGTATGATGATTCTAAGAGAAATAGGTCACACAGAGAAAGATAATTATCATAAGATATCACTAATAGAGAGAGTGTAAACTTGGCTACACATAAACTGAATTCCAAAACCGAACAGAGTCTCACATTTAGATAAAAACTTATGCTTGCTTAAGGGGAAAGTTGAGTTGGGGTGCTGTATAAAACCAGAGATTGAAATTAGCACACATACCGTTCCATAAGCCAAATATGTAATAGACAAGACCTACTCTTTGCTCAACGAAATAGACTCATCCATGGTGTATCACCTCACACCTGTTAGAATGGGCATCATCAGAAAATCTACAAACAACAAATGCTGGAAAGGGTGTGGAGATAAGGAACCCTCTTCCACTATTGTTGGGAATGTAAATTGATACAGTCACTGTGGAGAACATTATGGAGTTTCTTATAAAACTAAGAATAGAATTACCATATGATACAGCAATCCCACTACTGGGCATATACCCAGACAAAACCATAAATCAAAAAGAGACATTCACCGCAATGTTCATTGCATCACTATTTACAATATCCAGGTAATGGAAGCAACCTAAATGCCCACAGACAGACGAATGCATAAAGATGTGGTACATATATAAAATGGAATATTACTAAGCCATAAAAAGGAATGAAATTGGGTCATTTGTAGAGACGTTGATGGATCTAGAGACTGTCATACAGAGTGAAGTAAGTCAGAAAGAGAAAAACAAATCTTGTCTATTAATGCATATATGTGGAACCTAGAAAAATTGTACAGATGAACCGTTTTGCCAGGCAGAAATAGAGCAACAGATGTAGACAACAAACGTATGGACACCAAGGGGGGAAAGCTGTTGGGGGGTGGTGGTGGGAGGAGTTGAGAGATTGGGATTGGCATGTATACATTTATATGTATAAAATAGATAACCAAAAAGAACCTGCTGTATAAAAAAATAAAATAAAATTCAAATTACAAAAAGTAAAACAGAAAAAATATTCTTCCCTTCACATACATGTATTTATATGAATAAATTATTTCCATGCTTATATCTGTAAATACAAAAAAGAGGAATAAAATCTACCTTGAACCAAAAACGAAAAAAAGAAAAAAACACAGAACCCACCAGTTACACAGAGGAAAACCGTATCAGGGCACTTGCTCCAGTTGTAAACAATTCTGAAGTTGGTCAGTGGTGGGGAATC
Source organism: Delphinapterus leucas (assembly GCF_059928025.1). NCBI lineage: Eukaryota > Metazoa > Chordata > Mammalia > Artiodactyla > Monodontidae > Delphinapterus > Delphinapterus leucas. The sequence goes on from NW_028322237.1 coordinate 4,407,368, forward strand.
ATCTCCCATTCAGCCAGCAGGCCCCACGCAACAAGCGTCCTCATTGCAAAGCTGGGGGACCGTGCCGAGGCATCTGTGAGTAAACGTGGGCTGAGCCCCAGGCCAGCTGCTGCTGAAATGTTCCCACCCTTCCCAGGTAAAACACCTGAATATGTACAAGGACTTGAAAGCCTAGAGGAAGGGCCATGGAGCCACATGAGTGACAGCATGCCAGCCGACTTGGTGCCTGCAGGCCAGCCAGGATGGTCCTGGCCATGGGTGCTCTTCTGGAAGCTTTCCATTTCCCTGCCTGAGATACCCCTGCTGTCCCGGCCCCCACTGCTTTCTTCCTCACTCACCTCTGCCCAGGGAGAAATTCCAGCGGCAGGTATGGGTGACACATCCTCTTCTTTAGCAGGTGGCATCTTGGCAACTGCTGCAGAAAGTCCAGCAGAGCCCCACTCACACTGGGCCACCCACAAAGCCGTGGCCTCTCACTCCCTCCCACCAGTCCAGCCCCAAGACTGCTGACAGGGCAGAGAAAATGGCGTCAGGCACAGCTGCAGGGGCTCTTGCTGCCTGGAGCGGTGTTTATATTGATCTGAACCCAGGCACACCTGGGGAGGTCTGGCCGGCACGGTCGGGCTTCCCAGGCCAGCCAATAATCACCCCTCAGGGGCTCACAGTTGCAGAAACTGGAACTTGCTGAATCGGCCAGGTCTAAGGAACAGGTGTGGGCTCCTGAGAGTCAGGATAGACAAGGGGCTGCAGCTCTGGCTTGTTTTCTAATTATATTATCTGGCCCATGAGTGGGAGACAACTTCAAGAAAACCCTCTCCTAATGAGAGGAACCCAGGAGTCAGGGAGAGGAGGGGTGGCTGGTGGGTGGAGACAGAGGCCTGGTGCCCCGGGTGCAGTGGAAGTCTCTGGAAGACCAGGTGGAGGGAGGCCACACAGAGTGATGCCCAGGGTCACAGACCTGTCGGAGCTGCTGTTTGTTAGTTCAAGTCCTGCTCTGAGGTGCTCTGTGTCAGATCTGAGTGACAGGTGAGCTGGGAGTGCTCTGCAATGAGGGCGATATGCAGGGTTCCTGTGTTCCCAGCCCTGCCATGGTACCTGCAAGGGTAGCTCTGTGTCCTGGGAGGGGCCTGACCACGAGAGCCCCATGGGCTGCAGGGGAACCTGCCCAGGGAACCCCATATCCTGGGAGGGGCCTGAACACGAGAGCCCCATGGGCTGGGGTGGGGGTGGGGTACCTGCCCAGGTGAGATCCATATCCTGGGATGGGCCTGAACACGAGAGCCCCATGGGCTGGGGTGGGGGTGGGGTACCTGCCCAGGTGAGCTCCATATCCTGGGATTGGCCTGACCTCGAGAGCCCCATGGGCTGCTGGAGTCCTGGTAAAGGATGTCAGGACAGTCAGTGAAGCCACCGAGGATATACCTCCAGTAGTTCCTAAATCCTACACCCTGCTGGTCATTCTACCAACCACCAGGACATGGTATTCTGTATTAGTCTTCAATGATGCCTTCTTTTGTATTCTATTAGTCCCAGAGTCACAAGAAATTTTGGCTTGTGAGTGGCAGGACTCAACATACAACTAAAACAATACTTCTGGGCCGTGTTGCCCCAAGGGTTCAAAAATTCCCACACCATCTTTGGAGAAAGCTCAGCTAAAGAACTAAAAGATCTACCTCTGGAAAAGGAAACACTCCTTCAATATGCAGACGACATTCTGATCGCCAGCCCTACTAAGGAGACCTCTGAACTACCAAGCCAATAAAGGATACAAGTTGTCCAAGAAAAAGCTCAAATATCACAGACTACGGTGACCTGCCTGGGCTTCATTCTCACAGAAGGTCGGAGAAGCCCATCCCAGGAAAGGGAAGAAACAATTTACAGCCTTACCCATTTCTGAACCTAGAAGACAGCTTAGGGGTTCCTGGGGAGGCCAGGGTTTGCTTCTTCTGGATCCCTAACTACAGTCTACTAGCTGGGCCTCTATATGAAACACTGAAAGGAAAAGATGATGATCCTTTTGAATAGAATGCAGAAGTGGCCTTTCAAGAATGGAAAGAGCAGTCAATTCAGACCCTTGCCCTGGAACTCCCTAATTTAGCTAAACCCTTTGACCTTTACATTCCTGGTGAACGGTGAATCGCCATTGGAGTATTAGTGCAAAACCTGGGACCACTTGAAATGGAACAATGCAAGAATGCGCTCCAGGTAGGATAAACTACGGTCACCAAGGGGCTTGGCCCACCGCCACATCTGGCCAAGATACTGGCAGTATCTGAAAACCTGGAAATCAGCAGCCCAAAAGGCCACCTCCCTCCGAAGGGAAAAGGACCTCACGTGGTGATCCTAACACCCAACCATGCCCTGAAGTTGCAGGGTTGGCTCCATGGGCACACTGACATTGAGCGAGGAGGCCCTCCAACTCCAACCTCCATAGAGATACCCGGGGCAAAGTGGCACCATGAAGACTCGTGTGAAGGTGTCTGCACGGGCAAATTTAACGCTCATTTCCCACCAGGAAGAGGAATTAACCAAAGGCTCAGCATGCCGTGCCGGAACCAGATTAGGGCCTGAAGCAATCCTGCAGGTTTGCGGCCAGCTCACAAGAAAGCGAGTTGAAGAAAGGAGCTCAGGGACACTGTAATTCACAAACCTGCAGAGTTATAAATGACAGCTATCACCCAAAAATATATTGAAGGAAGGCTGCGAAGAGGACTTGAAAGCGGGGCAGAATTGCAAGAAAACGATTTCAGGGGGTAGACTGGAATTGCATTTAAAGCATAGGAAAAGAGGCAGAACGTCGACAATGATGCACTTGGCCAAAAAGGGCGTATGCGTTTTTTCCTGAATATATTCAGGAAAAAACGCATACGCCCTTTTTGGCCAACCAAGCCAGCATGTTAAAGAAATCTGCACTACAAAGAAGTCTCACTGCCCCCAGGTCAAAAGGGCCATCTGAAAAAAGTGTAAAATCCAGAAAGACAGCACAGGCCATGGAGAACAGGGAGCCTTGTTATGCTGATGGGCGGGATGTAAATTGCCAACAGCCACTCTGGAGAAGTGTATGGTGTTTCCTGAAATACCTAAGAAACAAAGCAACGGAGACTACGGCACTTCCACTTATGGTCTTATAGATCACGGAAATTAAAATCAAAAACAGACAGCCACCCCAAAGTTTCAGACGGCTCTGTTTACAGGAATCTCGTCTACGGTACAAGTTAAATATCCCAGAATGTGAAAAATGGATAAAGAAGTTGTGGTACACACATTCAATGGAATATCACTCAGCAATGAAATCTATGTCATCAGGCCCATCGTGGCATAATGAGTGGATTCAGGTACGATGATTCTAAGTGAAATAAGTCACACAGAAAATGAAACATCATAAGATATCACTAATACACGGAATGTAAACTTGGCTACACATGAACTGAATTACAAAACAGAACAGGGTCTCAAATTTAGAAAACCACCTTATGCTTGCTTAAGGGGAAAAGTGAGTTGGGGTGCTGCATAAAACCAGAGATAGAAATTAGCACAGATACCTTTCCATAAGCCAAATATGTAATAGTCAAGACCTAGCCCTTGCTCAACGAAATGGACTAAACACCCCATATTCAACGCCTAGGAATACACCTGACTAGTAAGTATCTTCAAACCCATGGATTTATATGTCTCCATAAGAGACTCAAGTGTGTGTACAGCGGCATGAATGCAGCAGAGAAAATCCGATAAATCCCATTATCAAAATGAATTACAAAAACAAACACAATGACAGTGAAATAGAGAGCAATTCTTAAATAATTCATTCAGGGCTTGTGATGCAACCTGGATTTACCACATCTACAACCAGAGCTGAGTGAGACATAAGGCTGTACACTTCGGCCTGATAGCATTGGTGAGGTTCGTTGAGAAAATGCAGGCCCTTTGGAGTCATACTGCATGGTACCCATTCCATGGGTCCCAACTCTCCAGGTTTAAGGGATTCTTCCTTCAGCTAAAACATGCATGGGAAACCCACAGTATGGTGCACCGTGTGACCGGGAAACCTTTTCAAATGCATCTCAGTTTTCGTCCCCTTTTACTCGGGTTCACGATTCAAGACCCTTTATTAATACTCTCCCCACTTAGAGAGTCAGTGCCTTTAACCTCCTGTTTGGCACAGTTTGCAATTTCTGCGCAAGATGAACAAGAATAGGGAGAACCAATGAGAGACTAGCTCTAGGTGTCTGCACGTTCAAATATAACACTCATTTCCCACCAGGAAGAGGAATTTACCAAAGGATCAGCATGCTGTGCCGGAACCAGATTAGGGCATGAAGACATGCTGCGGGTTTGCGGCCAGCTCACAAGAAAGCGAGTAGAAGAAAGGAGCTCAGGCGCACTGTCATTCACAAACCTGCAGAGTTATAAATGTCAGCTATTGTCCAAAAATGTATTGAAGTAAGGCTGCGTAGAGGACTTGAAAGCGGGGCAGAATTGCAGGAAAACGAGTTCAGGGGCAGACTGGAATTGCATTTAAAGCATAAGGAAAGAGACAGAAAGTCGACAATGATGCACTTGGTCAAAAAGGGCGTATGCGTTTTTTCCTGAATATATTCAAGAAAAAACACATACGCCCTTTTTGGCCAAACAAGCAAGCCTGTAAAGAAATCTGCATTACAATGAAGTCTCACTGCCCCCCTGTCAAAAGGGACATCTGAAAAAAGTGAAAAATCCAGAAAGGCAGGACAGGCCATGGAGAACAGGGAGCCTTGTTATGCTGATGGGCGGGATGTAAATTGCCAACAGCCACTCTGGAGAAGTGTATGGTGTTTCCTCAAACACCTAAAAAACTAAGAAACGGAGCCTACGGCACTTCAACTTATGGTTCTATAGCTTAGGGAAATTAAAATCAAAAAGACACAGCCACCCATAAATTTTGGACGGCTCTGCTTACAAGAACCTCATTTACGGTACAAGTGAAATATCCCAGAAAGCAAAAAATGGATAAAGAAGTTGTTGTACGTACGTACAATGGAATATCACTCAGCAATGAAATCTATGTCATGAGGCCCGTCGCGGCATAATGAGTGGATTCAGGTACGATCATTCTAAGTTAACTAAGTCACACAGAAAAAGAAACACCATAAGATATCTCAAATACACGGAATGCAAACATGGCTGCACATGAACTCAATTACAAAACAGAAAAGGGTCTCAAATTTAGAAAACCAACTTATGCTTGCTTAAGGGGAAAGGTGAGTTGTGGTGCTGCATAAAACCAGAGATTGAAATTAGCACAGATACCTTTCCATAAGCAAATATGTAATAGTCAGGACCTACTCCTTGCTCCACGAAATGGACTCAACACCCCATATTCAATGCCTAGGAATATACCTGACTAGTAAGAATCTGAAAACCCATGGATTTATATGTCTCCAAAGAGAATCAAGCATGTGTACAGTGGCATAAACGCAGCAGTGAAAATCCGATAAATCCCATTATCAAAATAAATTACAAAAACAAAACACAATGACAGTGAAATAGAGAGTAATTCTTAAATAATTCATTCAGGGCTTGTGATGCAACGTGGATTTACCACATCTACACCCCGAGCTGAGTGAGACATAAGGCTGGACACTTCGGGCTGATAGCATTGGTGACGTTCGGTGAGCAAAGGCAACCCTTTGAAGTCATACTGCGTGGTACCCATTCCATGGGTCCCAACTCTCCAGGTTGAAGGGATTCTTCCTTCAGGTAAAACATGCATGGGCAACCCAGAATATGGTCCACTGTGTGACCGGGAAAACTTTTTAAATGCGTCTCAGTTTTCGTCCCCTCGTACTCGGTTTTACCATTCCAGACGCTTTACTAACACTCTCCCCACTTGGAGAGTCAGTGCCTTTAACCTCCTGTTTGGCACAGTTTGGAATTTCTGCGCAAGATGAACAGGAATAGGGAGAACCAATGAGAGATTAGCTGTAGGTGTCTGCACGAACAAATTTAACGCTCATTTCCCACCAGGAGGAGGAATTAGCCAAAGGCTCAGCATGCCGTGTCGGAACCAGATTAGGGCCTGAAGCAATCCTGCGGTTTTGCGGCCAGCTCACAAGAAAGCGAGTTGAAGAAAGGAGCTCAGGGGCACTGTAATTCACAAACCTGCAGAGTTATAAATGACAGCTATCGTCCAAAAATATATTGAAGTAAGGCTGCAAAGAGGACTTGAACGCGGGGCAGAATTCCAGGAATACGATTTCAGGAGGTAGACGGGAAGTCCTCTGAAAGTATAGGAGAAGAGGCAGAACCTCGACAATGATGCACTTGGTCAAAAAGGGCATATGCGTTTCTTCCAGGGCCCTTATTAAAGAGGGTAGGAGGCTCCCAGCATGCTTCAGTGGCCAACAGAGGGCCTACGTCGCCAAGGCGACATGAGCCATCCAGGCAGGAGTGACCTCACATCAGAGGGCCCACCTCACAGAAGGGTAAGGAACCCAGTCAAGATCAGACTCTCACCAGAGTGCCCACATAAGCAAGGGGCTGGGAACCAGGCAGGAGTGTCCTCACACCCGTGGGGCCACATCATCGAAAGTTGAGGTACCCAGCACATGTGGCCTCAAACCAGAGGACCCACATCACCATGGGTCTCGGAGCGAGGCAGGCAGGATTAACCTCAAAACCCATGGTCCATTGTATAAAAAAGGTGAGGAATCCAGCAGTTGGAACATCCCAGCAGGCGGCCCAGAGCACCGAGGCTATGGGATCCAGGCAGTGATGAACTCACAACAGAGGGCCCTCATCGTGATACTGTAAGCAACCCAGCCATTGTAACCTCAGAGCACAAGGCCCACATCCCCATGGGGAAGGGAACCAAGCAGGAGTGTCATCGCACCAGTGGGCACACATCAGAAAAGTTGGGGAGCCCAGCAGTTAGGGCCGGACGCCAGAGGGCCCTCATCACTGAGGAGAGGAGGCTCCCAGCAAGCTCCAACTGCTACCAGAAGGCCGACGTCGCCAATGCAGGGTGTGCCAGCCAGGCAGGAGTGACCTCAGAGCAGAGGGCCAACCACAAAAAAGTGTGAGGAACCCAAAGAGGATCAGACTCTCACCGGAGGGCCCACATCACCAAGGGAATGGAAACCAGGCAGGAGTGTTCTCACACCAGTGTGGTCACATCACCGAAATGTGACGGACCCAGCACACGTGGCCTCAAACTACAGGACACACATCACCAAGGGGCTGGGAGTGAGGCAGGCAGGAGGAGCCTCCAAACAGAGGGCCCATAGCGTAAAAAAGGTGAGGAATCCCGCAGTTGGAACCTCCCAGCAGGTGGCCAGGAGCAGCGAGGCTATGGGATCCAGGCCTGACTGAACTCCAAACAGAGGGCCCTCATTATGAAACTGTGAGCAACCCAGCCGTTGGGACCTTAGAGCAGAAGGCCCACATTCCCATGGGGTTGGGATCCTGGCAGGAGTGTACTCGCACCACAGGGCGCACATCAGAAACTTTTGGGAGCCCAGGAGTTAGGGTCTGACGCCAGAGGGCCCTCATTACCGAGGGGAGGAGACTCCCAGCAGGCACCAACTCCCAACTGAGGGCCCACGTCGCCACGTTGACGTGTGCCAGCCAGGCAGGGGTGACCTCACAGCAGAGGGCCTACCTCACAGAAGGGTGAGGAACCCAGCCAGGATAAGGCTCTCACCAGAGGGCCCACATCACCAAGGGGATCGGAACAAGGCAGGAGTGTCCTCACACCAGTGTGGCCACATTATAGAAAGGTGAGGAACCCAGCACATGTGGCCTAAACCAGAGGACCCACATTTCCAAAGTGCTCCGAGTGAGGCAGGCAGGAGTAGCCTAACAACACAGGGCCCACAGAATAAAAAATGTGAGGAATCCAGCAGTTTGAACCTCCCAGCAGGTGGCCCAGAGCATGGAGTCTATGGGATCCAGGCCACAGTGAACTCACAGCAGAGGGCCCACATCATGAAACTGTGAGCAACCCAGCCAGTGGGACCTCAGAGCAGAAGGCCCACATCCCCATGGGGATGGGAACCTCGCAGGAGTGTCCTCGCACAACTTAGCACGTATCAGAAAATGTGGGAACCCAGCAGTTATGGCCTGGCGCCAGAGGGCCCTCATCACGGAGGAGAGGAGGCTACCAGCAGGCTCCAAATGCCACCAGAGGGCCGACGTCACCAAGGCAATGGGAGCAAGCCAGGCAGGAGTTACCTCACAGCAGAGGGCCCACCTCACAGAAGTGTGAGGAATCCAGACAGGATCAGACTCTCACCAGAGGGCCCACATCACCAAGGGGATGGGAACCAGGCAGGAGTGTCCTCACACCAGTGGGGCCACATCAATAAAGGTGAGGAAACTGGTACATGTGGCCTTAAACAAGAGGACCTACATCACAAATGGGCTGGGAGTGAGTCAGGAAGTAGGAGCATGAAAACACAGGACCCAAAGAATAAAAAAGGTAAGGAATCCAGCAGTAGGAACCTCCCAGCAGGCCGCTCAGAGCACAGAGGCTATGGGATCTAGGCCTGGGTGAACTAACACCAGAGAGCCAACATCATGAAACGGTGAACAACACAGGTGTTGGGACCTTAGAGCAGAAGGCCCACATGCCCATGGGGTTGGGAACCTCGCAGGAGTGTCCTCGCACCACTTAGCACGTATCAGAAAATGTGGGTACCCAGCAGTTAGGGCCTGAGGCAAGAGGGCCCCCATCACCGAGGGGAGGTTCCCAGCAGGCTCCAACTGCCACAAGAGGGCCGATGTTGCCCAGGTGGGGTGTGCCAGCCAGGCAGGAGTGACCTCACAGCAGAGGGCCCCCCTCACAGAAGGGTGAGGAACCCAGCCAGGATCAGACTCTCACCAGAGGGCCCACATCATCAAGGGGATAGGAACCAGGCAGGAGTGTCCTCACACCAGTGGGGCCACATCATCGAAAGGCGAAAGACCCAGCATACGTGGCCTCAAACCAGAGGACACACATCACCAAGGGGCTGGGAGTGAGGCAGGCAGGAGGAGTCTCAAAACAGAGGGCCCATAGAAGAAAAAAGGTGAGGAATCCCGCAGTTGTAACCTCCCAGCAGGTGGCCAGGAGCAGCGAGGCTATGGGATCCAGGCCGGAGAGAACTCACAGCAGAGGGCCCTCATCATGAAACTGAGCAACCCACGGTTGGGACTTCAGAGCAGAAGGCCCACCTTCCCATGGGGTTGGGAACCTGGCAGGAGTGTACTCGAACCACAGGGCGCATATCAGAAAATATTGGGAGCCCAGGAGTTAGGGTCTGACGCCAGAGGGCCCTCATTACCGAGGGGAGGAGACACCCAGCAGGCACCAAATCCCACCAGAGGGCCGACGTCACCAAGGCGGGGTGTGCCAGCCAGGCAGGAGTGACCTCAGAGAAGAGGGCCCACCTCACAGAAGTGTGAGGAACCCAACCAGGATCAGACTCTCACCGGAGGGCCCACATCACCAAGGGGATGGGAACCAGGCAGGAGTGTCCTCACACCAGTGGGGCCACATCAGCCAAAGGTGAGGAACCCAGCACATGTGGCCTCAAACCACAGGACACACATCACCAAGGGGATAGGAGTGAGGCAGGTGTCTGGAGGGGCACATTTAACTCTAATTTCCCACCAGGAAGTGGAATGAACCAAAGTCTCAGAGTGCCGTGCCGGACCCTGATTACGGCCTGAAGCAAACCTGCGGTTCTGTGGCCAGTTTTCAAGGAAACGAGTTAAGAAAGGAAATCACGGGCACTGTAATTCACAAACCTGCAGTGTTATAAATGACAGCTATTGGCAAAATTATATGGAAGTAAGTCTGCAAAGAGGACTTGAAAACGAGGCAGAATTGCAGGAATCATATTTCAGGAGGTAGATTGGAATTGCATTTAAAGCATGTGAAAAGCGGCAGATCTTTGACAGTGATGCACTTGGACAAAAGTGCGTAAACATTTTTTCCTGAATATATTCAGGAAAAAACACATATGCCCTTTTTGGCCAACCAAGCACTCGAGAAATGGAAATCCGCACTACAATGAAGTCTCATTTCCCATTCGTCAAAAGGGCCATCTGAAAAAAGTGTAAAAACCAGAAACACAGGACAGGCCATGGAGAACAGGGAGCCTTGTTATGCTGATGGGCGGGATGTAAATTGCCAACAGACACTCTGGAGATGTTTATGGTGTATCCTGAAACATCTGAAAAACAAAGCTACAGACCCTAGGGCACTTCCACTTTTGGCCCTATAGCTTAGGAAAATTAAAATCAACAAGACACAGCCAACACAAAATTTAGGGCTGCTGTGTTTACAAGAACCTTGAGTCCAGTACAAATTAAATATCCCAGAAAGAAAAAAATGGATAAAGGAGTTGTGCTACTTACGTACAACGGAATATCACTCAGCAATGAAATCAATGTCATCAGGCCTGTAGCAGCAAATTGAGTGGATTTAAGTATGATGATTCTAAGAGAAATAGGTCACACAGAGAAAGAGAATTATCATAAGATATCACTAATAGAGAGAGTGTAAACTTGGCTACACATAAACTGAATTCCAAAACCGAACAGAGTCTCACATTTAGATAAAAACTTATGCTTGCTTAAGGGGAAAGTTGAGTTGGGGTGCTGTATAAAACCAGAGATTGAAATTAGCACACATACCGTTCCATAAGCCAAATATGTAATAGACAAGACCTACTCTTTGCTCAACGAAATAGACTCATCCATGGTGTATCACCTCACACCTGTTAGAATGGGCATCATCAGAAAATCTACAAACAACAAATGCTGGAAAGGGTGTGGAGATAAGGAACCCTCTTCCACTATTGTTGGGAATGTAAATTGATACAGTCACTGTGGAGAACATTATGGAGTTTCTTATAAAACTAAGAATAGAATTACCATATGATACAGCAATCCCACTACTGGGCATATACCCAGACAAAACCATAAATCAAAAAGAGACATTCACCGCAATGTTCATTGCATCACTATTTACAATATCCAGGTAATGGAAGCAACCTAAATGCCCACAGACAGACGAATGCATAAAGAAGTGGTACATATATAAAATGGAATATTACTAAGCCATAAAAAGGAATGAAATTGGGTCATTTGTAGAGACGTTGATGGATCTAGAGACTGTCATACAGAGTGAAGTAAGTCAGAAAGAGAAAAACAAATCTTGTCTATTAATGCATATATGTGGAACCTAGAAAAATTGTACAGATGAACCGTTTTGCCAGGCAGAAATAGAGCAACAGATGTAGACAACAAACGTATGGACACCAAGGGGGGAAAGCTGTTAGGGGGTGGTGGTGGGAGGAGTTGAGAGATTGGGATTGGCATGTATACATTTATATGTATAAAATAGATAACCAAAAAGAACCTGCTGTATAAAAAAATAAAATAAAATTCAAATTACAAAAAGTAAAACAGAAAAAATATTCTTCCCTTCACATACATGTATTTATATGAATAAATTATTTCCATGCTTATATCTGTAAATACAAAAAAGAGGAATAAAATCTACCTTGAACCAAAAACGAAAAAAAGAAAAAAACACAGAACCCACCAGTTACACAGAGGAAAACCGTATCAGGGCACTTGCTCCAGTTGTAAACAATTCTGAAGTTGGTCAGTGGTGGGGAATCATCTCCCATTCAGCCAGCAGGCCCCACGCAACAAGCGTCCTCATTGCAAAGCTGGGGGACCGTGCCGAGGCATCTGTGAGTAAACGTGGGCTGAGCCCCAGGCCAGCTGCTGCTGAAATGTTCCCACCCTTCCCAGGTAAAACACCTGAATATGTACAAGGACTTGAAAGCCTAGAGGAAGGGCCATGGAGCCACATGAGTGACAGCATGCCAGCCGACTTGGTGCCTGCAGGCCAGCCAGGATGGTCCTGGCCCTGGGTGCTCTTCTGGAAGCTTTCCATTTCCCTGCCTGAGATACCCCTGCTGTCCCGGCCCCCACTGCTTTCTTCCTCACTCACCTCTGCCCAGGGAGAAATTCCAGCGGCAGGTATGGGTGACACATCCTCTTCTTTAGCAGGTGGCATCTTGGCAACTGCTGCAGAAAGTCCAGCAGAGCCCCACTCACACTGGGCCACCCACAAAGCCGTGGCCTCTCACTCCCTCCCACCAGTCCAGCCCCAAGACTGCTGACAGGGCAGAGAAAATGGCGTCAGGCACAGCTGCAGGGGCTCTTGCTGCCTGGAGCGGTGTTTATATTGATCTGAACCCAGGCACACCTGGGGAGGTCTGGCCGGCACGGTCGGGCTTCCCAGGCCAGCCAATAATCACCCCTCAGGGGCTCACAGTTGCAGAAACTGGAACTTGCTGAATCGGCCAGGTCTAAGGAAGAGGTGTGGGCTCCTGAGAGTCAGGATAGACAAGGGGCTGCAGCTCTGGCTTGTTTTCTAATTATATTATCTGGCCCATGAGTGGGAGACAACTTCAAGAAAACCCTCTCCTAATGAGAGGAACCCAGGAGTCAGGGAGAGGAGGGGTGGCTGGTGGGTGGAGACAGAGGCCTGGTGCCCCGGGTGCAGTGGAAGTCTCTGGAAGACCAGGTGGAGGGAGGCCACACAGAGTGATGCCCAGGGTCACAGACCTGTCGGAGCTGCTGTTTGTTAGTTCAAGTCCTGCTCTGAGGTGCTCTGTGTCAGATCTGAGTGACAGGTGAGCTGGGAGTGCTCTGCAATGAGGGCGATATGCACGGTTCCTGTGTTCCCAGCCCTGCCATGGTACCTGCAAGGGTAGCTCTGTATCCTGGGAGGGGCCTGACCACGAGAGCCCCATGGGCTGCAGGGGAACCTGCCCAGGGAACCCCATATCCTGGGAGGGGCCTGAACACGAGAGCCCCATGGGCTGGGGTGGGGGTGGGGTACCTGCCCAGGTGAGATCCATATCCTGGGATGGGCCTGAACAAGAGAGCCCCATGGGCTGGGGTGGGGGTGGGGTACCTGCCCAGGTGAGCTCCATATCCTGGGATTGGCCTGACCTCGAGAGCCCCATGGGCTGCTGGAGTCCTGGTAAAGGATGTCAGGACAGTCAGTGAAGCCACCGAGGATATACCTCCAGTAGTTCCTAAATCCTACACCCTGCTGGTCATTCTACCAACCACCAGGACATGGTATTCTGTATTAGTCTTCAATGATGCCTTCTTTTGTATTCTATTAGTCCCAGAGTCACAAGAAATTTTGGCTTGTGAGTGGCAGGACTCAACATACAACTAAAACAATACTTCCGGGCCGTGTTGCCCCAAGGGTTCAAAAATTCCCACACCATCTTTGGAGAAAGCTCAGCTAAAGAACTAAAAGATCTACCTCTGGAAAAGGAAACACTCCTTCAATATGCAGACGACATTCTGATCGCCAGCCCTACTAAGGAGACCTCTGAACTACCAAGCCAATAAAGGATACAAGTTGTCCAAGAAAAAGCTCAAATATCACAGACTACGGTGACCTGCCTGGGCTTCATTCTCACAGAAGGTCGGAGAAGCCCATCCCAGGAAAGGGAAGAAACAATTTACAGCCTTACCCATTTCTGAACCTAGAAGACAGCTTAGGGGTTCCTGGGGAGGCCAGGGTTTGCTGCTTCTGGATCCCTAACTACAGTCTACTAGCTGGGCCTCTATATGAAACACTGAAAGGAAAAGATGATGATCCTTTTGAATAGAATGCAGAAGTGGCCTTTCAAGAATGGAAAGAGCAGTCAATTCAGACCCTTGCCCTGGAACTCCCTAATTTAGCTAAACCCTTTGACCTTTACATTCCTGGTGAACGGTGAATCGCCATTGGAGTATTAGTGCAAAACCTGGGACCACTTGAAATGGAACAATGCAAGAATGCGCTCCAGGTAGGATAAACTACGGTCACCAAGGGGCTTGGCCCACCGCCACATCTGGCCAAGATACTGGCAGTATCTGAAAACCTGGAAATCAGCAGCCCAAAAGGCCACCTCCCTCCAAAGAGAAAAGGACCCCATGTGGTGATCCTAACACCCAACCATGCCCTGAAGTTGCAGGGTTGGCTCCATGGGCACACTGACATTGAGCGAGGAGGCCCTCCAACTCCAACCTCCATAGAGATACCCGGGGCAAAGTGGCACCATGAAGACTCGTGTGAAGGTGTCTGCACGGGCAAATTTAACGCTCATTTCCCACCAGGAAGAGGAATTAACCAAAGGCTCAGCATGCCGTGCCGGAACCAGATTAGGGCCTGAAGCAATCCTGCGGGTTTGCGGCCAGCTCACAAGAAAGCGAGTTGAAGAAAGGAGCTCAGGGACACTGTAATTCACAAACCTGCAGAGTTATAAATGACAGCTATCACCCAAAAATATATTGAAGGAAGGCTGCGAAGAGGACTTGAAAGCGGGGCAGAATTGCAAGAAAACGATTTCAGGGGGTAGACTGGAATTGCATTTAAAGCATAGGAAAAGAGGCAGAACGTCGACAATGATGCACTTGGCCAAAAAGGGCGTATGCGTTTTTTCCTGAATATATTCAGGAAAAAACGCATACGCCCTTTTTGGCCAACCAAGCAAGCATGTTAAAGAAATCTGCACTACAATGAAGTCTCACTGCTCCCCGTTCAAAAGGGCCATCTGAAAAAAGTGTAAAATCCAGAAAGGCAGCACAGGCCATGGAGAACAGGGAGCCTTGTTATGCTGATGGGCGGGATGTAAATTGCCAACAGCCACTCTGGAGATGTGTATGGTGTTTCCTCAAAAACCTAAAAAACAAAGCAACGGAGTCTATGGCATTACCACTTATTTTCCTATAGCTTAGGGAAATTAAAATCAAAAACACACAGCCACCGCAAAGTTTCTGTTTACGGCTCTGTTTACAAGAACCTCGTCTACGGTACAAGTTAAATATCCCAGAAAGCGAAAAATGGATAAAGAAGTGTGGTACGTACGTACAAAGGAATATCACTCACCAATGAAATCTATGTCATCAGGCCCGTCGCGGCATAATGAGTGGATTCACGTACGATGATTCTAAGTGAAATAAGTCACACAGAAAATGAAACATCATAAGATATCACTAATACACGGAATGTAAACTTGGCTACACATGAACTGAATTACAAAACAGAACAGGGTCTCAAATTTAGAAAACCTACTTATGCTTGCTTAAGGGGAAAGGTGAGTTGTGGTGCTGCATAAAACCAGAGATAGAAATTAGCACAGATACCTTTCCATAAGCCAAATATGTAATAGTCAAGACCTAACCCTTGCTCAATGAAATGGACTAAACACCCCATATTCAACGCCTAGGATTACACATGAGTAGTAAGAACCTTCAAACCCATGGATTTATATGTCTCCGTAAGAGACTCAAGTGTGTGTACAGCGGCATGAATGCAGCAGAGAAAATCCGATAAAACCCATTATCAAAATGAATTACAAAAACAAACACAATGACAGTGAAATAGAGAGCAATTCTTAAATAATTCATTCAGGGCTTGTGATGCGACCTGGATTTACCACATCTACACCCAGAGCTGAGTGAGACATAAGGCTGGACACTTCGGGCTGATAGCATTGGTGAGGTTCGATGAGCAAATGCAGACCCTTTGAAGTCATACTGCATGGTACCCATTCCATGGGTCCCAACTCTCCAGGTTTAAGGGATTCTTCCTTCAGCTAAAACATGCATGGGAAACCCACAGTACAGTGCACTGTGTGACCGGGAAACGTTTTCAAATGCATCTCAGTTTTCGTCCCCTTTTACTCGGGTTCACCATTCCAGACCGTTTACTAACACTCTCCCCACTTGGAGAGTCAGTGCCTTTAACCTCCTGTTTGGCACAGTTTGCAATTTCTGCGCAAGATGAACAGGAATAGGGAGAACCAATGAGAGACTAGCTGTAGGTGTCTGGACGGGCAAATGGAACGCTCATTTCCCCCCAGGAAGAGGAATTAACCAAAGGCTCAGCATGCCGTGCCGGAACCAGATTAGGGCCTGAAGCATTCCTGCGGGTTTGCGGCCAGCTCACAAGAAAGCGAGTTGAAGAAAGGAGCTCAGGGGCACTGTAATTCACAAACCTGCAGAGTTATAAATGACAGCTATCGTCCAAAAATATATTGAAGGATGGCTGCGAAGAGGACTGGAAAGCGGGGCAGAATTGCAGGAAAACGATTTCAGGGGGTAGACTGGAATTGCATTTAAAGCATAGGAAAAGAGGCAGAACGTCGACAATGATGCACTTGGCCAAAAAGGGCGTATGCGTTTTTTCCTGAATATATTCAGGAAAAAACGCATACGCCCTTTTTGGCCAACCAAGCCAGCATGTTAAAGAAATCTGCACTACAAAGAAGTCTCACTGCCCCCAGGTCAAAAGGGCCATCTGAAAAAAGTGTAAAATCCAGAAAGACAGCACAGGCCATGGAGAACAGGGAGCCTTGTTATGCTGATGGGCGGGATGTAAATTGCCAACAGCCACTCTGGAGAAGTGTATGGTGTTTCCTGAAACACCTAAGAAACAAAGCAACGGAGACTACGGCACTTCCACTTATGGTCTTATAGATCACGGAAATTAAAATCAAAAACAGACAGCCACCCCAAAGTTTCAGACAGCTCTGTTTACAGGAATCTCGTCTACGGTACAAGTTAAATATCCCAGAATGTGAAAAATGGATAAAGAAGTTGTGGTACACACATTCAATGGAATATCACTCAGCAATGAAATCTATGTCATCAGGCCCATCGTGGCATAATGAGTGGATTCAGGTACGATGATTCTAAGTGAAATAAGTCACACAGAAAATGAAACATCATAAGATATCACTAATACACGGAATGTAAACTTGGCTACACATGAACTGAATTACAAAACAGAACAGGGTCTCAAATTTAGAAAACCACCTTATGCTTGCTTAAGGGGAAAAGTGAGTTGGGGTGCTGCATAAAACCAGAGATAGAAATTAGCACAGATACCTTTCCATAAGCCAAATATGTAATAGTCAAGACCTAGCCCTTGCTCAACGAAATGGACTAAACACCCCATATTCAACGCCTAGGAATACACCTGACTAGTAAGTATCTTCAAACCCATGGATTTATATGTCTCCATAAGAGACTCAAGTGTGTGTACAGCGGCATGAATGCAGCAGAGAAAATCCGATAAATCCCATTATCAAAATGAATTACAAAAACAAACACAATGACAGTGAAATAGAGAGCAATTCTTAAATAATTCATTCAGGGCTTGTGATGCAACCTGGATTTACCACATCTACAACCAGAGCTGAGTGAGACATAAGGCTGTACACTTCGGCCTGATAGCATTGGTGAGGTTCGTTGCGAAAATGCAGGCCCTTTGGAGTCATACTGCATGGTACCCATTCCATGGGTCCCAACTCTCCAGGTTTAAGGGATTCTTCCTTCAGCTAAAACATGCATGGGAAACCCACAGTATGGTGCACCGTGTGACCGGGAAACCTTTTCAAATGCATCTCAGTTTTCGTCCCCTTTTACTCGGGTTCACGATTCAAGACCCTTTATTAATACTCTCCCCACTTAGAGAGTCAGTGCCTTTAACCTCCTGTTTGGCACAGTTTGCAATTTCTGCGCAAGATGAACAAGAATAGGGAGAACCAATGAGAGACTAGCTCTAGGTGTCTGCACGTTCAAATATAACACTCATTTCCCACCAGGAAGAGGAATTTACCAAAGGATCAGCATGCTGTGCCGGAACCAGATTAGGGCATGAAGACATGCTGCGGGTTTGCGGCCAGCTCACAAGAAAGCGAGTAGAAGAAAGGAGCTCAGGCGCACTGTCATTCACAAACCTGCAGAGTTATAAATGTCAGCTATTGTCCAAAAATGTATTGAAGTAAGGCTGCGTAGAGGACTTGAAAGCGGGGCAGAATTGCAGGAAAACGAGTTCAGGGGCAGACTGGAATTGCATTTAAAGCATAAGGAAAGAGACAGAAAGTCGACAATGATGCACTTGGTCAAAAAGGGCGTATGCGTTTTTTCCTGAATATATTCAAGAAAAAACACATACGCCCTTTTTGGCCAAACAAGCAAGCCTGTAAAGAAATCTGCATTACAATGAAGTCTCACTGCCCCCCTGTCAAAAGGGACATCTGAAAAAAGTGAAAAATCCAGAAAGGCAGGACAGGCCATGGAGAACAGGGAGCCTTGTTATGCTGATGGGCGGGATGTAACTTGCCAACAGCCACTCTGGAGAAGTGTATGGTGTTTCCTCAAACACCTAAAAAACTAAGCAACGGAGCCTACGGCACTTCAACTTATGGTTCTATAGCTTAGGGAAATTAAAATCAAAAAGACACAGCCACCCATAAATTTTGGACGGCTCTGCTTACAAGAACCTCATTTACGGTACAAGTGAAATATCCCAGAAAGCAAAAAATGGATAAAGAAGTTGTTGTACGTACGTACAATGGAATATCACTCAGCAATGAAATCTATGTCATGAGGCCCGTCGCGGCATAATGAGTGGATTCAGGTACGATCATTCTAAGTTAACTAAGTCACACAGAAAAAGAAACACCATAAGATATCTCAAATACACGGAATGCAAACATGGCTGCACATGAACTCAAATACAAAACAGAAAAGGGTCTCAAATTTAGAAAACCAACTTATGCTTGCTTAAGGGGAAAGGTGAGTTGTGGTGCTGCCTAAAACCAGAGATTGAAATTAGCACAGATACCTTTCCATAAGCAAATATGTAATAGTCAGGACCTACTCCTTGCTCCACGAAATGGACTCAACACCCCATATTCAATGCCTAGGAATATACCTGACTAGTAAGAATCTGAAAACCCATGGATTTATATGTCTCCATAAGAGAATCAAGCATGTGTACAGCGGCATAAACGCAGCAGTGAAAATCCGATAAATCCCATTATCAAAATAAATTACAAAAACAAAACACAATGACAGTGAAATAGAGAGTAATTCTTAAATAATTCATTCAGGGCTTGTGATGCAACGTGGATTTACCACATCTACACCCCGAGCTGAGTGAGACATAAGGCTGGACACTTCGGGCTGATAGCATTGGTGACGTTCGGTGAGCAAAGGCAACCCTTTGAAGTCATACTGCGTGGTACCCATTCCATGGGTCCCAACTCTCCAGGTTGAAGGGATTCTTCCTTCAGGTAAAACATGCATGGGCAACCCAGAATATGGTCCACTGTGTGACCGGGAAAACTTTTTAAATGCGTCTCAGTTTTCGTCCCCTCGTACTCGGTTTTACCATTCCAGACGCTTTACTAACACTCTCCCCACTTGGAGAGTCAGTGCCTTTAACCTCCTGTTTGGCACAGTTTGGAATTTCTGCGCAAGATGAACAGGAATAGGGAGAACCAATGAGAGATTAGCTGTAGGTGTCTGCACGAACAAATTTAACGCTCATTTCCCACCAGGAGGAGGAATTAGCCAAAGGCTCAGCATGCCGTGTCGGAACCAGATTAGGGCCTGAAGCAATCCTGCGGTTTTGCGGCCAGCTCACAAGAAAGCGAGTTGAAGAAAGGAGCTCAGGGGCACTGTAATTCACAAACCTGCAGAGTTATAAATGACAGCTATCGTCCAAAAATATATTGAAGTAAGGCTGCAAAGAGGACTTGAACGCGGGGCAGAATTCCAGGAATACGATTTCAGGAGGTAGACGGGAAGTCCTCTGAAAGTATAGGAGAAGAGGCAGAACCTCGACAATGATGCACTTGGTCAAAAAGGGCATATGCGTTTCTTCCAGGGCCCTTATTAAAGAGGGTAGGAGGCTCCCAGCATGCTTCAGTGGCCAACAGAGGGCCTACGTCGCCAAGGCGACATGAGCCATCCAGGCAGGAGTGACCTCACATCAGAGGGCCCACCTCACAGAAGGGTAAGGAACCCAGTCAAGATCAGACTCTCACCAGAGTGCCCACATAAGCAAGGGGCTGGGAACCAGGCAGGAGTGTCCTCACACCCGTGGGGCCACATCATCGAAAGTTGAGGTACCCAGCACATGTGGCCTCAAACCAGAGGACCCACATCACCATGGGTCTCGGAGCGAGGCAGGCAGGATTAACCTCAAAACACATGGCCCATTGTATAAAAAAGGTGAGGAATCCAGCAGTTGGAACATCCCAGCAGGCGGCCCAGAGCACCGAGGCTATGGGATCCAGGCAGTGATGAACTCACAACAGAGGGCCCTCATCGTGATACTGTAAGCAACCCAGCCGTTGTAACCTCAGAGCACAAGGCCCACATCCCCATGGGGAAGGGAACCAAGCAGGAGTGTCATCGCACCAGTGGGCACACATCAGAAAAGGTGGGGAGCCCAGCAGTTAGGGCCGGACGCCAGAGGGCCCTCATCACTGAGGAGAGGAGGCTCCCAGCAAGCTCCAACTGCTACCAGAAGGCCGACGTCGCCAATGCAGGGTGTGCCAGCCAGGCAGGAGTGACCTCAGAGCAGAGGGCCAACCACAAAAAAGTGTGAGGAACCCAAAGAGGATCAGACTCTCACCGGAGGGCCCACATCACCAAGGGAATGGAAACCAGGCAGGAGTGTCCTCACACCAGTGGGGCCACATCATCGAAAGGCGAGGGACCCAGCATACGTGGCCTCAAACCAGAGGACACACATCACCAAGGGGCTGGGAGTGAGGCAGGCAGGAGGAGTCTCAAAACAGAGGGCCCAAGAAGAAAAAAGGTGAGGAATCCCGCAGTTGTAACCTCCCAGCAGGTGGCCAGGAGCAGCGAGGCTATGGGATCCAGGCCGGAGAGAACTCACAGCAGAGGGCCCTCATCATGAAACTGAGCAACACACGGTTGGGACCTCAGAGCAGAAGGCCCACATTCCCATGGGGTTGGGAACCTTGCAGGAGTGTACTCGAACCACAGGGCGCATATCAGAAAATATTGGGAGCCCAGGAGTTAGGGTCTGACGCCAGAGGGCCCTCATTACCGAGGGGAGGAGACACCCAGCAGGCACCAAATCCCACCAGAGAGCCGACGTCGCCAAGGCGGGGTGTGCCAGCCAGGCAGGAGTGACCTCAGAGAAGAGGGCCCACCTCACAGAAGTGTGAGGAACCCAACAAGGATCAGACTCTCACCGGAGGGCCCACATCACCAAGGGGATTGGAACCAGGCAGGGGTGTCCTCACACCAGTGGGGCCACATCAGCCAAAGGTGAGGAACCCAGCACATGTGGCCTCAAACCAGAGGACACACATCACCAAGGGGCTAGGAGTGAGGCAGGTGTCTGGAGGGGCACATTTAACTCTAATTTCCCACCAGGAAGTGGAATGAACCAAAGTCTCAGAGTGCCGTGCCGGACCCTGATTACGGCCTGAAGCAAACCTGCGGTTCTGTGGCCAGTTTTCAAGGAAACGAGTTAAGAAAGGAAATCACGGGCACTGTAATTCACAAACCTGCAGTGTTATAAATGACAGCTATTGGCAAAATTATATGGAAGTAAGTCTGCAAAGAGGCCTTGAAAACGAGGCAGAATTGCAGGAATCATATTTCAGTAGGTAGATTGGAATTGCATTTAAAGCATGTGAAAAGCGGCAGATCTTTGACAGTGATGCACTTGGACAAAAGTGCGTAAACATTTTTTCCTGAATATATTCAGGAAAAAACACATATGCCCTTTTTGGCCAACCAAGCACTCGAGAAATGGAAATCCGCACTACAATGAAGTCTCATTTCCCATTCGTCAAAAGGGCCATCTGAAAAAAGTGTAAAAACCAGAAACACAGGACAGGCCATGGAGAACAGGGAGCCTTGTTATGCTGATGGGCGGGATGTAAATTGCCAACAGACACTCTGGAGATGTTTATGGTGTATCCTGAAACATCTGAAAAACAAAGCTACAGACCCTAGGGCACTTCCACTTTTGGCCCTATAGCTTAGGAAAATTAAAATCAACAAGACACAGCCAACACAAAATTTAGGGCTGCTGTGTTTACAAGAACCTTGAGTCCAGTACAAATTAAATATCCCAGAAAGAAAAAAATGGATAAAGGAGTTGTGCTACTTACGTACAACGGAATATCACTCAGCAATGAAATCAATGTCATCAAGCCTGTAGCAGCAAATTGAGTGGATTTAAGTATGATGATTCTAAGAGAAATAGGTCACACAGAGAAAGATAATTATCATAAGATATCACTAATAGAGAGAGTGTAAACTTGGCTACACATAAACTGAATTCCAAAACCGAACAGAGTCTCACATTTAGATAAAAACTTATGCTTGATTAAGGGGAAAGTTGAGTTGGGGTGCTGTATAAAACCAGAGATTGAAATTAGCACACATACCGTTCCATAAGCCAAATATGTAATAGACAAGACCTACTCTTTGCTCAACGAAATAGACTCATCCATGGTGTATCACCTCACACCTGTTAGAATGGGCATCATCAGAAAATCTACAAACAACAAATGCTGGAAAGGGTGTGGAGATAAGGAACCCTCTTCCACTATTGTTGGGAATGTAAATTGATACAGTCACTGTGGAGAACATTATGGAGTTTCTTATAAAACTAAGAATAGAATTACCATATGATACAGCAATCCCACTACTGGGCATATACCCAGACAAAACCATAACTCAAAAAGAGATATTCACAGCAATGTTCATTGCATCACTATTTACAATATCCAGGTAATGGAAGCAACCTAAATGCCCACAGACAGACGAATGCATAAAGATGTGGTACATATATAAAATGGAATATTACTAAGCCATAAAAAGGAATGAAATTGGGTCATTTGTAGAGACGTTGATGGATCTAGAGACTGTCATACAGAGTGAAGTAAGTCAGAAAGAGAAAAACAAATCTTGTCTATTAATGCATATATGTGGAACCTAGAAAAATTGTACAGATGAACCGTTTTGCCAGGCAGAAATAGAGCAACAGATGTAGACAACAAATGTATGGACACCAAGGGGGGAAAGCTGTTGGGGGGTGGTGGTGGGAGGAGTTGAGAGATTGGGATTGGCATATATACATTTATATGTATAAAATAGATAACCAAAAAGAACCTGCTGTATAAAAAAATAAAATAAAATTCAAATTACAAAAAGTAAAACAGAAAAAATATTCTTCCTTCACATACATGTATTTATATGAATAAATTATTTCCATGCTTATATCTGTAAATACAAAAAAGAGGAATAAAATCTACCTTGAACCAAAAACGAAAAAAAGAAAAAAAAACAGAACCCACCAGTTACACAGAGGAAAACCGTATCAGGGCACTTGCTCCAGTTGTAAACAATTCTGAAGTTGGTCAGTGGTGGGGAATCATCTCCCATTCAGCCAGCAGGCCCCACGCAACAAGCATCCTCATTGCAAAGCTGGGGGACCGTGCTGAGGCATCTGTGAGTAAACGTGGGCTGAGCCCCAGGCCAGCTGCTGCTGAAATGTTCCCACCCTTCCCAGGTAAAACACCTGAATATGTACAAGGACTTGAAAGCCTAGAGGAAGGGCCATGGAGCCACATGAGTGACAGCATGCCAGCCGACTTGGGGCCTGCAGGCCAGCCAGGATGGTCCTGGCCCTGGGTGCTCTTCTGGAAGCTTTCCATTTCCCTGCCTGAGATACCCCTTCTGTCCCGGCCCCCACTGCTTTCTTCCTCACTCACCTCTGCCCAGGGAGAAATTCCAGCGGCAGGTATGGGTGACACATCCTCTTCTTTAGCAGGTGGCATCTTGGCAACTGCTGCAGAAAGTCCAGCAGAGCCCCACTCACACTGGGCCACCCACAAAGCCGTGGCCTCTCACTCCCTCCCACCAGTCCAGCCCCAAGACTGCTGACAGGGCAGAGAAAATGGCGTCAGGCACAGCTGAAGGGGCTCTTGCTGCCTGGAGCGGTGTTTATATTGATCTGAACCCAGGCACACCTGGGGAGGGCTGGCCGGCACGGTCGGGCTTCCCAGGCCAGCCAATAATCACCCCTCAGGGGCTCACAGTTGCCGAAACTGGAACTTGCTGAATCGGCCAGGTCCAAGGAACAGGTGTGGGCTCCTGAGAGTCAGGATAGACAAGGGGCTGCAGCTCTGGCTTGTTTTCTAATTATATTATCTGGCCCATGAGTGGGAGACAACTTCAAGAAAACCCTCTCCTAATGAGAGGAACCCAGGAGTCAGGGAGAGGAGGGGTGGCTGGTGGGTGGAGACAGAGGCCTGGTGCCCCGGGTGCAGTGGAAGTCTCTGGAAGACCAGGTGGAGGGAGGCCACACAGAGTGATGCCCAGGGTCACAGACCTGTCGGAGCTGCTGTTTGTTAGTTCAAGTCCTGCTCTGAGGTGCTCTGTGTCAGATCTGAGTGACAGGTGAGCTGGGAGTGCTCTGCAATGAGGGCGATATGCAGGGTTCCTGTGTTCCCAGCCCTGCCATGGTACCTGCAAGGGTAGCTCTGTGTCCTGGGAGGGGCCTGACCACGAGAGCCCCATGGGCTGCAGGGGAACCTGCCCAGGGAACCCCATATCCTGGGAGGGGCCTGAACACGAGAGCCCCATGGGCTGGGGTGGGGGTGGGGTACCTGCCCAGGTGAGCTCCATATCCTGGGATTGGCCTGACCTCAACAGCCCCATGGGCTACTGGAGTCCTGGTAAAGGATGTCAGGACAGTCAGTGAAGCCACCGAGGATATACCTCCAGTAGTTCCTAAACCCTACACCCTGCTGGTCATTCTACCAACCACCAGGACATGGTATTCTGTATTAGTCTTCAATGATGCCTTCTTTTGTATTCTATTAGTCCCAGAGTCACAAGAAATTTTGGCTTGTGAGTGGCAGGACTCAACATACAACTAAAACAATACTTCCGGGTCATGTTGCCCCAAGGGTTCAAAAATTCCCACACCATCTTTGGGGAAAGCTCAGCTAAAGAACTAAAAGTTCTACCTCTGGAAAAGGAAACACTCCTTCAATATGCAGACGACATTCTGATCGCCAGCCCTACTAAGGAGACCTCTGAACTACCAAGCCAATAAAGGATACAAGTTGTCCAAGAAAAAGCTCAAATATCACAGACTACGGTGACCTGCCTGGGCTTCATTCTCACAGAAGGTCGGAGAAGCCCATCCCAGGAAAGGGAAGAAACAATTTACAGCCTTACCCATTTCTGAAACTAGAAGACAGCTTAGGGGCTCCTGGGGAGGCCAGGGTTTGCTGCTTCTGGATCCCTAACTACAGTCTACTAGCTGGGCCTCTATATGAAACACTGAAAGGAAAAGATGATGATCCTTTTGAATAGAATGCAGAAGTGGCCTTTCAAGAATGGAAAGAGCAGTCAATTCAGACCCTTGCCCTGGAACTCCCTAATTTAGCTAAACCCTTTGACCTTTACATTCCTGGTGAACGGTGAATCGCCATTGGAGTATTAGTGCAAAACCTGGGACCACTTGAAATGGAACAATGCAAGAACGCGATCCAGGTAGGATAAACTACGGTCACCAAGGGGCTTGGCCCACCGCCACATCTGGCCAAGATACTGGCAGTATCTGAAAACCTGGAAATCAGCAGCCCAAAAGGCCACCTCCCTCCGAAGGGAAAAGGACCCCACGTGGTGATCCTAACCCCCAACCATGCCCTGAAGTTGCAGGGTTGGCTCCATGGGCACACTGACCTTGAGTGAGGAGGCCCTCCAACTCCAACCTCCATAGAGATACCCGGGGCAAAGTGGCACCATGAAGACTCGTGTGAAGGTGTCTGCACGGGCAAATTTAACGCTCATTTCCCACCAGGAAGAGGAATTAACCAAAGGCTCAGCATGCCGTGCCGGAACCAGATTAGGGCCTGAAGCAATCCTGCGGGTTTGCGGCCAGCTCACAAGAAAGCGAGTTGAAGAAAGGAGCTCAGGGACACTGTAATTCACAAACCTGCAGAGTTATAAATGACAGCTATCACCCAAAAATATATTGAAGGAAGGCTGCGAAGAGGACTTGAAAGCGGGGCAGAATTGCAAGAAAACGATTTCAGGGGGTAGACTGGAATTGCATTTAAAGCATAGGAAAAGAGGCAGAACGTCGACAATGATGCACTTGGCCAAAAAGGGCGTATGCGTTTTTTCCTGAATATATTCAGGAAAAAACGCATACGCCCTTTTTGGCCAACCAAGCAAGCATGTTAAAGAAATCTGCACTACAATGAAGTCTCACTGCCCCCTGTTCAAAAGGGCCATCTGAAAAAAGTGTAAAATCCAGAAAGGCAGCACAGGCCATGGAGAACAGGGAGCCTTGTTATGCTGATGGGCGAGATGTAAATTGCCAACAGCCACTCTGGAGATGTGTATGGTGTTTCCTCAAAAACCTAAAAAACAAAGCAACGGAGCCTACGGCATTACCACTTTTTTTCCTATAGCTTAGGGAAATTAAAATCAAAAACACACAGCCACCGCAAAGTTTCTGTTTACGGCTCTGTTTACAAGAACCTCGTCTACGGTACAAGTTAAATATCCCAGAAAGCGAAAAATGGATAAAGAAGTGTGGTACGTACGTACAAAGGAATATCACTCACCAATGAAATCTATGTCATCAGGCCCGTCGCGGCATAATGAGTGGATTCAGGTACGATGATTCTAAGTGAAATAAGTCACACAGAAAATGAAACATCATAAGATATCACTAATACACGGAATGTAAACTTGGCTACACATGAACTGAATTACAAAACAGAACAGGGTCTCAAATTTAGAAAACCAACTTATGCTTGCTTAAGGGGAAAGGTGAGTTGTGGTGCTGCATAAAACCAGAGATAGAAATTAGCACAGATACCTTTCCATAAGCCAAATATGTAATAGTCAAGACCTAGCCCTTGCTCAACGAAATGGACTAAACACCCCATATTCAACGCCTAGGATTACACATGACTAGTAAGAATCTTCAAACCCATGGATTTATATATCTCCGTAAGAGACTCAAGTGTGTGTAGAGCGGCATGAATGCAGCAGAGAAAATCCGATAAAACCCATTATCAAAATGAATTACAAAAACAAACACAATGACAGTGAAATAGAGAGCAATTCTTAAATAATTCATTCAGGGCTTGTGATGCGACCTGGATTTACCACATCTACACCCAGAGCTGAGTGAGACATAAGGCTGGACACTTCGGGCTGATAGCATTGGTGAGGTTCGATGAGCAAATGCAGACCCTTTGAAGTCATACTGCATGGTACCCATTCCATGGGTCCCAACTCTCCAGGTTTAAGGGATTCTTCCTTCAGCTAAAACATGCATGGGAAACCCACAGTACAGTGCACTGTGTGACCGGGAAACGTTTTCAAATGCATCTCAGTTTTCGTCCCCTTTTACTCGGGTTCACCATTCCAGACCGTTTACTAACACTCTCCCCACTTGGAGAGTCAGTGCCTTTAACCTGCTGTTTGGCACAGTTTTCAATTTCTGCGCAAGATGAACAGGAATAGGGAGAACCAATGAGAGACTAGCTGTAGGTGTCTGGACGGGCAAATGGAACGCTCATTTCCCACCAGGAAGAGGAATTAACCAAAGGCTCAGCATGCCGTGCCGGAACCAGATTAGGGCCTGAAGCATTCCTGCGGGTTTGCGGCCAGCTCACAAGAAAGCGAGTTGAAGAAAGGAGCTCAGGGGCACTGTAATTCACAAACCTGCAGAGTTATAAATGACAGCTATCGTCCAAAAATATATTGAAGGAAGGCTGCGAAGAGGACTGGAAAGCGGGGCAGAATTGCAGGAAAACGATTTCAGGGGGTAGACTGGAATTGCATTTAAAGCATAGGAAAAGAGGCAGAACGTCGACAATGATGCACTTGGCCAAAAAGGGCATATGCGTTTCTTCCAGGGCCCTCAGTAAAGAGGGTAGGAGGCTCCCAGCATGCTTCAGTGGCCAACAGAGGGCCTACGTCGCCAAGGCGACATGAGCCATCCAGGCAGGAGTGACCTCACATCAGAGGGCCCACCTCACAGAAGGGTAAGGAACCCAGTCAAGATCAGACTCTCACCAGAGTGCCCACATAAGCAAGGGGCTGGGAACCAGGCAGGAGTGTCCTCACACCCGTGGGGCCACATCATCGAAAGTTGAGGTACCCAGCACATGTGGCCTCAAACCAGAGGACCCACATCATCATGGGTCTCGGAGCGAGGCAGGCAGGATTAACCTCAAAACCCATGGCCCATTGTATAAAAAAGGTGAGGAATGCAGCAGTTGGAACATCCCAGCAGGCGGCCCAGAGCACCGAGGCTATGTGATCCAGGCAGTGATGAACTCACAACAGAGGGCCCTCATCGTGATACTGTAAGCAACCCAGCCGTTGTAACCTCAGAGCACAAGGCCCACATCCCCATGGGGAAGGGAACCAAGCAGGAGTGTCATCGCACCAGTGGGCACACATCAGAAAAGGTGGGGAGCCCAGCAGTTAGGGCCGGACGCCAGAGGGCCCTCATCACTGAGGAGAGGAGGCTCCCAGCAAGCTCCAACTGCTACCAGAAGGCCGACGTCGCCAATGCAGGGTGTGCCAGCCAGGCAGGAGTGACCTCAGAGCAGAGGGCCAACCACAAAAAAGTGTGAGGAACCCAAAGAGGATCAGACTCTCACCGGAGGGCCCACATCACCAAGGGAATGGAAACCAGGCAGGAGTGTTCTCACACCAGTGTGGTCACATCACCGAAATGTGACGGACCCAGCACACGTGGCCTCAAACTACAGGACACACATCACCAAGGGGCTGGGAGTGAGGCAGGCAGGAGGAGCCTCCAAACAGAGGGCCCATAGCGTAAAAAAGGTGAGGAATCCTGCAGTTGGAACCTCCCAGCAGGTGGCCAGGAGCAGCGAGGCTATGGGATCCAGGCCTGACTGAACTCAAAACAGAGGGCCCTCATTATGAAACTGTGAGCAACCCAGCCGGTGGGACCTTAGAGCAGAAGGCCCACATTCCCATGGGGTTGGGATCCTGGCAGGAGTGTACTCGCACCACAGGGCGCACATCAGAAAATTTTGGGAGCCCAGGAGTTAGGGTCTGACGCCAGAGGGCCCTCATTACCGAGGGGAGGAGACTCCCAGCAGGCACCAACTCCCAACTGAGGGCCCACATCGCCAAGTTGACGTGTGCCAGCCAGGCAGGAGTGACCTCACAGCAGAGGGCCTACCGCACAGAAGGGTGAGGAACCCAGCCAGGATAAGACTCTCACCAGAGGGCCCACATCACCAAGGGGATCGGAACAAGGCAGGAGTGTCCTCACACCAGTGTGGCCACATTATAGAAAGGTGAGGAACCCAGCACATGTGGCCTAAACCAGAGGACCCACATTTCCAAGGTGCTCCGAGTGAGGCAGGCAGGAGTAGCCTAACAACACAGGGCCCACAGAATAAAAAATGTGAGGAATCCAGCAGTTTGAACCTCCCAGCAGGTGGCCCAGAGCATGGAGTCTATGGGATCCAGGCCACAGTGAACTCACAGCAGAGGGCCCACATCATGAAACTGTGAGCAACCCAGCCAGTGGGACCTCAGAGCAGAAGGCCCACATCCCCATGGGGATGGGAACCTCGCAGGAGTGTCCTCGCACAACTTAGCACGTATCAGAAAATGTGGGAACCCAGCAGTTATGGCCTGGCGCCAGAGGGCCCTCATCACGGAGGAGAGGAGGCTACCAGCAGGCTCCAAATGCCACCAGAGGGCCGACGTCACCAAGGCAATGGGAGCAAGCCAGGCAGGAGTTACCTCACAGCAGAGGGCCCACCTCACAGAAGTGTGAGGAGCCCAAACAGGATCAGACTCTAACCAGAGCGCCCACATCACCAAGGGGATGGAAACCAGGCAGGAGTGTCCTCACACCAGTGGGGCCACATCAGCGAAAGGTGAGGAGCACAGCACATGTGGCCTCAAACAAGGGGACACACATCACGAAAGGGCTGGGAGTGAGGCATGCAGGAGGAGACTCACAACAGAGCGCCCATAGAATAAAAAAGGTGAGGAACCCCGCAGTTGGAAGCTCCAAGCAGGTGGCCCAGAGCACCGAGGCTATGGGATCCATGCCGGAGTGAACTCACAGCAGAGGGCCCACATTCTGACACTGTGAGCAACCCAGCCGTTGGGACCTCAGGGCAGAAAGCCCACATCCCCATGGGGATGGGACCCTGGCTGGAGTGTACTCGCACGACAGGGCGCACATCAGAAAATTTTGGGAGCCCATGAGTTAGGGCCTGACGCCAGAGGGCCCTCATTACCGAGGGGAGGAGACTCCCAGCAGGCACCAACTCCCAACTGAGGGCCCACATCGCCAAGGTGACGTGTGCCAGCCAGGCAGGAGTGACCTCACAGCAGAGGGCCCACCTCCCAGAAGTGTGAGGAATCCAGACAGGATCAGACTCTCACCAGAGGGCCCCCATCACCAAGGGGATGGGAACCAGGCAGGAGTGTCCTCACACCAGTGGGGCCACATCAATAAAGGTGAGGAAACCGGTACATGTGGCCTTAAACCAGAGGACCTACATCACAAATGGGCTGGGAGTGAGTCAGGAAGTAGGAGCATGAAAACACAGGACACAAAGAATAAAAAAGGTAAGGAATCCAGCAGTAGGAACCTCCCAGCAGGCCGCTCAGAGCACAGAGGCTATGGGATCTAGGCCTGGGTGAACTAACACCAGAGAGCCAACATCATGAAACGGTGAACAACACAGGTGTTGGGACCTTAGAGCAGAAGGCCCACATGCCCATGGGGATGGGAACCTCGCAGGAGTGTCCTCGCACCACTTAGCACGTATCAGAAAATGTGGGTACCCAGCAGTTAGGGCCTGAGGCAAGAGGGCCCCCATCACCGAGGGGAGGTTCCCAGCAGGCTCCAACTGCCACAAGAGGGCCGATGTTGCCCAGGTGGGGTGTGCCAGCCAGGCAGGAGTGACCTCACAGCAGAGGGCCCCCCTCACAGAAGGGTGAGGAACCCAGGCAGGATCAGACTCTCACCAGAGGGCCCACATCATCAAGGGGATAGGAACCAGGCAGGAGTGTCCTCACACCAGTGGGGCCACATCATCGAAAGGCGAGGGACCCAGCATACGTGGCCTCAAACCAGAGGACACACATCACCAAGGGGCTGGGAGTGAGGCAGGCAGGAGGAGTCTCAAAACAGAGGGCCCAAGAAGAAAAAAGGTGAGGAATCCCGCAGTTGTAACCTCCCAGCAGGTGGCCAGGAGCAGCGAGGCTATGGGATCCAGGCCGGAGAGAACTCACAGCAGAGGGCCCTCATCATGAAACTGAGCAACACACGGTTGGGACCTCAGAGCAGAAGGCCCACATTCCCATGGGGTTGGGAACCTTGCAGGAGTGTACTCGAACCACAGGGCGCATATCAGAAAATATTGGGAGCCCAGGAGTTAGGGTCTGACGCCAGAGGGCCCTCATTACCGAGGGGAGGAGACACCCAGCAGGCACCAAATCCCACCAGAGAGCCGACGTCGCCAAGGCGGGGTGTGCCAGCCAGGCAGGAGTGACCTCAGAGAAGAGGGCCCACCTCACAGAAGTGTGAGGAACCCAACAAGGATCAGACTCTCACCGGAGGGCCCACATCACCAAGGGGATTGGAACCAGGCAGGGGTGTCCTCACACCAGTGGGGCCACATCAGCCAAAGGTGAGGAACCCAGCACATGTGGCCTCAAACCAGAGGACACACATCACCAAGGGGCTAGGAGTGAGGCAGGTGTCTGGAGGGGCACATTTAACTCTAATTTCCCACCAGGAAGTGGAATGAACCAAAGTCTCAGAGTGCCGTGCCGGACCCTGATTACGGCCTGAAGCAAACCTGCGGTTCTGTGGCCAGTTTTCAAGGAAACGAGTTAAGAAAGGAAATCACGGGCACTGTAATTCACAAACCTGCAGTGTTATAAATGACAGCTATTGGCAAAATTATATGGAAGTAAGTCTGCAAAGAGGCCTTGAAAACGAGGCAGAATTGCAGGAATCATATTTCAGTAGGTAGATTGGAATTGCATTTAAAGCATGTGAAAAGCGGCAGATCTTTGACAGTGATGCACTTGGACAAAAGTGCGTAAACATTTTTTCCTGAATATATTCAGGAAAAAACACATATGCCCTTTTTGGCCAACCAAGCACTCGAGAAATGGAAATCCGCACTACAATGAAGTCTCATTTCCCATTCGTCAAAAGGGCCATCTGAAAAAAGTGTAAAAACCAGAAACACAGGACAGGCCATGGAGAACAGGGAGCCTTGTTATGCTGATGGGCGGGATGTAAATTGCCAACAGACACTCTGGAGATGTTTATGGTGTATCCTGAAACATCTGAAAAACAAAGCTACAGACCCTAGGGCACTTCCACTTTTGGCCCTATAGCTTAGGAAAATTAAAATCAACAAGACACAGCCAACACAAAATTTAGGGCTGCTGTGTTTACAAGAACCTTGAGTCCAGTACAAATTAAATATCCCAGAAAGAAAAAAATGGATAAAGGAGTTGTACTACTTACGTACAACGGAATATCACTCAGCAATGAAATCAATGTCATCAAGCCTGTAGCAGCAAATTGAGTGGATTTAAGTATGATGATTCTAAGAGAAATAGGTCACACAGAGAAAGATAATTATCATAAGATATCACTAATAGAGAGAGTGTAAACTTGGCTACACATAAACTGAATTCCAAAACCGAACAGAGTCTCACATTTAGATAAAAACTTATGCTTGATTAAGGGGAAAGTTGAGTTGGGGTGCTGTATAAAACCAGAGATTGAAATTAGCACACATACCGTTCCATAAGCCAAATATGTACTAGACAAGACCTACTCTTTGCTCAACGAAATAGACTCATCCATGGTGTATCACCTCACACCTGTTAGAATGGGCATCATCAGAAAATCTACAAACAACAAATGCTGGAAAGGGTGTGGAGATAAGGAACCCTCTTCCACTATTGTTGGGAATGTAAATTGATACAGTCACTGTGGAGAACATTATGGAGTTTCTTATAAAACTAAGAATAGAATTACCATATGATACAGCAATCCCACTACTGGGCATATACCCAGACAAAACCATAACTCAAAAAGAGATATTCACCGCAATGTTCATTGCATCACTATTTACAATATCCAGGTAATGGAAGCAACCTAAATGCCCACAGACAGACGAATGCATAAAGATGTGGTACATATATAAAATGGAATATTACTAAGCCATAAAAAGGAATGAAATTGGGTCATTTGTAGAGACGTTGATGGATCTAGAGACTGTCATACAGAGTGAAGTAAGTCAGAAAGAGAAAAACAAATCTTGTCTATTAATGCCTATATGTGGAACCTAGAAAAATTGTACAGATGAACCGTTTTGCCAGGCAGAAATAGAGCAACAGATGTAGACAACAAACGTATGGACACCAAGGGGGGAAAGCTGTTGGGGGGTGGTGGTGGGAGGAGTTGAGAGATTGGGATTGGCATATATACATTTATATGTATAAAATAGATAACCAAAAAGAACCTGCTGTATAAAAAAATAAAATAAAATTCAAATTACAAAAAGTAAAACAGAAAAAATATTCTTCCTTCACATACATGTATTTATATGAATAAATTATTTCCATGCTTATATCTGTAAATACAAAAAAGAGGAATAAAATCTACCTTGAACCAAAAACGAAAAAAAGAAAAAAAAACAGAACCCACCAGTTACACAGAGGAAAACCGTATCAGGGCACTTGCTCCAGTTGTAAACAATTCTGAAGTTGGTCAGTGGTGGGGAATCATCTCCCATTCAGCCAGCAGGCCCCACGCAACAAGCATCCTCATTGCAAAGCTGGGGGACCGTGCTGAGGCATCTGTGAGTAAACGTGGGCTGAGCCCCAGGCCAGCTGCTGCTGAAATGTTCCCACCCTTCCCAGGTAAAACACCTGAATATGTACAAGGACTTGAAAGCCTAGAGGAAGGGCCATGGAGCCACATGAGTGACAGCATGCCAGCCGACTTGGGGCCTGCAGGCCAGCCAGGATGGTCCTGGCCCTGGGTGCTCTTCTGGAAGCTTTCCATTTCCCTGCCTGAGATACCCCTGCTGTCCCGGCCCCCACTGCTTTCTTCCTCACTCACCTCTGCCCAGGGAGAAATTCCAGCGGCAGGTATGGGTGACACATCCTCTTCTTTAGCAGGTGGCATCTTGGCAACTGCTGCAGAAAGTCCAGCAGAGCCCCACTCACACTGGGCCACCCACAAAGCCGTGGCCTCTCACTCCCTCCCACCAGTCCAGCCCCAAGACTGCTGACAGGGCAGAGAAAATGGCGTCAGGCACAGCTGAAGGGGCTCTTGCTGCCTGGAGCGGTGTTTATATTGATCTGAACCCAGGCACACCTGGGGAGGGCTGGCCGGCACGGTCGGGCTTCCCAGGCCAGCCAATAATCACCCCTCAGGGGCTCACAGTTGCCGAAACTGGAACTTGCTGAATCGGCCAGGTCCAAGGAACAGGTGTGGGCTCCTGAGAGTCAGGATAGACAAGGGGCTGCAGCTCTGGCTTGTTTTCTAATTATATTATCTGGCCCATGAGTGGGAGACAACTTCAAGAAAACCCTCTCCTAATGAGAGGAACCCAGGAGTCAGGGAGAGGAGGGGTGGCTGGTGGGTGGAGACAGAGGCCTGGTGCCCCGGGTGCAGTGGAAGTCTCTGGAAGACCAGGTGGAGGGAGGCCACACAGAGTGATGCCCAGGGTCACAGACCTGTCGGAGCTGCTGTTTGTTAGTTCAAGTCCTGCTCTGAGGTGCTCTGTGTCAGATCTGAGTGACAGGTGAGCTGGGAGTGCTCTGCAATGAGGGCGATATGCACGGTTCCTGTGTTCCCAGCCCTGCCATGGTACCTGCAAGGGTAGCTCTGTATCCTGGGAGGGGCCTGACCACGAGAGCCCCATGGGCTGCAGGGGAACCTGCCCAGGGAACCCCATATCCTGGGAGGGGCCTGAACACGAGAGCCCCATGGGCTGTGGTGGGGGTGGGGTACCTGCCCAGGTGAGCTCCATATCCTGGGATTGGCCTGACCTCGACAGCCCCATGGGCTGCTGGAGTCCTGGTAAAGGATGTCAGGACAGTCAGTGAAGCCACCGAGGATATACCTCCAGTAGTTCCTAAACCCTACACCCTGCTGGTCATTCTACCAACCACCAGGACATGGTATTCTGTATTAGTCTTCAATGATGCCTTCTTTTGTATTCTATTAGTCCCAGAGTCACAAGAAATTTTGGCTTGTGAGTGGCAGGACTCAACATACAACTAAAACAATACTTCCGGGTCATGTTGCCCCAAGGGTTCAAAAATTCCCACACCATCTTTGGGGAAAGCTCAGCTAAAGAACTAAAAGTTCTACCTCTGGAAAAGGAAACACTCCTTCAATATGCAGACGACATTCTGATCGCCAGCCCTACTAAGGAGACCTCTGAACTACCAAGCCAATAAAGGATACAAGTTGTCCAAGAAAAAGCTCAAATATCACAGACTACGGTGACCTGCCTGGGCTTCATTCTCACAGAAGGTCGGAGAAGCCCATCCCAGGAAAGGGAAGAAACAATTTACAGCCTTACCCATTTCTGAAACTAGAAGACAGCTTAGGGGCTCCTGGGGAGGCCAGGGTTTGCTGCTTCTGGATCCCTAACTACAGTCTACTAGCTGGGCCTCTATATGAAACACTGAAAGGAAAAGATGATGATCCTTTTGAATAGAATGCAGAAGTGGCCTTTCAAGAATGGAAAGAGCAGTCAATTCAGACCCTTGCCCTGGAACTCCCTAATTTAGCTAAACCCTTTGACCTTTACATTCCTGGTGAACGGTGAATCGCCATTGGAGTATTAGTGCAAAACCTGGGACCACTTGAAATGGAACAATGCAAGAACGCGATCCAGGTAGGATAAACTACGGTCACCAAGGGGCTTGGCCCACCGCCACATCTGGCCAAGATACTGGCAGTATCTGAAAACCTGGAAATCAGCAGCCCAAAAGGCCACCTCCCTCCGAAGGGAAAAGGACCCCACGTGGTGATCCTAACCCCCAACCATGCCCTGAAGTTGCAGGGTTGGCTCCATGGGCACACTGACCTTGAGTGAGGAGGCCCTCCAACTCCAACCTCCATAGAGATACCCGGGGCAAAGTGGCACCATGAAGACTCGTGTGAAGGTGTCTGCACGGGCAAATTTAACGCTCATTTCCCACCAGGAAGAGGAATTAACCAAAGGCTCAGCATGCCGTGCCGGAACCAGATTAGGGCCTGAAGCAATCCTGCGGGTTTGCGGCCAGCTCACAAGAAAGCGAGTTGAAGAAAGGAGCTCAGGGACACTGTAATTCACAAACCTGCAGAGTTATAAATGACAGCTATCACCCAAAAATATATTGAAGGAAGGCTGCGAAGAGGACTTGAAAGCGGGGCAGAATTGCAAGAAAACGATTTCAGGGGGTAGACTGGAATTGCATTTAAAGCATAGGAAAAGAGGCAGAACGTCGACAATGATGCACTTGGCCAAAAAGGGCGTATGCGTTTTTTCCTGAATATATTCAGGAAAAAACGCATACGCCCTTTTTGGCCAACCAAGCAAGCATGTTAAAGAAATCTGCACTACAATGAAGTCTCACTGCCCCCCGTTCAAAAGGGCCATCTGAAAAAAGTGTAAAATCCAGAAAGGCAGCACAGGCCATGGAGAACAGGGAGCCTTGTTATGCTGATGGGCGAGATGTAAATTGCCAACAGCCACTCTGGAGATGTGTATGGTGTTTCCTCAAAAACCTAAAAAACAAAGCAACGGAGCCTACGGCATTACCACTTTTTTTCCTATAGCTTAGGGAAATTAAAATCAAAAACACACAGCCACCGCAAAGTTTCTGTTTACGGCTCTGTTTACAAGAACCTCGTCTACGGTACAAGTTAAATATCCCAGAAAGCAAAAAATGGATAAAGAAGTGTGGTACGTACGTACAAAGGAATATCACTCACCAATGAAATCTATGTCATCAGGCCCGTCGCGGCATAATGAGTGGATTCAGGTACGATGATTCTAAGTGAAATAAGTCACACAGAAAATGAAACATCATAAGATATCACTAATACACGGAATGTAAACTTGGCTACACATGAACTGAATTACAAAACAGAACAGGGTCTCAAATTTAGAAAACCAACTTATGCTTGCTTAAGGGGAAAGGTGAGTTGTGGTGCTGCATAAAACCAGAGATAGAAATTAGCACAGATACCTTTCCATAAGCCAAATATGTAATAGTCAAGACCTAGCCCTTGCTCAACGAAATGGACTAAACACCCCATATTCAACGCCTAGGATTACACATGACTAGTAAGAATCTTCAAACCCATGGATTTATATATCTCCGTAAGAGACTCAAGTGTGTGTAGAGCGGCATGAATGCAGCAGAGAAAATCCGATAAAACCCATTATCAAAATGAATTACAAAAACAAACACAATGACAGTGAAATAGAGAGCAATTCTTATATAATTCATTCAGGGCTTGTGATGCGACCTGGATTTACCACATCTACACCCAGAGCTGAGTGAGACATAAGGCTGGACACTTCGGGCTGATAGCATTGGTGAGGTTCGATGAGCAAATGCAGACCCTTTGAAGTCATACTGCATGGTACCCATTCCATGGGTCCCAACTCTCCAGGTTTAAGGGATTCTTCCTTCAGCTAAAACATGCATGGGAAACCCACAGTACAGTGCACTGTGTGACCGGGAAACGTTTTCAAATGCATCTCAGTTTTCGTCCCCTTTTACTCGGGTTCACCATTCCAGACCGTTTACTAACACTCTCCCCACTTGGAGAGTCAGTGCCTTTAACCTCCTGTTTGGCACAGTTTGCAATTTCTGCGCAAGATGAACAGGAATAGGGAGAACCAATGAGAGACTAGCTGTAGGTGTCTGGACGGGCAAATGGAACGCTCATTTCCCACCAGGAAGAGGAATTAACCAAAGGCTCAGCATGCCGTGCCGGAACCAGATTAGGGCCTGAAGCATTCCTGCGGGTTTGCGGCCAGCTCACAAGAAAGCGAGTTGAAGAAAGGAGCTCAGGGGCACTGTAATTCACAAACCTGCAGAGTTATAAATGACAGCTATCGTCCAAAAATATATTGAAGGAAGGCTGCGAAGAGGACTGGAAAGCGGGGCAGAATTGCAGGAAAACGATTTCAGGGGGTAGACTGGAATTGCATTTAAAGCATAGGAAAAGAGGCAGAACGTCGACAATGATGCACTTGGCCAAAAAGGGCGTATGCGTTTTTTCCTGAATATATTCAGGAAAAAACGCATACGCCCTTTTTGGCCAACCAAGCCAGCATGTTAAAGAAATCTGCACTACAAAGAAGTCTCACTGCCCCCAGGTCAAAAGGGCCATCTGAAAAAAGTGTAAAATCCAGAAAGACAGCACAG
This sequence comes from Delphinapterus leucas, assembly GCF_059928025.1. Classification (NCBI taxonomy): domain Eukaryota; kingdom Metazoa; phylum Chordata; class Mammalia; order Artiodactyla; family Monodontidae; genus Delphinapterus; species Delphinapterus leucas. The sequence goes on from NW_028322237.1 coordinate 4,445,723, forward strand.
GCCATGGAGAACAGGGAGCCTTGTTATGCTGATGGGCGGGATGTAAATTGCCAACAGCCACTCTGGAGAAGTGTATGGTGTTTCCTGAAACACCTAAGAAACAAAGCAACGGAGACTACGGCACTTCCACTTATGGTCTTATAGATCACGGAAATTAAAATCAAAAACAGACAGCCACCCCAAAGTTTCAGACGGCTCTGTTTACAGGAATCTCGTCTACGGTACAAGTTAAATATCCCAGAATGTGAAAAATGGATAAAGAAGTTGTGGTACACACATTCAATGGAATATCACTCAGCAATGAAATCTATGTCATCAGGCCCATCGTGGCATAATGAGTGGATTCAGGTACGATGATTCTAAGTGAAATAAGTCACACAGAAAATGAAACATCATAAGATATCACTAATACACGGAATGTAAACTTGGCTACACATGAACTGAATTACAAAACAGAACAGGGTCTCAAATTTAGAAAACCACCTTATGCTTGCTTAAGGGGAAAAGTGAGTTGGGGTGCTGCATAAAACCAGAGATAGAAATTAGCACAGATAGCTTTCCATAAGCCAAATATGTAATAGTCAAGACCTAGCCCTTGCTCAACGAAATGGACTAAACACCCCATATTCAACGCCTAGGAATACACCTGACTAGTAAGTATCTTCAAACCCATGGATTTATATGTCTCCATAAGAGACTCAAGTGTGTGTACAGCGGCATGAATGCAGCAGAGAAAATCCGATAAATCCCATTATCAAAATGAATTACAAAAACAAACACAATGACAGTGAAATAGAGAGCAATTCTTAAATAATTCATTCAGGGCTTGTGATGCAACCTGGATTTACCACATCTACAACCAGAGCTGAGTGAGACATAAGGCTGTACACTTCGGCCTGATAGCATTGGTGAGGTTCGTTGCGAAAATGCAGGCCCTTTGAAGTCATACTGCATGGTACCCATTCCATGGGTCCCAACTCTCCAGGTTTAAGGGATTCTTCCTTCAGCTAAAACATGCATGGGAAACCCACAGTATGGTGCACCGTGTGACCGGGAAACCTTTTCAAATGCATCTCAGTTTTCGTCCCCTTTTACTCGGGTTCACGATTGAAGACCCTTTACTAATACTCTCCCCACTTAGAGAGTCAGTGCCTTTAACCTCCTGTTTGGCACAGTTTGCAATTTCTGCGCAAGATGAACAAGAATAGGGAGAACCAATGAGAGACTAGCTCTAGGTGTCTGCACGTTCAAATATAACACTCATTTCCCACCAGGAAGAGGAATTTACCAAAGGATCAGCATGCTGTGCCGGAACCAGATTAGGGCATGAAGCAATGCTGCGGGTTTGCGGCCAGCTCACAAGAAAGCGAGTAGAAGAAAGGAGCTCAGGCGCACTGTCATTCACAAACCTGCAGAGTTATAAATGTCAGCTATTGTCCAAAAATGTATTGAAGTAAGGCTGTGTAGAGGACATGAAAGCGGGGCAGAATTGCAGGAAAACGAGTTCAGGGGCAGACTGGAATTGCATTTAAAGCATAAGGAAAGAGACAGAAAGTCGACAATGATGCACTTGGTCAAAAAGGGTGTATGCGTTTTTTCCTGAATATATTCAAGAAAAAACACATACGCCCTTTTTGGCCAAACAAGCAAGCCTGTAAAGAAATCTGCATTACAATGAAGTCTCACTGCCCCCCTGTCAAAAGGGACATCTGAAAAAAGTGAAAAATCCAGAAAGGCAGGACAGGCCATGGAGAACAGGGAGCCTTGTTATGCTGATGGGCGGGATGTAACTTGCCAACAGCCACTCTGGAGAAGTGTATGGTGTTTCCTCAAACACCTAAAAAACTAAGCAACGGAGCCTACGGCACTTCAACTTATGGTTCTATAGCTTAGGGAAATTAAAATCAAAAAGACACAGCCACCCATAAATTTTGGACGGCTCTGCTTACAAGAACCTCATTTACGGTACAAGTGAAATATCCCAGAAAGCAAAAAATGGATAAAGAAGTTGTTGTACGTACGTACAATGGAATATCACTCAGCAATGAAATCTATGTCATGAGGCCCGTCGCGGCATAATGAGTGGATTCAGGTACGATCATTCTAAGTTAACTAAGTCACACAGAAAAAGAAACACCATAAGATATCTCAAATACACGGAATGCAAACATGGCTGCACATGAACTCAATTACAAAACAGAAAAGGGTCTCAAATTTAGAAAACCAACTTATGCTTGCTTAAGGGGAAAGGTGAGTTGTGGTGCTGCATAAAACCAGAGATTGAAATTAGCACAGATACCTTTCCATAAGCAAATATGTAATAGTCAGGACCTACTCCTTGCTCCACGAAATGGACTCAACACCCCATATTCAATGCCTAGGAATATACCTGACTAGTAAGAATCTGAAAACCCATGGATTTATATGTCTCCATAAGAGAATCAAGCATGTGTACAGCGGCATAAACGCAGCAGTGAAAATCCGATAAATCCCATTATCAAAATAAATTACAAAAACAAAACACAATGACAGTGAAATAGAGAGCAATTCTTAAATAATTCATTCAGGGCTTGTGATGCAACGTGGATTTACCACATCTACACCTCGAGCTGAGTGAGACATAAGGCTGGACACTTCGGGCTGATAGCATTGGTGACGTTTGGTGAGCAAAGGCAACCCTTTGAAGTCATACTGCGTGGTACCCATTCCATGGGTCCCAACTCTCCAGGTTGAAGGGATTCTTCCTTCAGGTAAAACATGCATGGGCAACCCAGAATATGGTCCACCGTGTGACCGGGAAAACTTTTTAAATGCGTCTCAGTTTTCGTCCCCTCGTACTCGGTTTTACCATTCCAGACGCTTTACTAACACTCTCCCCACTTGGAGAGTCAGTGCCTTTAACCTCCTGTTTGGCACAGTTTGGAATTTCTGCGCAAGATGAACAGGAATAGGGAGAACCAATGAGAGATTAGCTGTAGGTGTCTGCACGAACAAATTTAACGCTCATTTCCCACCAGGAAGAGGAATTAGCCAAAGGCTCAGCATGCCGTGTCGGAACCAGATTAGGGCCTGAAGCAATCCTGCGGTTTTGCGGCCAGCTCACAAGAAAGCGAGTTGAAGAAAGGAGCTCAGGGGCACTGTAATTCACAAACCTGCAGAGTTATAAATGACAGCTATCGTCCAAAAATATATTGAAGTAAGGCTGCAAAGAGGACTTGAACGCGGGGCAGAATTCCAGGAATACGATTTCAGGAGGTAGACGGGAAGTCCTCTGAAAGTATAGGAGAAGAGGCAGAACCTCGACAATGATGCACTTGGTCAAAAAGGGCATATGCGTTTCTTCCAGGGCCCTTATTAAAGAGGGTAGGAGGCTCCCAGCATGCTACAGTGGCCAACAGAGGGCCTACGTCGCCAAGGCGACATGAGCCATCCAGGCAGGAGTGACCTCACATCAGAGGGCCCACCTCACAGAAGGGTAAGGAACCCAGTCAAGATCAGACTCTCACCAGAGTGCCCACATAAGCAGGGGCTGGGAACCAGGCAGGAGTGTCCTCACACCCGTGGGGCCACATCATCGAAAGTTGAGGTACCCAGCACATGTGGCCTCAAACCAGAGGACCCACATCACCATGGGTCTCGGAGCGAGGCAGGCAGGATTAACCTCAAAACCCATGGCCCATTGTATAAAAAAGGTGAGGAATCCAGCAGTTGGAACATCCCAGCAGGCGGCCCAGAGCACCGAGGCTATGGGATCCAGGCAGTGATGAACTCACAACAGAGGGCCCTCATCGTGATACTGTAAGCAACCCAGCCGTTGTAACCTCAGAGCACAAGGCCCACATCCCCATGGGGAAGGGAACCAAGCAGGAGTGTCATCGCACCAGTGGGCACACATCAGAAAAGGTGGGGAGCCAGGCAGTTAGGGTCGGACGCCAGAGGGCCCTCATCACGGAGGAGAGGAGGCTACCAGCAAGCTCCAACTGCTACCAGAAGGCCGACGTCGCCAATGCAGGGTGTGCCAGCCAGGCAGGAGTGACCTCAGAGCAGAGGACCAACCACAAAAAAGTGTGAGGAACCCAAAGAGGATCAGACTCTCACCGGAGGGCCCACATCACCAAGGGGATGGAAACCAGGCAGGAGTGTCCTCACACCAGTGGGGCCACATCAGCGAAAGGTGAGGAACACAGCACATGTGGCCTCAAACAAGGGGACACACATCACGAAAGGGCTGGGAGTGAGGCATGCAGGAGGAGACTCACAACAGAGCGCCCATAGAATAAAAAAGGTGAGGAACCCCGCAGTTGGAAGCTCCAAGCAGGTGGCCCAGAGCACCGAGGCTATGGGATCCATGCCGGAGTGAACTCACAGCAGAGGGCCCACATTCTGACACTGTGAGCAACCCAGCCTTTGGGACCTCAGGGCAGAAAGCCCACATCCCCATGGGGATGGGACCCTGGCTGGAGTGTACTCGCACGACAGGGCGCACATCAGAAAATTTTGGGAGCCCATGAGTTAGGGCCTGACGCCAGAGGGCCCTCATTACCGAGGGGAGGAGACTCCCAGCAGGCACCAACTCCCAACTGAGGGCCCACATCGCCAAGGTGACGTGTGCCAGCCAGGCAGGAGTGACCTCACAGCAGAGGGCCCACCTCCCAGAAGTGTGAGGAATCCAGACAGGATCAGACTCTCACCAGAGGGCCCCCATCACCAAGGGGATGGGAACCAGGAAGGAGTGTCCTCACACCAGTGGGGCCACATCAATAAAGGTGAGGAAACTGGTACATGTGGCCTTAAACCAGAGGACCTACATCACAAAGGGGCTGGGAGTGAGTCAGGAAGTAGGAGCATGAAAACACAGGACCCAAAGAATAAAAAAGGTAAGGAATCCAGCAGTAGGAACCTCCCAGCAGGCCGCTCAGAGCACAGAGGCTATGGGATCTAGGCCTGGGTGAACTAACACCAGAGAGCCAACATCATGAAACGGTGAACAACACAGGTGTTGGGACCTTAGAGCAGAAGGCCCACATGCCCATGGGGATGGGAACCTCGCAGGAGTGTCCTCGCACCACTTAGCACGTATCAGAAAATGTGGGTACCCAGCAGTTAGGGCCTGAGGCAAGAGGGCCCCCATCACCGAGGGGAGGTTCCCAGCAGGCTCCAACTGCCACAAGAGGGCCGATGTTGCCCAGGTGGGGTGTGCCAGCCAGGCAGGAGTGACCTCACAGCAGAGGGCCCCCCTCACAGAAGGGTGAGGAACCCAGCCAGGATCAGACTCTCACCAGAGGGCCCACATCATCAAGGGGATAGGAACCAGGCAGGAGTGTCCTCACACCAGTGGGGCCACATCATCGAAAGGCGAGGGACCCAGCATACATGGCCTCAAACCAGAGGACACACATCACCAAGGGGCTGGGAGTGAGGCAGGCAGGAGGAGTCTCAAAACAGAGGGTCCATAGAAGAAAAAAGGTGAGGAATCCCGCAGTTGTAACCTCCCAGCAGGTGGCCAGGATCAGCGAGGCTATGGGATCCAGGCCGGAGAGAACTCACAGCAGAGGGCCCTCATCATGAAACTGAGCAACCCACGGTTGGGACCTCAGAGCAGAAGGCCCACATTCCCATGCGGTTGGGAACCTGGCAGGAGTGTACTCGAACCACAGGGCGCATATCAGAAAATATTGGGAGCCCAGGAGTTAGGGCCTGACACGAGAGGGCCCTCATTACCGAGGGGAGGAGACACCCATCAGGCACCAAATCCCACCAGAGAGCCGACGTCGCCAAGGCGGGGTGTGCCAGCCAGGCAGGAGTGACCTCAGAGAAGAGGGCCCACCTCACAGAAGTGTGAGGAACCCAACCAGGATCAGACTCTCACCGGAGGGCCCACATCACCAAGGGGATGGGAACCAGGCAGGAGTGTCCTCACACCAGTGGGGCCATACCAGCCAAAGGTGAGGAACCCAGCACATTTGGCCTCAAACCAGAGGACACACATCACCAAGGGGCTAGGAGTGAGGCAGGTGTCTGGAGGGGCACATTTAACTCTAATTTCCCACCAGGAAGTGGAATGAACCAAAGTCTCAGAGTGCCCTGCCAGACCCTGATTACGGCCTGAAGCAAACCTGTGGTTCTGTGGCCAGTTTTCAAGGAAACGAGTTAAGAAAGGAAATCACGGGCACTGTAATTCACAAACCTGCAGTGTTATAAATGACAGTTATTGGCAAAATTATATGGAAGTAAGTCTGCAAAGAGGACTTGAAATCGAGGCAGAATTGCAGGAATCATATTTCAGGAGGTAGATTGGAATTGCATTTAAAGCATGTGAAAAGCGGCAGATCTTTGACAGTGATGCACTTGGACAAAAGTGCGTAAACATTTTTTCCTGAATATATTCAGGAAAAAACACATATGCCCTTTTTGGCCAACCAAGCACTCGAGAAATGGAAATCCGCACTACAATGAAGTCTCATTTCCCATTCGTCAAAAGGGCCATCTGAAAAAAGTGTAAAAACCAGAAACACAGGACAGGCCATGGAGAACAGGGAGCCTTGTTATGCTGATGGGCGGGATGTAAATTGCCAACAGACACTCTGGAGATGTTTATGGTGTATCCTGAAACATCTGAAAAACAAAGCTACAGACCCTAGGGCACTTCCACTTTTGGCACTATAGCTTAGGAAAATTAAAATCAACAAGACACAGCCAACACAAAATTTAGGGCTGCTGTGTTTACAAGAACCTTGAGTCCAGTACAAATTAAATATCCCAGAAAGAAAAAAATGGATAAAGGAGTTGTGCTACTTACGTACAACGGAATATCACTCAGCAATGAAATCAATGTCATCAGGCCTGTAGCAGCAAATTGAGTGGATTTAAGTATGATGATTCTAAGAGAAATAGGTCACACAGAGAAAGAGAATTATCATAAGATATCACTAATAGAGAGAGTGTAAACTTGGCTACACATAAACTGAATTCCAAAACCGAACAGAGTCTCACATTTAGATAAAAACTTATGCTTGCTTAAGGGGAAAGTTGAGTTGGGGTGCTGCATAAAACCAGAGATAGAAATTAGCACAGATACCTTTCCATAAGCCAAATATGTAATAGTCAAGACCTAGCCCTTGCTCAACGAAATGGACTAAACACCCCATATTCAACGCCTAGGATTACACATGACTAGTAAGAATCTTCAAACCCATGGATTTATATGTCTCCGTAAGAGACTCAAGTGTGTGTAGAGCGGCATGAATGCAGCAGAGAAAATCCGATAAAACCCATTATCAAAATGAATTACAAAAACAAACACAATGACAGTGAAATAGAGAGCATTTCTTAAATAATTCATTCAGGGCTTGTGATGCAACCTGGATTTACCACATCTACAACCAGAGCTGAGTGAGACATAAGGCTGGACACTTCAGGCTGATAGCATTGGTGAGGTTCGATGAGCAAATGCAGACCCTTTGAAGTCATACTGCATGGTACCCATTCCATGGGTCCCAACTCTCCAGGTTTAAGGGATTCTTCCTTCAGCTAAAACATGCATGGGAAACCCACAGTACAGTGCACTGTGTGACCGGGAAATGTTTTCAAATGCATCTCAGTTTTCGTCCCCTTTTACTCGGGTTCACCATTCCAGACCGTTTACTAACACTCTCCCCACTTGGAGAGTCAGTGCCTTTAACCTCCTGTTTGGCACAGTTTGCAATTTCTGCGCAAGATGAACAGGAATAGGGAGAACCAATGAGAGACTAGCTGTAGGTGTCTGGACGGGCAAATGGAACGCTCATTTCCCACCAGGAAGAGGAATTAACCAAATGCTCAGCATGCCGTCCTGGAACCAGATTAGGGCCTGAAGCATTCCTGCGGGTTTGCGGCCAGCTCACAAGAAAGCGAGTTGAAGAAAGGAGCTCAGGGGCACTGTAATTCACAAACCTGCAGAGTTATAAATGACAGCTATCGTCCAAAAATATATTGAAGGAAGGCTGCGAAGAGGACTGGAAAGCGGGGCAGAATTGCAGGAAAACGATTTCAGGGGGTAGACTGGAATTGCATTTAAAGCATAGGAAAAGAGGCAGAACGTCGACAATGATGCACTTGGCCAAAAAGGGCGTATGCGTTTTTTCCTGAATATATTCAGGAAAAAACGCATACGCACTTTTTGGCCAACCAAGCCAGCATGTTAAAGAAATCTGCACTACAAAGAAGTCTCACTGCCCCCAGGTCAAAAGGGCCATCTGAAAAAAGTGTAAAATCCAGAAAGACAGCACAGGCCATGGAGAACAGGGAGCCTTGTTATGCTGATGGGCGGGATGTAAATTGCCAACAGCCACTCTGGAGAAGTGTATGGTGTTTCCTGAAACACGTAGGAAACAAAGCAACACAGCCTATGGCACTTCCACTTATGGTCCTATAGATTATGGAAATTAAAATCAAAAACACACAGCCACCCCAATGTTTGGGACGTCTCTGTTTACAAGAACCTCGTCTACGGTACAAGTTAAATATCCGAGAAAGCAAAAAATTCATAAAGAAGTTGTGGTATGCAAGTACAATGGAATATCACTCAGCAATGAAATCTACGTCATCAGGCCCGTAGCGGCATAATGAGTGGATTCAGGTATGATGATTCTACGATTAATAAGTCACACAGAAAAAGAAACCTCATAAGATATCACTAATACACGGAATGTAAACTTGGCTACACATGAACAGAAATACCAACAGAACAGGGTCTCAAATTTAGAAAACCAACTTATGCTTGCTTATGGGGAAAGGTGAGTTGGGGTGCTGTATAAAACCAGAGATTGAAATTAGCACAGATACCTTTCCATAAGCCAAATATATAATAGACAAGACCTACTCCTTGCTCAACGAAATGGACTCAACACTCCATATTCAACGCTTGGGAATATACCTGACAAGTAAGAATCTTAAAACCCATGGATTTATATGTCTCCACAAGGAAATAAAGCGTGTGTACAGCGGCATAAACGCAGCAGTGAAAATCCAATAAATCCCATGATCAAAATAAATGTCAAAAAAAACCACAATGACAGTGAAATAGAGAGCAATTCTTAAATAATTCATTCAGGGCTTGTGATGAAACCTGGATTTACCACATCTACACCCAGAGCTGGGTGACACATAAGGCTGGACACTTCGGGCTGATAGCTTTGGTGAGGTTCGGTGAGCAAACGCAGACCCTTTGAAGTCATACTGCATGGTACCCATTCCATGGGTCCCAACTCTCCAGGTTTAAGGGATTCTTCCTTCAGCTAAAATATGCATGGGAAACCCAGGGTATGGTCCACCGTGTGATTGGGAAACGTTTTCAAATGCATCTCAGTTTTCGAACGCTGGTACTCGGGTTCACCATTCCAGACGCTTTACTAACACTCTCCCCACTTGGAGAGTCAGTGCCTTTAAACTCCTGTTTCGCACAGTTTGCAATTTCTGCGCAAGATGAACAGGAATAGGGAGAACCAATGAGAGATTAGCTGTAGGTGTCTGCACGGGCAAATGGAACGCTCATTTCCCACCAGGAAGACGAATTAACCAAAGGCTCAGCGTGCCCTGCTGGAAACAGATTAGGGCCGGAAGCAATCCTGCGGTTTTGCAGCCAGCTCACAAGAAAGTGAGTTGAAGAAAGGAGCTCAGGGCCACTGAAATTCACAAACCTGCAGAGTTATGAATGACAGCTATCGTCCAAAAATGTATTGAAGTAAGTCTTCGAAGAGGACTTGAAAGCGGGACAGAATTTCAGGAAAACGATTTCAGGGGGTAGACTGGAATTGCACTTAAAGCATAGGAAATGAGGCAGAATGTCGACAATGATGCACTTGGCCAAAAAGGGCGTATGTGTTTTTTCCTGAATATATTCAGGAAAAAACGCATACGCACTTTTTGGTCAACAAAGCAAGCGTGTAAAGGAAATCTGCACTACAATGAAGTCTAACTGCCCCCCGGTCAAAAGGGCTATCTGAAAAATGTGTAAAATCCAGAAAGGAAGGACAGGTCATGGAGAACAGGGAGCCTTGTTATGCTGATGGGCAGGATGTAAAATGCCAACAGCCACTCTGGAGAAGTGTATGGTGTTTCCTGAAACACGTAGGAAACAAAACAACACAGCCTATGGCACTTCCACTTATGGATCTATAGCTTAGGGAAATTAAAATCAAAAACACACAGCCACCCCAAAGTTTGGGACGGCTCCGTTTACAGGAACCTCGTCTACGGTACCAGTTAAATATCCGAGAATGCCAAAAATGGATAAAGAAGTAGTGCTACGTACGTACAATGGAATATCACACAGCAATGAAATCTACGTCATCAGGCCCGTAGCGCCATAATGAGTGGATTCAAGTACGCTGATTCTACGAGAAATAAGTCACACAGAAAAAGAAACATCATAAGATATCACTAATACACGGAACGTAAACTTGACTACACATAAACTGAATTACAAAACAGAAAAGGGTCTCAAATTGAGACAACCAACTTATACTTGCTTATGGGGAAAGGTGAGTTGGGGTGCTGCATAAAAACAGAGATTGAAATTAGCACAGATACCGTTCCATAAGCCAAATATATAATAGACAAGACCTACTCCTAGCTCAGCGAAATAGACTCAACACCCCATATTCAACGCCTGGGAATATACCTGACAAGTAAGAATTTTAAAACCCATGGATTTATATGTCTCCATAAGGAAATCATATGTCTGTACATCGGCCTAAACGCAGCAGTGAAAATACGATAAATCCCATTATCAAAATAAATTTCAAAAACAAAACACAATGACAGTGAAATAGAGAGCATTTCTTAAATAATTGATTCAGGGCTTGTGATGCAACCTGGATTTACCACATGTACACCCAGAGCTGGGTGAGACATAAGGCTGGGCACTTCGGGCTGATAGCATTGGTGAGGTTCGGTGAGCAAACGCAGACCCTTTGAAGTCATACTGCATGGTACCCATTCTATGGGTCCCAACTCTCCAGGTTTAAGGGATTCTTCCTTCAGCTAAAACATGCATGGGAAACCCAGAGTATGGACCACCGTGTGATTGGGAAACGTTTTCAAATGCATCTCAGTTTTTGCCCCTGGTACTCGGGTTCACCATTCCAGACGCTTTACTAACACTCTCCCCACTTGGAGAGTCAGTGCCTTTAACCTCCTGTTTGGCACAGTTTGCAATTTCTGCGCAAGATGAACAGGAATAGGGAGAAGCAATGAGAGACTAGATGTAGGTGTCTGCACGTGCAAATGGAACGCTCATTTCCCACCAGGAAGAGGAATTAACCAAAGGCTCAGCGTGCCCTGCCAGAAAGAGATTATGGCGTGAAGCAATCCTGCGGTTTTGCGGCGAGCTCACAAGAAAGCGAGTTGAAGAACGGAGCTCAGGGGCAGTGTAATTCAGAAACCTGCAGAGTTATGAATGACAGCTATCGTCCAAAAATGTATTGAAGTAAGTCTTCGAAGAGGACTTGAAAGCGGGGCAGAATTTCAGGAACACAATTTCAGGGGGTAGACAGGAATTGCACTTAAAGCATAGGAAAAGAGGCAGAATGTCGAAAATGATGCACTTGGCCAAAAAGGACGTATGCGTTTTTTCCTGAATATATTCAGGAAAAAACGCATACGCGGTTTATGGCCAAACAAGCAAGCGTGTAAAGGAAATCTGCACTAAAATGAAGTCACACTGCCCACCGGTCAAAAGGCACATCTGAACAAAGTGTAAAATCCAGAAAGGCAGGACAGGTCATGGAGAACAGGGAGCCTTGTTATGCTGATGGGCGGGATGTAAATTGCCAACAGCCACTCTGGAGAAGTGTATGGTGTTTCCTGAAACACGTAGGAAACAAAGCAACACAGCCTATGGCACTTCCACTTATGGTCCTATAGCTTAGGGAAATTAAAATCAAAAACACACAGCCACCCCAAAGTTTGGGACGGCTCTGTTTACAAGAACCTTGTCTACGGTATAAGTTAACTATCCGAGAAAGCAAAAAATGGATAAAGAAGTTGTGGTACGCACGTACAATGGAATATCACTCAGTAATGAAATCTACGTCATCAGGCCCGTAGCGGCATAATGAGTGGATTCAGGTACGATGATTCTACGAGAAATAAGTCACACAGAAAAAGAAACATCATAAGATATCACTAATACACCGAATGTAATCTTGGCTACACACGAACTGAATTACAAAACAGAACAGGGTCTCAAATTTAGAAAACCAACTTATGTTTGCATATGGGGAACGGTGAGTTGGGGTGCTGCATAAAACCAGAGATTGAAATTAGCACAGATACCGTTCCATAAGCCAAATATATAATAGACAAGACCTACTCCTTGCTCAACGAAATGGACTCAACACCCCATATTCAACGCCTGGGAAGATACCTGACAAGTAAGAATCTTAAAACCCATGGATTTATATGTCTCCATAAGGAAATCAAGCATGTGTACAGCGGCCTAAACGCAGCAGTGAAAATCCGATAAATCCCATTATCAACATAAATTTCAAAAACAAAACACAATGACAGTGAAATAGAGAGCAATTCTTAAATAATTCATTGAGGGCTTGTGATGCAACCTGGATTTACCACATCTACACCCAGAGTTGGGTGAGACATAAGGCTGGACACTTCGGGCTGATAGCATTGGTGAGGTTCGGTGAGCAAACGCAGACCCTTTGAAGTCATACTGCATGGTACCCATTCCATGGGTCCCAACTCTCAACGTTTAAGGGATTCTTCCTTCAGCTAAAACATGCATGGGAAACCCAGAGTATGGTCCACCGTGTGATTGGGAAACGTTTTCAAATGCATCTCAATTTTCGAACCCTGGTACTCGGGTTCACCATTCCAGACGCTTTACTAACACTCTCCCCACTTGGAGAGTCAGGGACTTTAACCTCCTGTTTGGCACAGTTTGCAATTTCTGCGCAAGATGAACAGGAATAGGGAGAACCAATGAGAGACTAGCTGTAGGTGTCTGCACGGCCAAATGGAACGCTCATTTCCCACCAGGAAGAGGAATTAACCAAAGGCTCAGCGTGCCCTGCCAGAAACAGTTTAGGGCCTGAAGCAATCCTGCGGTTTTGCGGCCAGCTCAGGAGAAAGCGAGTTGAGGAAAGGAGCTCAGGGGCACTGTAATTCACAAACCTGCAGAGTTATGAATGACAGCTATCGTCCAAAAATGTATTGAAGTAAGTCGTCCAAGACGACTTGAAAGCGGGGAAGAATTTCCGGAAAACGATTTCAGGGGGTAAACTGGAATTGCACTTAAAGCATAGGAAAAGAGGCAGAATGTCGACAATGATGCACTTGGCCAAAAAGGGCGTATGCGTTTTTTCCTGAATATATTCAGTAAAAAACGCATACACCCTTTTTGGCCAACCAAGCAAGCGTGTAAAGGAAATCTGCACTACAATGAAGTCTCACTGCCCCCCGGTCAAAAGGGCCATCTGAAAAAAGTGTAAAATCCAGAAAGGCAGGACAGGTCATGGAGAACAGGGAGCTTTGTTATGCTGATGTGCGGGATATAAATTGCCAACAGCCACTCTGGAGAAGTGTATGGTGTTTCCTGAAACACGTAGGAAACAAAGCAACACAGCCTATGGCACTTCCACTTATGGTCCTATAGCTTAGGGAAATTAAAATCAAAAACACACAGCCACCCCAAAGTTTCGGACGGCTCTGTTAACAAGAACCTTGTCTACGGTATAAGTTAACTATCCGAGAAAGCAAAAAACGGATAAAGAAGTTGTGGTACTCACGTACAATGGAATATCACACAGCAATGAAATCTACGTCATCAGGCCCGTAGCGGCATAATGAGTGGATTCAGGAACGATGATTCTACGAGAAATAAGTTATACAGAAAAAGAAACATCATAAGATATCACTAATACACGGAATGTAAACTTGGCTACACATGAACTGAATTACAAAACAGAACAGGGTCTCAAATTTAGAAAACCAACTTATGCTTGCTTATGGGGAAAGGTGAGTTGGGGTGCTGCATAAAAACAGAGATTGAAATTAGCACAGATACCGTTCCATAAGCCAAATATATAATAGACAAGACCTACTCCTTGCTCAGCGAAATAGACTCAACACCACATATTCAACGCCTGGGAATATACCTGACAAGTAAGAATCTTAAAACCCATGGATTTATATGTCTCCATAAGGAAATCAAATGTCTGTACATCGGCCTAAACGCAGCAGTGAAAATCTGATAAATCCCATTATCAAAATAAATTTCAAAAACAAAACACAGTGACAGTGAAATAGAGAGCAATTCTTAAATAATTGATTCAGGGCTTGTGATGCAACTTGGATTTACCACATGTACACCCAGAGCTGGGTGAGACATAAGGCTTGGCACTTTGGGCTGATAGCATTGGTGAGGTTCGGTGAGCAAACGCAGACCCTTTGAAGTCATACTTCATGGTACTCATTCCATGGGTCCCAACTCTCGAGGTTTAAGGGATTCTTCCTTCAGCTAAAACATGCATGGGAAACCCGGAGTATGGTCCACCGTGTGATTGGGAAACGTTTCCAAATGCATCTCAGTTTTCGAACCCCGGTACTCGGGTGCACCATTCCAGACGCTTTACTAAAACTCTCCCCACTTGGAGAGTCAGTGCCTTTAACCTCCTGTTTGGCACAGTTTGCAATTTCTGCGCAAGATGAACAGGAATAGGGAGAACCAATGAGAGACTATCTGTAGGTGTCTGCACGGGCAAATGGAATGCTCATTTCCCACCAGGAAGAGGAATTAACCAAAGGCTCAGCATGCCCTGCCGGAAACAGATAAGGGCCTGAAGCAATCCTGCGGTTTTGCAGCCAGCTCACGAGAAAGCGAGTTGAGGAAAGGAGCTCAGGGGCACTGTAATTCACAAACCTGCAGAGTTATGAATGACAGCTATCGTCCAAAAATGTATTGAAGTAAGTCTCCGAAGAGGACTTGAAAGTGGGGCAGAATTTCAGGAAAACGATTTCAGGGGGTAGACTGGAATTGCACTTAAAGCATAGGAAAAGAGGCAGAATGTCAACAATAATGCACTTGGCCAAAAAGTGCGTATGCGTTTTTTCCTGAATATATTCAGGAAAAAACGCATACGCCCTTTTTGGCCAACCAAGCAAGCGTGTAAAGGAAATCTGCACTACAATGAAGTCTCACTGCCCCCTGGTCAAAAGGGCCATCTGAAAAAAGTGTAAAATCCAGAAAGGCAGGACAGGTCATGGAGAAAAGGGAGCCTTGTTATGCTGATGGGCGGGATGTAAATTGCCAACAGCCACTCTGGAGAAGTGTATGGTGTTTCCTGAAACACGTAGGAAACAAAGCAACACAGCCTATGGCACTTCCACTTATGGTCCTATAGATTATGGAAATTAAAATCAAAAACACACAGCCACCCCAATGTTTGGGACGTCTCTGTTTACAAGAACCTCGTCTACGGTACAAGTTAAATATCCGAGAAAGCAAAAAATTCATAAAGAAGTTGTGGTATGCAAGTACAATGGAATATCACTCAGCAATGAAATCTACGTCATCAGGCCCGTAGTGGCATAATGAGTGGATTCAGGTACGATGAATCTATGAGAAATAAGTCACACAGAAAAAGAAACCTCATAAGATATCACTAATACACGGAATGTAAACTTGGCTACCCATGAACTGAATTACAAAACAGAAGAGGGTCTCAAATTCAGCAAACCAACTTATGCTTGCTAATGGGGAAAGGTCAGTTGGGATGCTGAATAAAACCAGAGATTGAAATTAGCACAGATACCGTTCCATAAGCGAAATATATAATAGACAAAACCTACTCCTTGCTCAACGAAATGGACTCAACACCCTATATTCAATGCCTGGGAAGATACCTGACAAGTAAGAATCTTAAAACCCATGGATTTATATGTCTCCATAAGGAAATCAAGCGTGTGTACAGTGGCCTAAAAGCAGCAGTGAAAATACGATAAATCCCATTATCAAAATGAATTTCAAAAACAAAACACAATGACAGTGAAATAGAGAGCAATTCTTAAATAATTCATTGAGGGCTTGTGATGCAACCTGGATTTACCACATCTACACCCAGAGTTGGGTGAGACATAAGGCTGGACACTTCGGGCTGATAGCATTGGTGAGGTTCGGTGAGCAAACGCAGACCCTTTGAAGTCATACTGCATGGTACCCATTCCATGGGTCCCAACTCTCAACGTTTAAGGGATTCTTCCTTCAGCTAAAACATGCATGGGAAACCCAGAGTATGGTCCACCGTGTGATTGGGAAACGTTTTCAAATGCATCTCAATTTTCGAACCCTGGTACTCGGGTTCACCATTCCAGACGCTTTACTAACACTCTCCCCACTTGGAGAGTCAGGGACTTTAACCTCCTGTTTGGCACAGTTTGCAATTTCTGCGCAAGATGAACAGGAATAGGGAGAACCAATGAGAGACTAGCTGTAGGTGTCTGCACGGCCAAATGGAACGCTCATTTCCCACCAGGAAGAGGAATTAACCAAAGGCTCAGCGTGCCCTGCCAGAAACAGTTTAGGGCCTGAAGCAATCCTGCGGTTTTGCAGCCAGCTCACAAGAAAGTGAGTTGAAGAAAGGAGCTCAGGGCCACTGAAATTCACAAACCTGCAGAGTTATGAATGACAGCTATCGTCCAAAAATGTATTGAAGTAAGTCTTCGAAGAGGACTTGAAAGCGGGACAGAATTTCTGGAAAACGATTTCAGGGGGTAGACTGGAATTGCACTTAAAGCATAGGAAATGAGGCAGAATGTCGACAATGATGCACTTGGCCAAAAAGGGGGTATGCGTTTTTTCCTGAATATATTCAGGAAAAAACGCATATGCACTTTTTGGCAACCAAGCAAGTGAGTAAATGAAATATGTACTACAATGAAGTCTCACTGCCCCCCGGTCAAAAGGGCCATCTGAAAAAAGTGTAAAATCCAGAAAGGCAGGACAGGTCATGGAGAACAGGGAGCCTTGTTATGCTGATGGGCAGGATGTAAATTGCCAACAGCCACTCTGGAGTAGTGTATGGTGTTTCCTGAAACACGTAGGAAACAAAACAACACAGCCTATGGCACTTCCATTTATGGATCTATAGCTTAGGGAAATTAAAAACAAAAACACACAGCCACCCCAAAGTTTGGGACGGCTCCGTTTACAGGAACCTCGTCTATGGTTCAAGTTAAATATCCGAGAAAGCAAAAAATTCATAAAGAAGTAGTGCTACGTACGTACAATGGAATATCACACAGCAATGAAATCTACGTCATCAGGCCCGTAGCGCCATAATGAGTGGATTCAGGTACGATGATTCTACGAGAAATAAGTCACACAGAAAAAGAAACATCATAAGATATGACTAATACACGGAATGTAAACTTGGCTACACATGAACTGAATTACAAAACAGAAAAGGGTCTCAAATTGAGACAACCAACTTATGCTTGCTTATGGGGAAAGGTGAGTTGGGGTGCTGCATAAAAACAGAGATTGAAATTAGCACAGATACCGTTCCATAAGCCAAATATATAATAGACAAGACCTACTCCTTGCTCAGCGAAATAGACTCAACACCCCATATTCAACGCCTGGGAATATACCTGACAAGTAAGAATCTTAAAACCCATGGATTTATATATCTCCATAAGGAAATCAAATGTCTGTACATCGGCCTAAACGCAGCAGTGAAAATACGATAAATCCCATTATCAAAATAAATTTCAAAAACAAAACACAATGACAGTGAAATAGAGAGCATTTCTTAAATAACTGATTCAGGGCTTGTGATGAAACCTGGATTTACCACATGTACACCCAGAGCTGGGTGAAACATAAGGCTGGGCACTTCGGGCTGATAGCATTGGTGAGGTTCGGTGAGCAAACGCAGACCCTTTGAAGTCATACTGCATGGTACTCATTCCATGGGTCCCAACTCTCCAGGTTTAAGGGATTCTTCCTTCAGCTAAAACATGCATGGGAAACCCAGAGTATGGTCCACCGTGTGATTGGGAAACGTTTCCAAATGCATCTCAGTTTTCGAACCCTGGTCCTCGGGTTCACCATTCCAGACGCTTTACTAAAACTCTCCCCACTTGGAGAGTCAGTGCCTTTAACCTCCTGTTTGGCACAGTTTGCAATTTCTGTGCAAGATGAACAGGAATAGGGAGAACCAATGAGAGACTACCTGTAGGTGTCTGCACGGGCAAATGGAATGCTCATTTCCCACCAGGAAGACGAATTAACCAAAGGCTCAGCGTGCCCGGCCGGAATCAGATTAGGGCCTGAAGCAATCCTGCGGTTTTGCGGCCAGTTCACATGAAAGCGAGTTGAGGAAAGGAGTTCTGGGGCACTGTAATTCAGAAACCTGCAGAGTTATGAATGACAGCTATCGTCCAAAAATGTATTGAAGTAAGTCTTCAAAGAGGACTTGAAAGCGGGGCAGAATTTCAGGAAAACGATTTCAGGGGGTAGACTGGAATTGCACTTAAAGCATAGGAAAAGAGGCAGAATGTCGACAATGATGCACTTGGCCAAAAAGGGTGTATGCGTTTTTTCCTGAATATATTCAGGAAAAAAAGCATACGCCCTTTTTGGCCAACCAAGCATGCGTGTAAAGGAAATCTGCACTACAATGGCGTCTCACTGCCCCCCGGTCAAAAGGGCCATCTGAAAAAAGTGTAAAATCCAGAAAGGCAGGACAGGTCATGGAGAACAGGGAGCCTTCTTATGCTGCTGGGCAGGATGTAAATTGCCAACAGCCACTCTGGAGAAGTGTATGGTGTTTCCTGAAACACGTAGGAAACAAAGCAACACAGCCTATTGCACTTCCACTTATGGTCCTATAGCTTAGGGAAATTAAAATCAAAAACACACAGCCACCCCAAAGTTTGGGACGGCTCTGTTTACAAGAACCTCATCTACGGTACAAGTTAAATATCCGAGAAAGCAAAAAATGGATAAAGAAGTTGTGGTACGCACGTACAATGGAATATCACTCAGCAATGAAATCTCCATCATCAGGCCCGTAGCGGCATAATGAGTGGATCCAAGTACGATGATTCTACGGGAAATAAGTCACACAGAATAAGAAACATCATAAGATATCACTAATACACGGAATGTAAACTTGACTACACATGAACTGAATTACAAAACAGAACAGGGTCTCAAATTTAGAAAACCAACTTATGCTTGCTTATGGGGAAAGCTGAATTTTTGTGCTGTATAAAACCAGAGATTGAAATTAGCACAGATACAATTCCATAAGCCAAATATATAATAGACAAGACCTACTCCTTGCTCAGCGAAATGGACTCAACAGCCCATATTCAACGCCTGGGAACATACCTGACAAGTAAGAATCTTAAAACCCATGGATTTATATGTCTCCATAAGGAAATCAAGCATGTGTACAGCGGCCTAAACGCAGCAGTGAAAATCAGATAACTCCCATTATCAAGATAAATTTCGAAAACAAAACACAATGAGAGTGAAATAGAGAGCAATTCTGAAATAATTCATTCAGGGCTTGTGATGCAACCTGGATTTACCACATCTACATGCAGAGCTGTGTGAGACATAAGGCTGGACACTTCAGGCTGATAGCATTGGTGAGGTTCGGTGAGCAAACGCAGACCCTTTGAACTCATACTGCCTGGTACCCATTCCATGGGTCCCAACTTTCCAGGTTTAAGGGATTCTTCCTTCAGCTAAATCATGCATGGGAAACCCAGAGTATGGTCCACCGTGCGATTGGGAAACGTTTTCAAATGCATCTCAGTTTTCGAACCCTGGTACTCGGGTTCACCATTCCAGACGCTTTACTAACATTCTCACCACTTGGAGAGTCAGTGCCTTTAACCTCCTGTTTGGCACAGTTTGCAATTTCTGCGCAAGATGAACAGGAATAGGGAGAACCAATGAGAGACTAGCTGTAGGTGTCTGCACTGGCAAATGGAACGCTCATTTCCCACCAGGAAGTGGAATTAACCAAAGGCTCAGCATGCCCTGCCGGAAAGATATTAGGGCCTGAAGAAATCCTGTGGTTTTGCGGCCAGCTCACAAGAAAGCGTGTTGAGGAAACGAGCTCAGGGGCACTGTAATTCACAAACCTGCAGAGTTATTAATGACAGTTATCGTCCAAAAATGTACTGAAGTAAGTCTTCGAAGAGGACTTGAAAGCGGGGAAGAATTTCACGATAAAGATTTCAGGGGGTAGACAGGAATTGCACTTAAAGCATAGGAAAAGAGGCAGAATGTCGAAAATGATGCACTTGGCCAAAAAGGACATATGCGTTTTTTCCTGAATATATTCAGGAAAAAACGCATACGCGGTTTTTGGCCAACCAAGCAAGCGTGTAAAGGAAATCTGCACTACAATGAAGTCTCACTGCCCACCGGTCAAAAGGCCCATCTGAACAAAGTGTAAAATCCAGAAAGGCAGGACAGGTCATGGAGAACAGGGAGCCTTGTTATGCTGATGGGCGGGATGTAAATTGCCAACAGCCACTCTGGAGAAGTGTATGGTGTTTCCTGAAACACGTAGGAAACAAAGCAACACAGCCTATGGCACTTCCACTTATGGTCCTATAGCTTAGGGAAATTAAAATCAAAAACACACAGCCACCCCAAAGTTTGGGACGGCTCTGTTTACAGGAACCTCGTCTACGGTACAAGTTAAATATCCGAGAAAGCAAAAAATGGATAAAGAAGTAGTGCTACGTACGTACAATGGAATATCACACAGCAATGAAATCTACGTCATCAGGCCCGTAGCGCCATAATGAGTGGATTCAGGTACGATGATTCTACGAGAAATAAGTCACACAGAAAAAGAAACATCATAAGATATGACTAATACACGGAATGTAAACTTGGCTACACATGAACTGAATTACAAAACAGAAAAGGGTCTCAAATTGAGACAACCAACTTATGCTTGCTTATGGGGAAAGGTGAGTTGGGGTGCTGCATAAAAACAGAGATTGAAATTAGCACAGATACCGTTCCATAAGCCAAATATATAATAGACAAGACCTACTCCATGCTCAGCGAAATAGACTCAACACCCCATATTCAACGCCTGGGAATATACCTGACAAGTAAGAATCTTAAAACCCATGGATTTATATGTCTCCATAAGGAAATCAAATGTCTGTACATCGGCCTAAACGCAGCAGTGAAAATACGATAAATCCCATTATCAAAATAAATTTCAAAAACAAAACACAATGACAGTGAAATAGAGAGCATTTCTTAAATAATTGATTCAGGGCTTGTGATGAAACCTGGATTTACCACATGTACACCCAGAGCTGGGTGAGACATAAGGCTGGGCACTTCGGGCTGATAGCATTGGTGAGGTTCGGTGAGCAAACGCAGACCCTTTGAAGTCATACTGCATGGTACCCATTCTAAGGGTCCCAACTCTCCAGGTTTAAGGGATTCTTCCTTCAGCTAAAACATGCATGGGAAACCCAGAGTATGGACCACCGTGTGATTGGGAAACGTTTTCAAATGCATCTCAGTTTTCGCCTCTGGTACTCGGGTTCACCATTCCAGACGCTTTACTAACACTCTCCCCACTTGGAGAGTCAGGGACTTTAACCTCCTGTTTGGCACAGTTTGCAATTTCTGCGCAAGATGAACAGGAATAGGGAGAACCAATGAGAGACTAGCTGTAGGTGTCTGCACGGGCAAATGGAACGCTCATTTCCCACCAGGAAGAGGAATTAACCAAAGGCTCAGCGTGCCCTGCCAGAAACAGATTAGGGCCTGAAGCAATCCTGCGGTTTTGCGGCCAGCTCACGAGAAAGCGAGTTGAGGAAAGGAGCTCAGGGGCACTGTAATTCACAAACCTGCAGAGTTATGAATGACAGCTATCGTCCAAAAATGTACTGAAGTAAGTCTTCGAAGAGGACTTGAAAGTGGGGCAGAATTTCAGGAAAACGGTTTCAGGGGGTAGACCGGAATTGCACTTAAAGCATAGGAAAAGAGGCAGAATGTCGACAATGATGCACTTGGCCAAAAAGGGCGTATGCGTTTTTTCCTGAATATATTCAGGAAAAAACTCATACGCCCTTTTTGGCCAACCAAGCAAGCGTGTAAAGGAAATCTGCACTACAATGAAGTCTCACTGCCCCCCGGTCAAAAGGGCCATCTGAAAAAAGTGTAAAATCCAGAAAGGCAGGACAGGTCATGGAGAACAGGGAGCCTTGTTATGCTGATGGGCGGGATGTAAATTGCCAACAGCCACTCTGGAGAAGTGTATGGTGTTTCCTGAAACACGTAGGAAACAAAGCAACACAGCCTATGGCACTTCCACTTATGGTCCTATAGCTTAGGGAAATTAAAATCAAAAACACACACCCACCCCAATGTTTGGGACGTCTCTGTTTACAAGAACCTCGTCTATGGTACAAGTTAAATATCCGAGAAAGCAAAAAATTCATAAAGAAGTTGTGGTATGCAAGTACAATGGAATATCACTCAGCAATGAAATCTACGTCATCAGGCCTGTAGCGGCATAATGAGTGGATTCAGGTATGATGATTCTACGAGAAATAAGTCACACAGAAAAAGAAACCTCATAAGATATCACTAATACACGGAATGTAAACTTGGCTACACATGAACAGAAATACCAACAGAACAGGGTCTCAAATTTAGAAAACCAACTTATGCTTGCTTATGGGGAAAGGTGAGTTGGGGTGCTGCATAAAACCAGAGATTGAAATTAGCACAGATACCTTTCCATAAGCCAAATATATAATAGACAAGACCTACTCCTTGCTCAACGAAATGGACTCAACACCCTATATTCAATGCCTGGGAATATACCTGACAAGTAAGAATCTTAAAACCCATGGATTTATATGTCTCCACAAGGAAATAAAGCGTGTGTACAGCGGCATAAACGCAGCAGTGAAAATCCGATAAATCCCATTATCAAAATAAATGTCAAAAACAAAACACAATGACAGTGAAATAGAGAGCAATTCTTAAATAATTCATTCAGGGCTTGTGATGAAACCTGGATTTACCACATCTACACCCAGAGCTGGGTGACACATAAGGCTGGACACTTCGGGCTGATAGCTTTGGTGAGGTTCGGTGAGCAAACGCAGACCCTTTGAAGTCATACTGCATGGTACCCATTCCATGGGTCCCAACTCTCCAGGTTTAAGGGATTCTTCCTTCAGCTAAATCATGCATGGGAAACCCAGAGTATGGTCCACCGTGTGATTGGGAAACGTTTTCAAATGCATCTCAGTTTTCGAACGCTGGTACTCGGGTTCACCATTCCAGACGCTTTACTAACACTCTCCCCACTTGGAGAGTCAGTGCCTTTAAACTCCTGTTTCGCACAGTTTGCAATTTCTGCGCAAGATGAACAGGAATAGGGAGAACCAATGAGAGACTAGCTGTAGGTGTCTGCACGGGCAAATGGAACGCTCATTTCCCACCAGGAAGACGAATTAACCAAAGGCTCAGCGTGCCCTGCCAGAAACAGATTAGGGCCTGAAGCAATCCTGCGGTTTTGCAGCCAGCTCACAAGAAAGTGAGTTGAAGAAAGGAGCTCAGGGCCACTGAAATTCACAAACCTGCAGAGTTATGAATGACAGCTATCGTCCAAAAATGTATTGAAGTAAGTCTTCGAAGAGGACTTGAAAGCGGGGCAGAATTTCTGGAAAACGATTTCAGGGGGTAGACTGGAATTGCACTTAAAGCATAGGTAATGAGGCAGAATGTCGACAATGATGCACTTGGCCAAAAAGGGCGTATGTGTTTTTTCCTGAATATATTCAGGAAAAAACGCATACGCACTTTTTGGTCAACCAAGCAAGCGTGTTTAAGAAATCTGCACTAAAATGAAGTCTAACTGCCCCCCGGTCAAAAGGGCCATCTGAAAAAAGTGTAAAATCCAGAAAGGCAGGACAGGTCATGGAGAACATGGAGCCTTGTTATGCTGATGGGCAGGATGTAAATTGCCAACAGCCACTCTGGAGAAGTGTATGGTGTTTCCTGAAACACGTAGGAAACAAAACAACACAGCCTATGACACTTCCACTTATGGATCTATAGCTTAGGGAAATTAAAATCAAAAACACACAGCCCCCCCAAAGTTTGGGACGGCTCCGTTTACAGGAACCTCGTCTACGGTACAAGTTAAATATCCGAGAAAGCAAAAAATGGATAAAGAAGTAGTGCTACGTACGTACAATGGAATATCACACAGCAATGAAATCTACGTCATCAGGCCCGTAGCGCCATAATGAGTGGATTCAGGTACGATGATTCTACGAGAAATAAGTCACACAGAAAAAGAAACATCATAAGATATGACTAATACACGGAATGTAAACTTGGCTACACATGAACTGAATTACAAAACAGAAAAGGGTCTCAAATTGAGACAACCAACTTATGCTTGCTTATGGGGAAAGGTGAGTTGGGGTGCTGCATAAAAACAGAGATTGAAATTAGCACAGATACCGTTCCATAAGCCAAATATATAATAGACAAGACCTACTCCATGCTCAGCGAAATAGACTCAACACCCCATATTCAACGCCTGGGAATATACCTGACAAGTAAGAATCTTAAAACCCATGGATTTATATGTCTCCATAAGGAAATCAAATGTCTGTACATCGGCCTAAACGCAGCAGTGAAAATACGATAAATCCCATTATCAAAATAAATTTCAAAAACAAAACACAATGACAGTGAAATAGAGAGCATTTCTTAAATAATTGATTCAGGGCTTGTGATGAAACCTGGATTTACCACATGTACACCCAGAGCTGGGTGAGACATAAGGCTGGGCACTTCGGGCTGATAGCATTGGTGAGGTTCGGTGAGCAAACGCAGACCCTTTGAAGTCATACTGCATGGTACCCATTCTAAGGGTCCCAACTCTCCAGGTTTAAGGGATTCTTCCTTCAGCTAAAACATGCATGGGAAACCCAGAGTATGGACCACCGTGTGATTGGGAAACGTTTTCAAATGCATCTCAGTTTTCGCCCCTGGTACTCGGGTTCACCATTCCAGACGCTTTACTAACACTCTCCCCACTTGGAGAGTCAGTGCCTTTAACCTCCTGTTTGGCACAGTTTGCAATTTCTGCGCAAGATGAACAGGAATAGGGAGAACCAATGAGAGACTAGATGTAGGTGTCTGCACGTGCAAACGGAACGCTCATTTCCCACCAGGAAGAGGAATTAACCAAAGGCTCAGCGTGCCCTGCCAGAAACAGATTAGGGACTGAAGTCATCCTGTAGTTTTGCGGACAGCTCACAAGAAAGCGAGTTGAAGAAAGGAGCTCAGGGACACTGTAATTCACAAACCTGCAGAGTTATGAATGACAGCTATCGTCCAAAAATGTATTGAAGTAAGTCTTCAAAGAGGGCTTGAAAGCGGGGCAGAATTTCAGGAAAACGATTTCAGGGGGTAGACTGGAATTGCACTTAAAGCATAGGAAAAAAGGCAGAATGTCGACAATGATGCACTTGGCCAAAAATTGCGTATGAGTTTTTTCCTGAATATATTCAGGAAAAAACGCATACACACTTTTTGGACAACCAACCATGCGTGTAAAAGAAATCTGCACTACAATGAAGTCTCACTGCCCCCCGGTCAAAAGGGGCATCTGAAAATATTGTAAAATCCAGAAAGGCAGGACAGGTCATGGAGAACATGGAGCCTTGTTATGCTGATGGGCGGGATGTAAATAGCCAACAGCCACTCTGGAGAAGTGTATGGTGTTTCCTGAAACACGTAGGAAACAAAGCAACACAGCCTATGGCACCTCCACTTATGGTCCTATAGCATAGGGAAATTAAAATCAAAAACACACAGCCACCCCAAAGTTTGGGATGGCTCTGTTTACAAGAACCTCATCTACAGTAGAAGTTAAATATCCGAGAAAGCATAAAATAGATAAAGAAGTTGTGGTACGCACGTACAATGGAATATCACTCAGCAATGAAATCTACGTCATCAGGACCGTAGCGGCATAATGAGTGGATTCAGGTATGATGATTCTATGAGAAATAAGTCAGACAGAAAAAGAAAAATCATAAGTTATCACTAATACACGGAATGTAAACTTGGCTACCCATGAACTGAATTACAAAACAGAACAGGGTCTCAAATTTAGAAAACCAACTTATGCTTGCTAATGGGGAAAGGTCAGTTGGGATGCTGAATAAAACCAGAGGTTGAAATTAGCACAGATACCGTTCCATAAGCCAAATATATAATAGACAAAACCTACTCCTTGCTCAACGAAATGGACTCAACACCCTATATTCAACGCCTGGGAAGATACCTGACAAGTAAGAATCTTCAAACCCATGGATTTATATGTCTCCATAAGAGAATAAAGCGTGTGTACAGCTGCAAGAATGCAGCAGAGAAAATCCGATAAATCCCATTATCAAAATGAATTACAGAAACAAAACACAATGACAGTGAAATAGAGAGCAATTTTTAAATAATTCATTCAGGGCTTGTGATGCAACCTGGATTTACCACATCTACACCCAGAGCTGAGTGAGACATAAGGTTGGACACTTCGGGCTGATAGCATTGGTGAGGTTCGATGAGCAAGTGCAGACCCTTTGAAGTCATACTGCATGGTACCCATTCCATGGGTCCCAACTCTCCAGGTTTAAGGGATTCTTCCTTCAGCTAAAACATGCATGGAAAACCCAAGTATGGTGCACCATGTGACCGGGAAACGTTTTCAAATGCATCTCAGTTTTCGTCCCCTTTTACTCGGGTTCACCATTCCAGACCCTTTACTAACACTCTCCCCACTTGGAGAGTCAGTGCCTTTAACCTCCTGTTTGGCACAGTTTGCAATATCTGCGCAAGATGAACAGGAATAGGGGGAATCAATGAGAGACTAGCTGGAGGTGTCTGCACAGGCAAATTTAACGCTCATTTCCCACCAGGAAGAGGAATTCACCAAAGGCTCAGCATGCCGTGCCGGAACCAGATTAGGGCCTGAAGCAATCATGTGTGTTTGCAGCCAGCTCACAAGAAAGCGAGTTGAAGAAAGGAGCTCAGGGGCACTGTAATTCACAAACCTGCAGAGTTATAAATGACAGCTATCGTCCAAAAATATATTGAAGGAAGCCTGCGAAGAGGACTTGTAAGTGGGCAGAATTGCAAGAAAACGATTTCGGGGGTAGGCTGGAATTGCATTTAAAGCATAGGAAAAGAGGCAGAACGTCGACAATGATGCACTTGGCCAAAAAGGGCGTATGCGTTTTTTCCTGAATATATTCAGGAAAAAACGCATACGCCCTTTTTGGCCAACCATGCAAGCATGTTAAAGAATTATGCACTACAATGAAGTCTCACAGCCCCCTGGTCAAAAGGGCCATCTAAAAAAAGTGTAAAATCCAGAAAGACAGCACAGGCCATGGAGAACAGGGAGCCTTGTTATGCTGATGGGCGGGATGTAAATTGTCAACAGCCACCCTGGAGAAGTGTATGGTGTTTCCTGAAACACCTAAAAAACAAAGCAACGGAGTCTACGGCACTTCCAGTTATGGTCCTATAGCTTAGGGAAATTAAAATCAAAAACACACAGCCACCCCAAATTTTCGGACGGCTCTGTTTACAAGAACCTCATCTACGGTACAAGTTAAATATCCCAGAATGTGAAAAATGGATAAAGAAGTTGTGGTTCGTACGTACAATGGAATATCACTCAGCAATGAAATCTATGTCATCAGGCCCATCACAGCATAATGAGTGGATTCAGCTACAGTGATTCTAAGTGAAATAAGTCACACAGAAAATGAAACATCATAAGATATCACTAATACACGGAATGTAAACTTGGCTACACATGAACTGAATTACAAAACAGAACAGGGACTCAAATTTAGAAAACCAACTTATGCTTGCTTAAGGGCAAAGGTGAGTTGGGGTGCTGCATAAAACCAGAGATTGAAAATAGCACAGATACCGTTCCATAAGCCAAATATGTAATAGTCAAGACCTACTCCTTGTTCAACGACATGGACTCAACACCACATATTCAACGCCTAGGAATATACCTGACTAGTAAGAATCTTAAAACCCGTGGATTTCTATTTCTCTGTAGGAGAATCAAGCGTTTGTACAGCGGCATGAACGCAGCAGTGAAAATCCGATAAATCCCATTATCAAAATAAATTACAAAAACAAAACACAATGACAGTGAAAGAGACAGCAATTCTTAAATAATTGATTCAGGGCTTGTGATGAAACCTGGATTTACCACATCTACACCCAGAGCTGGGTGAGGCATAAGGCTGGACACTTCGAACTGATAGCATTGGTGAGGTTCGGTGAGCAAATTCAGACCCTTTTTAGTCATACTGCATGGTACCCATTCCATGGGTCAATAATCTCCAGGTTTAAGGAATTCTTCCTTCAGCTAAAACATGCATGGGAAACCCAGAGTATTGTCCACTGTGAGACTGGGAAACCATTTTAAATGGCTCTCAGGTTTCGTTCCCTGGTACTCGGGTTCACCATTCCAGATGCTTTACTAACCCTCTACCCACTTGGAGAGTCAGTGCCTTTAACCTCCTGTTTGGCACAGTTTGCAATTTCTGCACAAGATGAACAGGAATAGGGAGAACCAATGAGAGACTAGCTGTAGGTGTCTCCACGGGCAAATTGAATGCTCATTTCTCACCAGAAAGAGGAATTTACCAAAGGCTCAGCGTGCCATGCCGAAACCAGATTACGGCCTGAAGCAATCCTGCGGTTTTGCGGCCAGCTCACAAGAAAGCATGTTGAAGAAAGGAGCTCAGGGACACTGTATTTAACAAACCTGCAGAGTTATTAATGACAGGTATCATACAAAAATATATTGAAGTAAGGCTGCGAGGAGGACTTGAAAGCGGGGCAGTATTCCTGGAATATGATTTCAGGACGTAGACGGGAAGTGCTCTGAAAGCATAGGAGAAGAGGCAGATCCTGGACAATGATGCACTTGGTCAAAATGTGCATATGCGTTTTTTCCAGGGCCCTCATTAAAGAGGGTAGGAGGCTCCCAGAATGGTTTAGTGGCCAACAGAGGGCCCACATCATCAAGGCGACGTGAGCCAGCCAGGCAGGAGTGACCTCACATCAGAGGGCCCACCTCACAGAAGGGTAAGGAACCCAGCCAGGATCAGACTCTCACCAGAGTGCCCACATCAGCAAGGGGCTGTGAACCAGGCAGGAGTGTCATCACACCCGTGGGGCCATATCATCAAAAGTTGAGGTAACAAGAAAATGTGGCCTCAAACCAGAGGACCCACATCACCATGGGTCTTGGAGCGAGGCAGGCAGGATTAACCTCACAACACATGGCCCATTGTATAAAAAAGGTGAGGAATCCAGCAGTTGGAACATCCCAGCAGGCGGCCCAGAGCACCGAGGCTATGGGATCCAGGCAGTGATGAACTCACAACAGAGGGCCCTCATCATGAAACTGTGAGCAAACCAGCCGTTGTGACCTCAGAGCACAAGGCCCACATCACCATGGGGAAGGGAACCAAGTAGGAGTGTCATCGCACCAGTGGGCACACATCAGAAAATGTGGGGAGCCCAGCAGTTAGGGCCTGACACCAGAGGGCTCTCATCACCGAGGAGAGGAGGCTCCCAGCAGGCTCCAACTGCTACCAGTGGGCCGCCGTCGCCAATGCGGGGTGTGCCAGCCAGGCAAGAGTGACCTCAGAGCAGAGGGCCCACCTCACAAAAGTGTGAGGAACCCAAGGAGGATCAGACTCTCACCAGAGGGCCCACATCACCAAGAGAATGGGAACCAGGCTGGAGTGTCCTCACACCAGTGGGACCTCATCAACGAAATGTGAGTGACCCAGCACACGTGGCCTCAAACCAGAGGACACACATCACCAAGGGGCTGGGAGTGAGGCAGGCAGGAGGAGTCTCAAAACAGAGGGCCCATAGAAGAAAAAAGGTGAGGAATCCTGCAGTTGGAACCTCCCAGCAGGCGGCCAGGAGCAGCGAGGCTATGGGATCCAGACCTGACTGAACTCAAAACAGAGGGCCCTCATCATGAAACTGTGAGCAACCCAGGCTTTGGGACCTCAGAGCAGAAGGCCCACATTCCTATGTGGTTGGGAACATGGCATAAGTGTACTCGGACCTCAGGGCACACATCAGAGAATTTTGGGAGCCCAGAAGTTAGGGTCTGACGCCAGAGGGCCCTCATTACCAAGGGGAGGAGACTCCAAGCAGGCACCAACTCCCAACTGAGGGCCCATGTCGACAAGGTGACGTGTGACAGCCAGGCAGGAGTGACCTCACAGCAGAGGGCCTACCTCACAGAAGGGTGAGGAACCCAGCCAGGATAAGACTCTCACCAGAGGGCCCACATCACCAAGGGGATCAGAACCAGGCAGGACTGTCTTCACACCAAGGTGACCACATCATAGAAAGGTGAGGAAACCAGCACATGAGGCCTAAACCAGAGGACCCACATCTTCAAGGGGCTCGGATTGAGGCAGGCATGAGTAGCCTCACAACACAGGGCCAATAGAATAAAAAAGGTGAGGAATCCTGCAGTGGGAACCTCCCAGCAGGGGGCCCAGAGCACCGAGTCTATGTGATCCAGGCTGCAGTGAACTCACAGCAGAGGGCCCACATCATGAAACTGGGAGCAACCCAGCCATTGGGACCTCAGAGCAGAAGGCCCACATCCCCATGGGGATGGGAACCTCGCAGGAGTGTCCTCGCACCACTTAGCACATATCAGAAAATGTGGGTACCCAGCAGTTAGGGCCTGACGCAAGAGGGCCCTCATCACCGAGGGGAGGAGGCTCCCAGCATGCTCCAACTGCCACAAGAGGGCCGATGTTGCCCAGGCGGGGTGTGCCAGCCAGGCAGGAGTGACCTCACAGCAGAGGGCCCACCTCACAGAAGGGTGAGGAACCCAGCCAGGATCAGACTCTCACCAGAGAGCCCACATCTTCAAGGGGATAGGAACCAGGCAAGAGTGTCCTCACACCAGTGGGGCCACATCATCGAAAGGTGAGGGACCCAGCACACGTGGCCTCAAACCAGAGGACACACATCACCAAGGGGCTGGGAGTGAGGCAGGCAGGAGGAGTCTCAAAACAGAGGGCCCATAGAAGAAAAAAGGTGAGGAATCCCGCAGTTGTAACCTCCCCGCAGGTGGCCAGGAGCAGCGAGGCTATGGGATCCAGGCCGGAGTGAACTCACACCAGAGGGCCCTCATCATGAAACTGAGCAACCCATCGTTGGGAACTCAGAGCAGAAGGCCCACATTCCCATGGTGTTGGGAACCTGGCAGGAGTGTACTCGCACCACAGGGCGCACATCAGAAAATTTTGGGAGGCCAGGAGTTAGGGCCTGACGCCAGAGGTCCCTCATTACCAAGGGGAGGAGACTCGCAGCAGGCACCAACTCCCACGAGAGAGCCGACGTCGTCAAGGCGGGGTGGGACAGCCAGGCAGGAGTGACCTCAGAGAAGAGGGCCCACCTCTCAGAAGTGTGAGGAACCCAGCCAGGATCAGACTCTCACCGGAGGGTCCACATCACCAAGGGGATGGGAACCAGGCAGGAGTGTCCTCACACCAGTGGGGCCACATCAGCCAAAGGTGAGGAACCCAGCACATGTGGCCTCAAACCAGAGGACACACATCACCAAGGGGCTAGGAGTGAGGCAGGTGTCTGGAGGGGCACATTTAACTTTAATTTCCCACCAGGAAGTGGAATGAACCAAAGTCTCAGAGTGCCGTGCCGGACCCTGATTACGGTCTGAAGCAAACCTGCGGTTCTGTGGCCAGTTTTCAAGGAAAAGAGTTAAGAAAGGAAATCACGGGCACTGTAATTCACAAACCTGCAGTGTTATAAATGACAGTTATTGGCAAAATTATATGGAAGTAAGTCTGCAAATAGGACTTGAAAACGAGGCAGAATTGCAGGAATCATATTTCAGGAGGTAGATTGGAATTGCATTTAAAGCATGTGAAAAGCGGCAGATCTTTGACAGTGATGCACTTGGACAACAGTGCGTAAACATTTTTTCCTGAATATATTCAGGAAAAAACACATATGCCCTTTTTGGCCAACCAAGCACTCGAGAAATGGAAATCCGCACTACAATGAAGTCTCATTTCCCATTCGTCAAAAGGGCCATCTGAAAAAAGTGTAAAAACCAGAAACACAGGACAGGCCATGGAGAACAGGGAGCCTTGTTATGCTGATGGGCGGGATGTAAATTGCCAACAGACACTCTGGAGATGTTTATGGTGTATCCTGAAACATCTGAAAAACAAAGCTACAGACCCTAGGGCACTTCCACTTTTGGCCCTATAGCTTAGGAAAATTAAAATCAACAAGACACAGCCAACACCAAATTTAGGGCTGCTGTGTTTACAAGAACCTTGAGTCCAGTACAAATTAAATATCCCAGAAAGAAAAAAATGGATAAAGGAGTTGTGCTACTTACGTACAACGGAATATCACTCAGCAATGAAATCAAAATCATCAGGCCTGTAGCACCAAATTGAGTGGATTTAAGTATGATGATTCTAAGAGAAATAGGTCACACAGAGAAAGAGAATTATCATAAGATATCACTAATAGAGAGAGTGTAAACTTGGCTACACATAAACTGAATTCCAAAACCGAACAGAGTCTCACATTTAGATAAAAACTTATGCTTGCTTAAGGGGAAAGTTGAGTTGGGGTGCTGTATAAAACCAGAGATTGAAATTAGCACACATACCGTTCCATAAGCCAAATATGTAATAGACAAGACCTACTCTTTGCTCAACGAAATAGACTCATCCATGGTGTATCACCTCACACCTGTTAGAATGGGCATCATCAGAAAATCTACAAACAACAAATGCTGGAAAGGGTGTGGAGATAAGGAACCCTCTTCCACTATTGTTGGGAATGTAAATTGATACAGTCACTGTGGAGAACATTATGGAGTTTCTTATAAAACTAAGAATAGAATTACCATATGATACAGCAATCCCACTACTGGGCATATACCCAGACAAAACCATAAATCAAAAAGAGACATTCACCGCAATGTTCATTGCATCACTATTTACAATATCCAGGTAATGGAAGCAACCTAAATGCCCACAGACAGACGAATGCATAATGAAGTGGTACATATATAAAATGGAATATTACTAAGCCATAAAAAGGAATGAAATTGGGTCATTTGTAGAGATGTTGATGGATCTAGAGACTGTCATACAGAGTGAAGTAAGTCAGAAAGAGAAAAAGAAATCTTGTCTATTAATGCCTATATGTGGAACCTAGAAAAATTGTACAGATGAACCGTTTTGCCAGGCAGAAATAGAGCAACAGATGTAGACAACAAACGTATGGACACCAAGGGGGGAAAGCTGTTGGGGTGTGGTGGTGGGAGGAGTTGAGAGACTGGGATTGGCATGTATACCTTTATATGTATAAAATAGATAACCAAAAAGAACCTGCTGTATAAAAAAATAAAATAAAATTCAAATTACAAAAAGTAAAACAGAAAAAATATTCTTCCCTTCACATACATGTATTTATATGAATAAATTATTTCCATGCTTATATCTGTAAATACAAAAAAGAGGAATAAAATCTACCTTGAACCAAAAACGAAAAAAAAACAGAACCCACCAGTTACACAGAGGAAATCCGTATCAGGGCACTTGCTCTAGTTGTAAACAATTCTGAAGTTGGTCAGTGGTTGGGAATCATCCCCCATTCAGCCAGCAGGCCCCACGCAACAAGCGTCCTCATTGCAAAGCTGGGGGACCGTGCCGAGGCATCTGTGAGTAAACGTGTGCTGAGCCCCAGGCCAGCTGCTGCTGAAATGTTCCCACCCTTCCCAGGTAAAACACTTGAATATGTACAAGGACTTGAAAGCCTAGAGGAAGGGCCATGGAGCCACATGAGTGACAGCATGCCAGCCGACTTGGTGCCTGCAGGCCAGCCAGGATGGTCCTGGCCCTGGGTGCTCTTCTGGAAGCTTTCCATTTCCCTGCCTGAGATACCCCTGCTGTCCCGGCCCCCACTGCTTTCTTCCTCACTCACCTCTGCCCAGGGAGAAATTCCAGCGGCAGGTATGGGTGACACATCCTCTTCTTTAGCAGGAGACATCTTGGCAACTGCTGCAGAAAGTCCAGCAGAGCCCCACTCACACTGGGCCACCCACAAAGCCGTGGCCTCTCACTCCCTCCCACCAGTCCAGCCCCAAGACTGCTGACAGGGCAGAGAAAATGGCGTCAGGCACAGCTGCAGGGGCTCTTGCTGCCTGGAGCGGTGTTTATATTGATCTGAACCCAGGCACACCTGGGGAGGTCTGGCCGGCACGGTCGGGCTTCCCAGGCCAGCCAATAATCACCCCTCAGGGGCTCACAGTTGCAGAAACTGGAACTTGCTGAATCGGCCAGGTCCAAGGAACATGTGTGGGCTCCTGAGAGTCAGGATAGACAAGGGGCTGCAGCTCTGGCTTGTTTTCTAATTATATTATCTGGCCCATGAGTGGGAGACAACTTCAAGAAAACCCTCTCCTAATGAGAGGAACCCAGGAGTCAGGGAGAGGAGGGGTGGCTGGTGGGTGGAGACAGAGGCCTGGTGCCCCGGGTGCAGTGGAAGTCTCTGGAAGACCAGGTGGAGGGAGGCCACACAGAGTGATGCCCAGGGTCACAGACCTGTCGGAGCTGCTGTTTGTTAGTTCACGTCCTGCTCTGAGGTGCTCTGTGTCAGATCTGAGTGACAGGTGAGCTGGGAGTGCTCTGCAATGAGGGCGATATGCACGGTTCCTGTGTTCCCAGCCCTGCCATGGTACCTGCAAGGGTAGCTCTGTATCCTGGGAGGGGCCTGACCACGAGAGCCCCATGGGCTGCAGGGGAACCTGCCCAGGGAACCCCATATCCTGGGAGGGGCCTGAACACGAGAGCCCCATGGGCTGGGGTGGGGGTGGGGTACCTGCCCAGGTGAGCTCCATATCCTGGGATTGGCCTGACCTCGACAGCCCCATGGGCTGCTGGAGTCCTGGTAAAGGATGTCAGGACAGTCAGTGAAGCCACCGAGGATATACCTCCAGTAGTTCCTAAACCCTACACCCTGCTGGTCATTCTACCAACCACCAGGACATGGTATTCTGTATTAGTCTTCAATGATGCCTTCTTTTGTATTCTATTAGTCCCAGAGTCACAAGAAATTTTGGCTTGTGAGTGGCAGGACTCAACATACAACTAAAACAATACTTCCAGGTCATGTTGCCCCAAGGGTTCAAAAATTCCCACACCATCTTTGGGGAAAGCTCAGCTAAAGAACTAAAAGTTCTACCTCTGGAAAAGGAAACACTCCTTCAATATGCAGACGACATTCTGATCGCCAGCCCTACTAAGGAGACCTCTGAACTACCAAGCCAATAAAGGATACAAGTTGTCCAAGAAAAAGCTCAAATATCACAGACTACGGTGACCTGCCTGGGCTTCATTCTCACAGAAGGTCGGAGAAGCCCATCCCAGGAAAGGGAAGAAACAATTTACAGCCTTACCCATTTCTGAAACTAGAAGACAGCTTAGGGGCTCCTGGGGAGGCCAGGGTTTGCTGCTTCTGGATCCCTAACTACAGTCTACTAGCTGGACCTCTATATGAAACACTGAAAGGAAAAGATGATGATCCTTTTGAATAGAATGCAGAAGTGGCCTTTCAAGAATGGAAAGAGCAGTCAATTCAGACCCTTGCCCTGGAACTCCCTAATTTAGCTAAACCCTTTGACCTTTACATTCCTGGTGAACGGTGAATCGCCATTGGAGTATTAATGCAAAACCTGGGACCACTTGAAATGGAACAATGCAAGAACGCGATCCAGGTAGGATAAACTACGGTCACCAAGGGGCTTGGCCCACCGCCACATCTGGCCAAGATACTGGCAGTATCTGAAAACCTGGAAATCAGCAGCCCAAAAGGCCACCTCCCTCCGAAGGGAAAAGGACCCCACGTGGTGATCCTAACCCCCAACCATGCCCTGAAGTTGCAGGGTTGGCTCCATGGGCACACTGACCTTGAGCGAGGAGGCCCTCCAACTCCAACCTCCATAGAGATACCCGGGGCAAAGTGGCACCATGAAGACTCGTGTGAAGGTGTCTGCACGGGCAAATTTAACGCTCATTTCCCACCAGGAAGAGGAATTAACCAAAGGCTCAGCATGCCGTGCCGGAACCAGATTAGGGCCTGAAGCAATCCTGCGGGTTTGCGGCCAGCTCACAAGAAAGCGAGTTGAAGAAAGGAGCTCAGGGACACTGTAATTCACAAACCTGCAGAGTTATAAATGACAGCTATCACCCAAAAATATATTGAAGGAAGGCTGCGAAGAGGACTTGAAAGCGGGGCAGAATTGCAAGAAAACGATTTCAGGGGGTAGACTGGAATTGCATTTAAAGCATAGGAAAAGAGGCAGAACGTCGACAATGATGCACTTGGCCAAAAAGGGCGTATGCGTTTTTTCCTGAATATATTCAGGAAAAAACGCATACGCCCTTTTTGGCCAACCAAGCAAGCATGTTAAAGAAATCTGCACTACAATGAAGTCTCACTGCCCCCCGTTCAAAAGGGCCATCTGAAAAAAGTGTAAAATCCAGAAAGGCAGCACAGGCCATGGAGAACAGGGAGCCTTGTTATGCTGATGGGCGAGATGTAAATTGCCAACAGCCACTCTGGAGATGTGTATGGTGTTTCCTCAAAAACCTAAAAAACAAAGCAACGGAGCCTACGGCATTACCACTTTTTTTCCTATAGCTTAGGGAAATTAAAATCAAAAACACACAGCCACCGCAAAGTTTCTGTTTACGGCTCTGTTTACAAGAACCTCGTCTACGGTACAAGTTAAATATCCCAGAAAGCGAAAAATGGATAAAGAAGTGTGGTACGTACGTACAAAGGAATATCACTCACCAATGAAATCTATGTCATCAGGCCCGTCGCGGCATAATGAGTGGATTCAGGTACGATGATTCTAAGTGAAATAAGTCACACAGAAAATGAAACATCATAAGATATCACTAATACACGGAATGTAAACTTGGCTACACATGAACTGAATTACAAAACAGAACAGGGTCTCAAATTTAGAAAACCAACTTATGCTTGCTTAAGGGGAAAGGTGAGTTGTGGTGCTGCATAAAACCAGAGATAGAAATTAGCACAGATACCTTTCCATAAGCCAAATATGTAATAGTCAAGACCTAGCCCTTGCTCAACGAAATGGACTAAACACCCCATATTCAACGCCTAGGATTACACATGACTAGTAAGAATCTTCAAACCCATGGATTTATATATCTCCGTAAGAGACTCAAGTGTGTGTAGAGCGGCATGAATGCAGCAGAGAAAATCCGATAAAACCCATTATCAAAATGAATTACAAAAACAAACACAATGACAGTGAAATAGAGAGCAATTCTTAAATAATTCATTCAGGGCTTGTGATGCGACCTGGATTTACCACATCTACACCCAGAGCTGAGTGAGACATAAGGCTGGACACTTCGGGCTGATAGCATTGGTGAGGTTCGATGAGCAAATGCAGACCCTTTGAAGTCATACTGCATGGTACCCATTCCATGGGTCCCAACTCTCCAGGTTTAAGGGATTCTTCCTTCAGCTAAAACATGCATGGGAAACCCACAGTACAGTGCACTGTGTGACCGGGAAACGTTTTCAAATGCATCTCAGTTTTCGTCCCCTTTTACTCGGGTTCACCATTCCAGACCGTTTACTAACACTCTCCCCACTTGGAGAGTCAGTGCCTTTAACCTGCTGTTTGGCACAGTTTTCAATTTCTGCGCAAGATGAACAGGAATAGGGAGAACCAATGAGAGACTAGCTGTAGGTGTCTGGACGGGCAAATGGAACGCTCATTTCCCACCAGGAAGAGGAATTAACCAAAGGCTCAGCATGCCGTGCCGGAACCAGATTAGGGCCTGAAGCATTCCTGCGGGTTTGCGGCCAGCTCACAAGAAAGCGAGTTGAAGAAAGGAGCTCAGGGGCACTGTAATTCACAAACCTGCAGAGTTATAAATGACAGCTATCGTCCAAAAATATATTGAAGGAAGGCTGCGAAGAGGACTGGAAAGCGGGGCAGAATTGCAGGAAAACGATTTCAGGGGGTAGACTGGAATTGCATTTAAAGCATAGGAAAAGAGGCAGAACGTCGACAATGATGCACTTGGCCAAAAAGGGCGTATGCGTTTTTTCCTGAATATATTCAGGAAAAAACGCATACGCCCTTTTTGGCCAACCAAGCCAGCATGTTAAAGAAATCTGCACTACAAAGAAGTCTCACTGCCCCCAGGTCAAAAGGGCCATCTGAAAAAAGTGTAAAATCCAGAAAGACAGCACAGGCCATGGAGAACAGGGAGCCTTGTTATGCTGATGGGCGGGATGTAAATTGCCAACAGCCACTCTGGAGAAGTGTATGGTGTTTCCTGAAACACCTAAGAAACAAAGCAACGGAGACTATGGCACTTCCACTTATGGTCTTATAGATCACGGAAATTAAAATCAAAAACAGACAGCCACCCCAAAGTTTCAGACGGCTCTGTTTACAGGAATCTCGTCTACGGTACAAGTTAAATATCCCAGAATGTGAAAAATGGATAAAGAAGTTGTGGTACACACATTCAATGGAATATCACTCAGCAATGAAATCTATGTCATCAGGCCCATCGTGGCATAATGAGTGGATTCAGGTACGATGATTCTAAGTGAAATAAGTCACACAGAAAATGAAACATCATAAGATATCACTAATACACGGAATGTAAACTTGGCTACACATGAACTGAATTACAAAACAGAACAGGGTCTCAAATTTAGAAAACCACCTTATGCTTGCTTAAGGGGAAAAGTGAGTTGGGGTGCTGCATAAAACCAGAGATAGAAATTAGCACAGATACCTTTCCATAAGCCAAATATGTAATAGTCAAGACCTAGCCCTTGCTCAACGAAATGGACTAAACACCCCATATTCAACGCCTAGGAATACACCTGACTAGTAAGTATCTTCAAACCCATGGATTTATATGTCTCCATAAGAGACTCAAGTGTGTGTACAGTGGCATGAATGCAGCAGAGAAAATCCGATAAATCCCATTATCAAAATGAATTACAAAAACAAACACAATGACAGTGAAATAGAGAGCAATTCTTAAATAATTCATTCAGGGCTTGTGATGCAACCTGGATTTACCACATCTACAACCAGAGCTGAGTGAGACATAAGGCTGTACACTTCGGCCTGATAGCATTGGTGAGGTTCGTTGAGAAAATGCAGGCCCTTTGAAGTCATACTGCATGGTACCCATTCCATGGGTCCCAACTCTCCAGGTTTAAGGGATTCTTCCTTCAGCTAAAACATGCATGGGAAACCCACAGTATGGTGCACCGTGTGACCGGGAAACCTTTTCAAATGCATCTCAGTTTTCGTCCCCTTTTACTCGGGTTCACGATTGAAGACCCTTTACTAATACTCTCCCCACTTAGAGAGTCAGTGCCTTTAACCTCCTGTTTGGCACAGTTTGCAATTTCTGCGCAAGATGAACAAGAATAGGGAGAACCAATGAGAGACTAGCTCTAGGTGTCTGCACATTCAAATATAACACTCATTTCCCACCAGGAAGAGGAATTTACCAAAGGATCAGCATGCTGTGCCGGAACCAGATTAGGGCATGAAGCAATCCTACGGGTTTGCGGCCAGCTCACAAGAAAGCGAGTAGAAGAAAGGAGCTCAGGCGCACTGTCATTCACAAACCTGCAGAGTTATAAATGTCAGCTATTGTCCAAAAATGTATTGAAGTAAGGCTGCGTAGAGGACTTGAAAGCGGGGCAGAATTGCAGGAAAACGAGTTCAGGGGCAGACTGGAATTGCATTTAAAGCATAAGGAAAGAGACAGAAAGTCGACAATGATGCACTTGGTCAAAAAGGGCGTATGCGTTTTTTCCTGAATATATTCAAGAAAAAACACATACGCCCTTTTTGGCCAAACAAGCAAGCCTGTAAAGAAATCTGCATTACAATGAAGTCTCACTGCCCCCCTGTCAAAAGGGACATCTGAAAAAAGTGAAAAATCCAGAAAGGCAGGACAGGCCATGGAGAACAGGGAGCCTTGTTATGCTGATGGGCGGGATGTAACTTGCCAACAGCCACTCTGGAGAAGTGTATGGTGTTTCCTCAAACACCTAAAAAACTAAGCAACGGAGCCTACGGCACTTCAACTTATGGTTCTATAGCTTAGGGAAATTAAAATCAAAAAGACACAGCCACCCATAAATTTTGGACGGCTCTGCTTACAAGAACCTCATTTACGGTACAAGTGAAATATCCCAGAAAGCAAAAAATGGATAAAGAAGTTGTTGTACGTACGTACAATGGAATATCACTCAGCAATGAAATCTATGTCATGAGGCCCGTCGCGGCATAATGAGTGGATTCAGGTACGATCATTCTAAGTTAACTAAGTCACACAGAAAAAGAAACACCATAAGATATCTCAAATACACGGAATGCAAACATGGCTGCACATGAACTCAATTACAAAACAGAAAAGGGTCTCAAATTTAGAAAACCAACTTATGCTTGCTTAAGGGGAAAGGTGAGTTGTGGTGCTGCATAAAACCAGAGATTGAAATTAGCACAGATACCTTTCCATAAGCAAATATGTAATAGTCAGGACCTACTCCTTGCTCCACGAAATGGACTCAACACACCATATTCAATGCCTAGGAATATACCTGACTAGTAAGAATCTGAAAACCCATGGATTTATATGTCTCCATAAGAGAATCAAGCATGTGTACAGCGGCATAAACGCAGCAGTGAAAATCCGATAAATCCCATTATCAAAATAAATTACAAAAACAAAACACAATGACAGTGAAATAGAGAGCAATTCTTAAATAATTCATTCAGGGCTTGTGATGCAACGTGGATTTACCACATCTACACCCCGAGCTGAGGGAGACATAAGGCTGGACACTTCGGGCTGATAGCATTGGTGACGTTCGGTGAGCAAAGGCAACCCTTTGAAGTCATACTGCGTGGTACCCATTCCATGGGTCCCAACTCTCCAGGTTGAAGGGATTCTTCCTTCAGGTAAAACATGCATGGGCAACCCAGAATATGGTCCACCGTGTGACCGGGAAAACTTTTTAAATGCGTCTCAGTTTTCGTCCCCTCGTACTCGGTTTTACCATTCCAGACGCTTTACTAACACTCTCCCCACTTGGAGAGTCAGTGCCTTTAACCTCCTGTTTGGCACAGTTTGGAATTTCTGCGCAAGATGAACAGGAATAGGGAGAACCAATGAGAGATTAGCTGTAGGTGTCTGCACGAACAAATTTAACGCTCATTTCCCACCAGGAAGAGGAATTAGCCAAAGGCTCAGCATACCGTGTCGGAACCAGATTAGGGCCTGAAGCAATCCTGCGGTTTTGCGGCCAGCTCACAAGAAAGCGAGTTGAAGAAAGGAGCTCAGGGGCACTGTAATTCACAAACCTGCAGAGTTATAAATGACAGCTATCGTCCAAAAATATATTGAAGTAAGGCTGCAAAGAGGACTTGAACGCGGGGCAGAATTCCAGGAATACGATTTCAGGAGGTAGACGGGAAGTCCTCTGAAAGTATAGGAGAAGAGGCAGAACCTCGACAATGATGCACTTGGTCAAAAAGGGCATATGCGTTTCTTCCAGGGCCCTTATTAAAGAGGGTAGGAGGCTCCCAGCATGCTTCAGTGGCCAACAGAGGGCCTACGTCGCCAAGGCGACATGAGCCATCCAGGCAGGAGTGACCTCACATCAGAGGGCCCACCTCACAGAAGGGTAAGGAACCCAGTCAAGATCAGACTCTCACCAGAGTGCCCACATAAGCAAGGGGCTGGGAACCAGGCAGGAGTGTCCTCACACCCGTGGGGCCACATCATCGAAAGTTGAGGTACCCAGCACATGTGGCCTCAAACCAGAGGACCCACATCACCATGGGTCTCGGAGCGAGGAAGGCAGGATTAACCTCAAAACCCATGGCCCATTGTATAAAAAAGGTGAGGAATCCAGCAGTTGGAACATCCCAGCAGGCGGCCCAGAGCACCGAGGCTATGGGATCCAGGCAGTGATGAACTCACAACAGAGGGCCCTCATCGTGATACTGTAAGCAACCCAGCCGTTGTAACCTCAGAGCACAAGGCCCACATCCCCATGGGGAAGGGAACCAAGCAAGAGTGTCATCGCACCAGTGGGCACACATCAGAAAAGGTGGGGAGCCCAGCAGTTAGGGCCGGACGCCAGAGGGCCCTCATCACTGAGGAGAGGAGGCTCCCAGCAAGCTCCAACTGCTACCAGAAGGCCGACGTCGCCAATGCAGGGTGTGCCAGCCAGGCAGGAGTGACCTCAGAGCAGAGGGCCAACCACACAAAAGTGTGAGGAATCCAAAGAGGATCAGACTCTCACCGGAGGGCCCACATCACCAAGGGAATGGAAACCAGGCAGGAGTGTTCTCACACCAGTGTGGTCACATCACCGAAATGTGACGGACCCAGCACACGTGGCCTCAAACTACAGGACACACATCACCAAGGGGCTGGGAGTGAGGCAGGCAGGAGGAGCCTCCAAACAGAGGGCCCATAGCGTAAAAAAGGTGAGGAATCCCGCAGTTGGAACCTCCCAGCAGGTGGCCAGGAGTAGCGAGGCTATGGGATCCAGGCCTGACTGAACTCAAAACAGAGGGCCCTCATTATGAAACTGTGAGCAACCCAGCCGGTGGGACCTTAGAGCAGAAGGCCCACATTCCCATGGGGTTGGGATCCTGGCAGGAGTGTACTCGCACCACAGGGCGCACATCAGAAAATTTTGGGAGCCCAGGAGTTAGGGTCTGACGCCAGAGGGCCCTCATTACCGAGGGGAGGAGACTCCCAGCAGGCACCAACTCCCAACTGAGGGCCCACATTGCCAAGTTGACGTGTGCCAGCCAGGCAGGAGTGACCTCACAGCAGAGGGCCTACCGCACAGAAGGGTGAGGAACCCAGCCAGGATAAGACTCTCACCAGAGGGCCCACATCACCAAGGGGATCGGAACAAGGCAGGAGTGTCCTCACACCAGTGTGGCCACATTATAGAAAGGTGAGGAACCCAGCACATGTGGCCTAAACCAGAGGACCCACATTTCCAAGGTGCTCCGAGTGAGGCAGGCAGGAGTAGCCTAACAACACAGGGCCCACAGAATAAAAAATGTGAGGAATCCAGCAGTTTGAACCTCCCAGCAGGTGGCCCAGAACATGGAGTCTATGGGATCCAGGCCACAGTGAACTCACAGCAGAGGGCCCACATCATGAAACTGTGAGCAACCCAGCCAGTGGGACCTCAGAGCAGAAGGCCCACATCCCCATGGGGATGGGAACCTCGCAGGAGTGTCCTCGCACAACTTAGCACGTATCAGAATATGTGGGAACCCAGCAGTTATGGCCTGATACCAGAGGGCCCTCATCACGGAGGAGAGGAGGCTACCAGCAGGTTCCAAATGCCACCAGAGGGCCGACGTCACCAAGGCAATGGGAGCAAGCCAGGCAGGAGTTACCTCACAGCAGAGGGCCCACCTCACAGAAGTGTGAGGAGCCCAAACAGGATCAGACTCTAACCAGAGCGCCCACATCACCAAGGGGATGGAAACCAGGCAGGAGTGTCCTCACACCAGTGGGGCCACATCAGCGAAAGGTGAGGAACACAGCACATGTGGCCTCAAACAAGGGGACACACATCACGAAAGGGCTGGGAGTGAGGCATGCAGGAGGAGACTCACAACAGAGCGCCCATAGAATAAAAAAGGTGAGGAACCCCGCAGTTGGAAGCTCCAAGCAGGTGGCCCAGAGCACCGAGGCTATGGGATCCATGCCAGAGTGAACTCACAGCAGAGGGCCCACATTCTGACACTGTGAGCAACCCAGCCGTTGGGACCTCAGAGCAGAAAGCCCACATCCCCATGGGGATGGGACCCTGGCTGGAGTGTACTCGCACGACAGGGCGCACATCAGAAAATTTTGGGAGCCCATGAGTTAGGGCCTGACGCCAGAGGGCCCTCATTACCGAGGGGAGGAGACTCCCAGCAGGCACCAACTCCCAACTGAGGGCCCACATCACCAAGGTGACGTGTGCCAGCCAGGCAGGAGTGACCTCACAGCAGAGGGCCCACCTCCCAGAAGTGTGAGGAATCCAGACAGGATCAGACTCTCACCAGAGGGCCCCCATCA
This sequence comes from Delphinapterus leucas, assembly GCF_059928025.1. Lineage (NCBI taxonomy): Eukaryota > Metazoa > Chordata > Mammalia > Artiodactyla > Monodontidae > Delphinapterus > Delphinapterus leucas. The sequence continues at coordinate 4,490,075 of NW_028322237.1, forward strand.
CCAAGGGGATGGGAACCAGGCAGGAGTGTCCTCACACCAGTGGGGCCACATCAATAAAGGTGAGGAAACCGGTACATGTGGCCTTAAACCAGAGGACCTACATCACAAATGGGCTGGGAGTGAGTCAGGAAGTAGGAGCATGAAAACACAGGACCCAAAGAATAAAAAAGGTAAGGAATCCAGCAGTAGGAACCTCCCAGCAGGCCGCTCAGAGCACAGAGGCTATGGGATCTAGGCCTGGGTGAACTAACACCAGAGAGCCAACATCATGAAACGGTGAACAACACAGGTGTTGGGACCTTAGAGCAGAAGGCCCACATGCCCATGGGGATGGGAACCTCGCAGGAGTGTCCTCGCACCACTTAGCACGTATCAGAAAATGTGGGTACCCAGCAGTTAGGGCCTGAGGCAAGAGGGCCCCCATCACCGAGGGGAGGTTCCCAGCAGGCTCCAACTGCCACAAGAGGGCCGATGTTGCCCAGGTGGGGTGTGCCAGCCAGGCAGGAGTGACCTCACAGCAGAGGGCCCCCCTCACAGAAGGGTGAGGAACCCAGCCAGGATCAGACTCTCACCAGAGGGCCCACATCATCAAGGGGATAGGAACCAGGCAGGAGTGTCCTCACACCAGTGGGGCCACATCATCGAAAGGCGAGGGACCCAGCATACGTGGCCTCAAACCAGAGGACACACATCACCAAGGGGCTGGGAGTGAGGCAGGCAGGAGGAGTCTCAAAACAGAGGGCCCATAGAAGAAAAAGGGTGAGGAATCCCGCAGTTGTAACCTCCCAGCAGGTGGCCAGGAGCAGCGAGGCTATGGGATCCAGGCCGGAGAGAACTCACAGCAGAGGGCCCTCATCATGAAACTGAGCAACCCACGGTTGGGACCTCAGAGCAGAAGGCCCACATTCCCATGGGGTTGGGAACCTTGCAGGAGTGTACTCGAAACACAGGGCGCATATCAGAAAATATTGGGAGCCCAGGAGTTAGGGCCTGACGCCAGAGGGCCCTCATTACCAAGGGGAGGAGACACCCAGCAGGCACCAAATCCCACCAGAGAGCCGACGTCGCCAAGGCGGGGTGTGCCAGCCAGGCAGGAGTGACCTCAGTGAAGAGGGCCCACCTCACAGAAGTGTGAGGAACCCAACCAGGATCAGACTCTCACCGGAGGGCCCACATCACCAAGGGGATTGGAACCAGGCAGGAGTGTCCTCACACCAGTGAGGCCACATCAGCCAAAGGTGAGGAACCCAGCACATGTGGCCTCAAACCAGAGGACACACATCACCAAGGGGCTTGGAGTGAGGCAGGTGTCTGGAGGGGCACATTTAACTCTAATTTCCCACCAGGAAGTGGAATGAACCAAAGTCTCAGAGTGCCGTGCCGGACCCTGATTACGGCCTGAAGCAAACCTGCGGTTCTGTGGCCAGTTTTCAAGGAAACGAGTTAAGAAAGGAAATCACGGGCACTGTAATTCACAAACCTGCAGAGTTATAAATGACAGCTATTGGCAAAATTATATGGAAGTAAGTCTGCAAAGAGGACTTGAAAACGAGGCAGAATTGCAGGAATCATATTTCAGGAGGTAGATTGGAATTGCATTTAAAGCATGTGAAAAGCGGCAGATCTTTGACAGTGATGCACTTGGACAAAAGTGCGTAAACATTTTTTCCTGAGTATATTCAGGAAAAAACACATATGCCCTTTTTGGCCAACCAAGCACTCGAGAAATGGAAATCCGCACTACAATGAAGTCTCATTTCCCATTTGTCAAAAGGCCATCTGAAAAAAGTGTAAAAACCAGAAACACAGGACAGGCCATGGAGAACAGGGAGCCTTGTTATGCTGATGGGCGGGATGTAAACTGCCAACAGACACTCTGGAGATGTGTATGGTGTATCCTGAAACATGTGAAAAACAAAGCTACAGACCCTAGGGCACTTCCACTTTTGGCCCTATAGCTTAGGAAAATTAAATCAACAAGACACAGCCAACACAAAATTTAGGGCTGCTGTGTTTACAAGAACTTTGACTCCAGTACAAATTAAATATCCCAGAAAGAAAAAAATGGATAAAGGAGTTGTGCTACTTACGTACAACAGAATATCACTCAGCAATGAAATCAATGTCATCAGGCCTGTAGCAGCAAATTGAGTGGATTTAAGTATGATGATTCTAAGAGAAATAGGTCACACAGAGAAAGAGAATTATCATAAGATATCACTAATAGAGAGAGTGTAAACTTGGCTACACATAAACTGAATTCCAAAACCGAACAGAGTCTCACATTTAGATAAAAACTTATGCTTGCTTAAGGGGAACGTTGAGTTGGGGTGCTGTATAAAACCAGAGATTGAAATTAGCACACATACCGTTCCATAAGCCAAATATGTAATAGACAAGACCTACTCTTTGCTCAATGAAATAGACTCATCCATGGTGTATCACCTCACACCTGTTAGAATGGGCATCATCAGAAAATCTACAAACAACAAATGCTGGAAAGGGTGTGGAGATAAGGAACCCTCTTCCACTATTGTTGGGAATGTAAATTGATAGAGTCACTGTGGAGAACATTATGGAGTTTCTTATAAAACTAAGAATAGAATTACCATATGATACAGCAATCCCACTACTGGGCATATACCCAGACAAAACCATAAATCAAAAAGAGACATTCACCGCAATGTTCATTGCATCACTATTTACAATATCCAGGTAATGGAAGCAACCTAAATGCCCACAGACAGACGAATGCATAAAGATGTGGTACATATATAAAATGGAATATTACTAAGCCATAAAAAGGAATGAAATTGGGTCATTTGTAGAGACGTTGATGGATCTAGAGACTGTCATACAGAGTGAAGTAAGTCAGAAAGAGAAAAACAAATCTTGTCTATTAATGCATATATGTGGAACCTAGAAAAATTGTACAGATGAACCGTTTTGCAAGGCAGAAATAGAGCAACAGATGTAGACAACAAACGTATGGACACCAAGGGGGGAAAGCTGTTGGGGGGTGGTGGTGGGAGGAGTTGAGAGATTGGGATTGGCATGTATACATTTATATGTATAAAATAGATAACCAAAAAGAACCTGCTGTATAAAAAAATAAAATAAAATTCAAATTACAAAAAGTAAAACAGAAAAAATATTCTTCCCTTCACATACATGTATTTATATGAATAAATTATTTCCATGCTTATATCTGTAAATACAAAAAAGAGGAATAAAATCTACCTTGAACCAAAAACGAAAAAAAGAACAAAAACAGAACCCACCAGTTACACAGAGGAAAACCATATCAGGGCACTTGCTCCAGTTGTAAACAATTCTGAAGTTGGTCAGTGGTGGGGAATCATCTCCCATTCAGCCAGCAGGCCCCACGCAACAAGCGTCCTCATTGCAAAGCTGGGGGACCGTGCCGAGGCATCTGTGAGTAAACGTGGGCTGAGCCCCAGGCCAGCTGCTGCTGAAATGTTCCCACCCTTCCCAGGTAAAACACCTGAATATGTACAAGGACTTGAAAGCCTAGAAGAAGGGCCATGGAGCCACATGAGTGACAGCATGCCAGCCGACTTGGTGCCTGCAGGCCAGCCAGGATGGTCCTGGCCCTGGGTGCTCTTCTGGAAGTTTTCCATTTCCCTGCCTGAGATACCCCTGCTGTCCCGGCCCCCACTGCTTTCTTCCTCACTCACCTCTGCCCAGGGAGAAATTCCAGCGGCAGGTATGGGTGACACATCCTCTTCTTTAGCAGGTGGCATCTTGGCAACTGCTGCAGAAAGTCCAGCAGAGCCCCACTCACACTGGAACACCCACAAAGCCGTGGCCTCTCACTCCCTCCCACCAGTCCAGCCCCAAGACTGCTGACAGGGCAGAGAAAATGGCGTCAGGCACAGCTGCAGGGGCTCTTGCTGCCTGGAGCGGTGTTTATATTGATCTGAACCCAGGCACACCTGGGGAGGTCTGGCCGGCACGGTCGGGCTTCCCAGGCCAGCCAATAATCACCCCTCAGGGGCTCACAGTTGCAGAAACTGGAACTTGCTGAATCGGCCAGGTCCAAGGAACAGGTGTGGGCTCCTGAGAGTCAGGATAGACAAGGGGCTGCAGCTCTGGCTTGTTTTCTAATTATATTATCTGGCCCATGAGTGGGAGACAACTTCAAGAAAACCCTCTCCTAATGAGAGGAACCCAGGAGTCAGGGAGAGGAGGGGTGGCTGGTGGGTGGAGACAGAGGCCTGGTGCCCCGGGTGCAGTGGAAGTCTCTGGAAGACCAGGTGGAGGGAGGCCACACAGAGTGATGCCCAGGGTCACAGACCTGTCGGAGCTGCTGTTTGTTAGTTCAAGTCCTGCTCTGAGGTGCTCTGTGTCAGATCTGAGTGACAGGTGAGCTGGGAGTGCTCTGCAATGAGGGCGATATGCACGGTTCCTGTGTTCCCAGCCCTGCCATGGTACCTGCAAGGGTAGCTCTGTATCCTGGGAGGGGCCTGACCACGAGAGCCCCATGGGCTGCAGGGGGACCTGCCCAGGGAACACCATATCCTGGGAGGGTCCTGAACACGAGAGCCCCGTGGGCTGGGTTGGGGTACCTGCCCAGGTGAGCTCCATATCCTGGGATTGGCCTGACCTCGAGAGTGCCATGGGCTGCTGGAGTCCTGGTAAAGGATGTCAGGACAGTCAGTTAAGCCACTGAGGATATACCTCCAGTAGTTCCTAAACCCTACACCCTGCTGGTCATTCTACCAACCACCAGGACATGGTATTCTGTATTAGTCTTCAATGATGCCTTCTTTTGTATTCTATTAGTCCCAGAGTCACAAGAAATTTTGGCTTGTGAGTGGCAGGACTCAACATACAACTAAAACAATACTTCCGGGCCGTGTTGCCCCAAGGGTTCAAAAATTCCCACACCATCTTTGGGGAAAGCTCAGCTAAAGACCTAAAAGTTCTACCTCTGGAAAAGGAAACACTCCTTCAATATGCAGACGACATTCTGATCGCCAGCCCTACTAAGGAGACCTCTGAACTACGAAGCCAATAAAGGATACAAGTTGTCCAAGAAAAAGCTCAAATATCACAGACTACGGTGACCTGCCTGGGCTTCATTCTCACAGAAGGTCGGAGAAGCCCATCCCAGGAAAGGGAAGAAACAATTTACAGCCTTACCCATTTCTAAAACTAGAAGACAGCTTAGGGGTTCCTGGGGAGGCCAGGGTTTGCTGCTTCTGGATCCCTAACTACAGTCTACTAGCTGGGCCTCTATATGAAACACTGAAAGGAAAAGATGATGATCCTTTTGAATAGAATGCAGAAGAGGCCTTTCAAGAATGGAAAGAGCAGTCAATTCAGACCCTTGCCCTGGAACTCCCTAATTTAGCTAAACCCTTTGACCTTTACATTCCTGGTGAACGGTGAATCGCCATTGGAGTATTAGTGCAAAACCTGGGACCACTTGAAATGGAACAATGCAAGAATGCGATCCAGGTAGGATAAACTACGGTCACCAAGGGGCTTGGCCCACCGCCACATCTGGCCAAGATACTGGCAGTATCTGAAAACCTGGAAATCAGCAGCCCAAAAGGCCACCTCCCTCCTAAGGGAAAAGGACCCCACGTGGTGATCCTAACACCCAACCATGCCCTGAAGTTGCAGGGTTGGCTCCATGGGCACACTGACCTTGAGCGAGGAGGCCCTCCAACTCCAACCTCCATAGAGATAACCGGGGCAAAGTGGCACCATGACGACTCGTGTGAAGGTGTCTGCACGGGCAAATTTAACGCTCATTTCCCACCAGGAAGAGGAATTAACCAAAGGCTCAGCATGCCGTGCCGGAACCAGATTAGGGCCTGAAGCAATCCTGCGGGTTTGCGGCCAGCTCACAAGAAAGCGAGTTGAATAAAGGAGCTCAGGGACACTGTAATTCACAAACCTGCAGAGTTATAAATGACAGCTATCACCCAAAAATATATTGAAGGAAGGCTGCGAAAAGGACTTGAAAGCGGGGCAGAATTGCAAGAAAACGATTTCAGGGGGTAGACTGGAATTGCATTTAAAGCATAGGAAAAGAGGCAGAACGTCGACAATGATGCACTTGGCCAAAAAGGGCGTATGCGTTTTTTCCTGAATATATTCAGGAAAAAACGCATACGCCCTTTTTGGCCAACCAAGCAAGCATGTTAAAGAAATCTGCACTACAATGAAGTCTCACTGCCCCCCGTTCAAAAGGGCCATCTGAAAAAAGTGTAAAAACCAGAAACACAGGACAGGCCATGGAGAACAGGGAGCCTTGTTATGCTGATGGGCGGGATGTAAATTGCCAACAGCCACTCTGGAGATGTGTATGGTGTTTCCTCAAAAACCTAAAAAACAAAGCAACGGAGCCTACGGCATTACCACTTATTTTCCTATAGCTTAGGGAAATTAAAATCAAAAACACACAGCCACCCCAAAGTTTCTGTTTACGGCTCTGTTTACAAGAACCTCGTCTACGGTACAAGTTAAATATCCCAGAAAGCGAAAAATGGATAAAGAAGTGTGGTACGTACGTACAAAGGAATATCACTCACCAATGAAATCTATGTCATCAGGCCCGTCGCGGCATAATGAGTCGATTCAGGTACGATGATTCTAAGTGAAATAAGTCACACAGAAAATGAAACATAATAAGATATCACTAATACATGGAATGTAAACTTGGCTACACATGAACTGAATTACAAAACAGAACAGGGTCTCAAATTTAGAAAACCAACTTATGCTTGCTTAAGGGGAAAGGTGAGTTGTGGTGCTGCATAAAACCAGAGATAGAAATTAGCACAGATACCTTTCCATAAGCCAAATATGTCATAGTCAAGACCTAGCCCTTGCTCAACGAAATGGACTAAACACCCCATATTCAACGCCTAGGATTACACATGACTAGTAAGAACCTTCAAACCCATGGATTTATATGTCTCCGTAAGAGACTCAAGTGTGTGTACAGCGGCATGAATGCAGCAGAGAAAATCCGATAAAACCCATTATCAAAATGAATTACAAAAACAAACACAATAACAGTGAAATAGAGAGCAATTCTTAAATAATTCATTCAGGGCTTGTGATGCGACCTGGATTTACCACATCTACACCCAGAGCTGAGTGAGACATAAGGCTGGACACTTCGGGCTGATAGCATTGGTGAGGTTCGATGAGCAAATGCAGACCCTTTGAAGTCATACTGCATGGTACCCATTCCATGGATCCCAACTCTCCAGGTTTAAGGGATTCTTCCTTCAGCTTAAACATGCATGGGAAACCCACAGTACAGTGCACTGTGTGACCGGGAAACGTTTTCAAATGCATCTCAGTTTTCGTCCCCTTTTACTCGGGTTCACCATTCCAGACCGTTTACTAACACTCTCCCCACTTGGAGAGTCAGTGCCTTTAACCTCCTGTTTGGCACAGTTTGCAATTTCTGCGCAAGATGAACAGGAATAGGGAGAACCAATGAGAGACTAGCTGTAGGTGTCTGGACGGGCAAATGGAACGCTCATTTCCCCCCAGGAAGAGGAATTAACCAAAGGCTCAGCATGCCGTGCCGGAACCAGATTAGGGCCTGAAGCATTCCTGCGGGTTTGCGGCCAGCTCACAAGAAAGCGAGTTGAAGAAAGGAGCTCAGGCGCACTGTAATTCACAAACCTGCAGAGTTATAAATGACACCTATCGTCCAAAATTATATTGAAGGAAGGCTGCGAAGAGGACTGGAAAGCGGGGCAGAATTGCAGGAAAACGATTTCAGGGGGTAGACTGGAATTGCATTTAAAGCATAGGAAAAGAGGCAGAACGTCGACAATGATGCACTTGGCCAAAAAGGGCGTATGCGTTTTTTCCTGAATATATTCAGGAAAAAACGCATACGCCCTTTTTGGCCAACCAAGCCAGCATGTTAAAGAAATCTGCACTACAAAGAAGTCTCACTGCCCCCAGGTCAAAAGGGCCATCTGAAAAAAGTGTAAAATCCAGAAAGACAGCACAGGCCATGGAGAACAGGGAGCCTTGTTTTGCTGATGGGCAGGATGTAAATTGCCAACAGCCACTCTGGAGAAGTGTATGGTGTTTCCTGAAACACCTAAGAAACAAAGCAACGGAGACTACGGCACTTCCACTTATGGTCTTATAGATCACGGAAATTAAAATCAAAAACAGACAGCCACCCCAAAGTTTCAGACGGCTCTGTTTACAGGAATCTCGTCTACGGTACAAGTTAAATATCCCAGAATGTGAAAAATGGATAAAGAAGTTGTGGTACACACATTCAATGGAATATCACTCAGCAATGAAATCTATGTCATCAGGCCCATCGTGGCATAATGAGTGGATTCAGGTACGATGATTCTAAGTGAAATAAGTCACACAGAAAATGAAACATCATAAGATATCACTAATACACGGAATGTAAACTTGGCTACACATGAACTGAATTACAAAACAGAACAGGGTCTCAAATTTAGAAAACCACCTTATGCTTGCTTAAGGGGAAAAGTGAGTTGGGGTGCTGCATAAAACCAGAGATAGAAATTAGCACAGATACCTTTCCATAAGCCAAATATGTAATAGTCAAGACCTAGCCCTTGCTCAACGAAATGGACTAAACACCCCATATTCAACGCCTAGGAATACACCTGACTAGTAAGTATCTTCAAACCCATGGATTTATATGTCTCCATAAGAGACTCAAGTGTGTGTACAGCGGCATGAATGCAGCAGAGAAAATCCGATAAATCCCATTATCAAAATGAATTACAAAAACAAACACAATGACAGTGAAATAGAGAGCAATTCTTAAATAATTTATTCAGGGCTTGTGATGCAACCTGGATTTACCACATCTACAACCAGAGCTGAGTGAGACATAAGGCTGTACACTTCAGCCTGATAGCATTGGTGAGGTTCGTTGAGAAAATGCAGGCCCTTTGAAGTCATACTGCATGGTACCCATTCCATGGGTCCCAACTCTCCAGGTTTAAGGGATTCTTCCTTCAGCTAAAACATGCATGGGAAACCCACAGTATGGTGCACCGTGTGACCGGGAAACCTTTTCAAATGCATCTCAGTTTTCGTCCCCTTTTACTCGGGTTCACGATTGAAGACCCTTTACTAATACTCTCCCCACTTAGAGAGTCAGTGCCTTTAACCTCCTGTTTGGCACAGTTTGCAATTTCTGCGCAAGATGAACAAGAATAGGGAGAACCAATGAGAGACTAGCTCTAGGTGTCTGCACGTTCAAATATAACACTCATTTCCCACCAGGAAGAGGAATTTACCAAAGGATCAGCATGCTGTGCCGGAACCAGATTAGGGCATGAAGCAATCCTGCGGGTTTGCGGCCAGCTCACAAGAAAGCAAGTAGAAGAAAGGAGCTCAGGGGCACTGTCATTCACAAACCTGCAGAGTTATAAATGTCAGCTATTGTCCAAAAATGTATTGAAGTAAGGCTGCGTAGAGGACTTGAAAGCAGGGCAGAATTGCAGGAAAACGAGTTCAGGGGCAGACTGGAATTGCATTTAAAGCATAAGGAAAGAGACAGAAAGTCGACAATGATGCACTTGGTCAAAAAGGGCGTATGCGTTTTTTCCTGAATATATTCAAGAAAAAACACATACGCCCTTTTTGGCCAAACAAGCAAGCCTGTAAAGAAATCTGCATTACAATGAAGTCTCACTGCCCCCCTGTCAAAAGGGACATCTGAAAAAAGTGAAAAATCCAGAAAGGCAGGACAGGCCATGGAGAACAGGGAGCCTTGTTATGCTGATGGGCGGGATGTAAATTGCCAACAGCCACTCTGGAGAAATGTATGGTGTTTCCTCAAACACCTAAAAAACTAAGCAACGGAGCCTACGGCACTTCAACTTATGGTTCTATAGCTTAGGGAAATTAAAATCAAAAAGACGCAGCCACCCATAAATTTTGGATGGCTCTGCTTACAAGAACCTCATTTACGGTACAAGTGAAATATCCCAGAAAGCAAAAAATGGATAAAGAAGTTGTTGTACGTACGTACAATGGAATATCACTCAGCAATGAAATCTATGTCATGAGGCCCGTCGCGGCATAATGAGTGGATTCAGGTACGATCATTCTAAGTTAACTAAGTCACACAGAAAAAGAAACACCATAAGATATCTCAAATACACGGAATGCAAACATGGCTGCACATGAACTCAATTACAAAACAGAAAAGGGTCTCAAATTTAGAAAACCAACTTATGCTTGCTTAAGGGGAAAGGTGAGTTGTGGTGCTGCATAAAACCAGAGATTGAAATTAGCACAGATACCTTTCCATAAGCAAATATGTAATAGTCAGGACCTACTCCTTGCTCCACGAAATGGACTCAACACCCCATATTCAATGCCTAGGAATATACCTGACTAGTAAGAATCTGAAAACCCATGGATTTATATGTCTCCATAAGAGAATCAAGCATGTGTACAGCGGCATAAACGCAGCAGTGAAAATACGATAAATCCCATTATCAAAATAAATTACAAAAACAGAACACAATGACAGTGAAATAGAGAGCAATTCTTAAATAATTCATTCAGGGCTTGTGATGCAACGTGGATTTACCACATCTACACCCCGAGCTGAGGGAGACATAAGGCTGGACACTTCGGGCTGATAGCATTGGTGACGTTCTGTGAGCAAAGGCAACCCTTTGAAGTCATACTGCGTGATACCCATTCCATGGGTCCCAACTCTCCAGGTTTAAGGGATTCTTCCTTCAGGTAAAACATGCATGGGCAACCCAGAATATGGTGCACCATGTGACCGGGAAAACTTTTTAAATGCGTCTCAGTTTTCGTCCCCTCGTACTCGGTTTTACCATTCCAGACGCTTTACTAACACTCTCCCCACTTGGAGAGTCAGTGCCTTTAACCTCCTGTTTGGCACAGTTTGGAATTTCTGCGCAAGATGAACAGGAATAGGGAGAACCAATGAGAGATTAGCTGTAGGTGTCTGCACGAAAAAATTTAACGCTCATTTCCCACCAGGAAGAGGAATTAGCCAAAGGCTCAGCATGCCGTGTCGGAACCAGATTAGGGCCTGAAGCAATCCTGCGGTTTTGCGGCCAGCTCACAAGAAAACGAGTTGAAGAAAGGAGCTCAGGGGCACTGTAATTCACAAACCTGCAGAGTTATAAATGACAGCTATCGTCCAAAAATATATTGAAGTAAGGCTGCAAAGAGGACTTGAACGTGGGGCAGAATTCCAGGAACACGATTTCAGGAGGTAGACGGGAAGTCCTCTGAAAGTATAGGAGAAGAGGCAGAACCTCGACAATGATGCACTTGGTCAAAAAGGGCATATGCGTTTCTTGCAGGGCCCTTATTAAAGAGGGTAGGAGGCTCCCAGCATGCTTCAGTGGCCAACAGAGGGCCTACGTCGCCAAGGCGACATGAGCCATCCAGGCAGGAGTGACCTCACATCAGAGGGCCCACCTCACAGAAGGGTAAGGAACCCAGTCAAGATCAGACTCTCACCAGAGTGCCCACATAAGCAAGGGGCTGGGAACCAGGCAGGAGTGTCCTCACACCCGTGGGGCCACATCATCGAAAGTTGAGGTACCCAGCACATGTGGCCTCAAAGCAGAGGACCCACATCACCATGGGTCTCGGAGCGAGGCAGGCAGGATTAACCTCAAAACACATGGCCCATTGTATAAAAAAGGTGAGGAATCCAGCAGTTGGAACATCCCAGCAGGTGGCCCAGAGCACCGAGGCTATGGGATCCAGGCAGTGATGAACTCACAACAGAGGGCCCTCATCGTGATACTGTAAGCAACCCAGCCGTTGTAACCTCAGAGCACAAGGCCCACATCCCCATGGGGAAGGGAACCAAGCAGGAGTGTCATCGCACCAGTGGGCACACATCAGAAAAGGTGGGGAGCCCAGCAGTTAGGGCCGGACGCCAGAGGGCCCTCATCACTGAGGAGAGGTGGCTCCCAGCAAGCTCCAACTGCTACCAGAAGGCCGACGTCACCAATGCAGGGTGTGCCAGCCAGGCAGGAGTGACCTCAGAGCAGAGGGCCAACCACACAAAAGTGTGAGGAACCCAAAGAGGATCAGACTCTCACCGGAGGGCCCACATCACCAAGGGAATGGAAACCAGGCAGGAGTGTTCTCACACCAGTGTGGTCACATCACCGAAATGTGACGGACCCAGCACACGTGGCCTCAAACTACAGGACACACATCACCAAGGGGCTGGGAGTGAGGCAGGCAGGAGGAGTCTCAAAACAGAGGGCTCATAGAAGGAAAAAGGTGAGGAATCCCGCAGTTGGAACCTCCCCGCAGGTGGCCAGGAGCAGCGAGCCTATGGGGTCCATGCCGGAGTGAACTCACACCAGAGGGCCCTCATCATGAAACTGAACAACGTACCATTGGGACCTCAGAGCAGAAGACACACATTCCCATGGGGTTGGGATCCTGGCAGGAGTGTACTTGCACCACAGGGCGCACATCAGAAAATTTTGGGAGCCCAGGAGTTAGGGTCTGACGCCAGAGGGCCCTCATTACCGAGGGGAGGAGACTCCCAGCAGGCACCAACTCCCAACTGAGGGCCCACATCGCCAAGTTGACGTGTGCCAGCCAGGCAGGAGTGACCTCACAGCAGAGGGCCTACCGCACAGAAGGGTGAGGAACCCAGCCAGGATAAGACTCTCACCAGAGGGCCCGCATCACCAAGGGGATCGGAACAAGGCAGGAGTGTCCTCACACCAGTGTGGCCACATTATAGAAAGGTGAGGAACCCAGCACATGTGGCCTAAACCAGAGGACCCACATTTCCAAGGTGCTCCGAGTGAGGCAGGCAGGAGTAGCCTAACAACACAGGGCCCACAGAATAAAAAATGTGAGGAATCCAGCAGTTTGAACCTCCCAGCAGGTGGCCCAGAGCATGGAGTCTATGGGATCCAGGCCACAGTGAACTCACAGCAGAGGGCCCACATCATGAAACTGTGAGCAACCCAGCCAGTGGGACCTCAGAGCAGAAGGCCCACATCCCCATGGGGATGGGAACCTCGCAGGAGTGTCCTCGCACAACTTAGCACGTATCAGAAAATGTGGGAACCCAGCAGTTATGGCCTGGCGCCAGAGGGCCCTCATCACGGAGGAGAGGAGGCTACCAGCAGGCTCCAAATGCCACCAGAGGGCCGACGTCACCAAGGCAATGGGAGCAAGCCAGGCAGGAGTTACCTCACAGCAGAGGGCCCACCTCACAGAAGTGTGAGGAATCCAGACAGGATCAGACTCTCACCAGAGGGCCCACATCACCAAGGGGATGGGAACCAGGCAGGAGTGTCCTCACACCAGTGGGGCCACATCAATAAAGGTGAGGAAACTGGTACATGTGGCCTTAAACAAGAGGACCTACATCACAAATGGGCTGGGAGTGAGTCAGGAAGTAGGAGCATGAAAACACAGGACCCAAAGAATAAAAAAGGTAAGGAATCCAGCAGTAGGAACCTCCCAGCAGGCCGCTCAGAGCACAGAGGCTATGGGATCTAGGCCTGGGTGAACTAACACCAGAGAGCCAACATCATGAAACGGTGAACAACACAGGTGTTGGGACCTTAGAGCAGAAGGCCCACATGTCCATGGGGATGGGAACCTCGCAGGAGTGTCCTCGCACCACTTAGCACGTATCAGAAAATGTGGGTACCCAGCAGTTAGGGCCTGAGGCAAGAGGGCCCCCATCACCGAGGGGAGGTTCCCAGCAGGCTCCAACTGCCACAAGAGGGCCGATGTTGCCCAGGTGGGGTGTGCCAGCCAGGCAGGAGTGACCTCACAGCAGAGGGCCCACCTCACAGAAGGGTGAGGAACCCAGCCAGGATCAGACTCTCACCAGAGGGCCCACATCATCAAGGGGATAGGAACCAGGCAGGAGTGTCCTCACACCAGTGGGGCCACATCATCGAAAGGCGAGGGACCCAGCATACGTGGCCTCAAACCAGAGGACACACATCACCAAGGGGCTGGGAGTGAGGCAGGCAGGAGGAGTCTCAAAACAGAGGGCCCATAGAAGAAAAAAGGTGAGGAATCCCGCAGTTGTAACCTCCCAGCAGGTGGCCAGGAGCAGCGAGGCTATGGGATCCAGGCCGGAGAGAACTCACAGCAGAGGGCCCTCATCATGAAACTGAGCAACCCACGGTTGGGACCTCAGAGCAGAAGGCCCACATTCCCATGGGGTTGGGAACCTGGCAGGAGTGTACTCGAACCACAGGGCGCATATCAGAAAATATTGGGAGCCCAGGAGTTAGGGTCTGACGCCAGAGGGCCCTCATTACCGAGGGGAGGAGACACCCAGCAGGCACCAAATCCCACCAGAGGGCCGACGTCGCCAAGGCGGGGTGTGCCAGCCAGGCAGGAGTGACCTCAGAGAAGAGGGCCCACCTCACAGAAGTGTGAGGAACCCAACCAGGATCAGACTCTCACCGGAGGGCCCACATCACCAAGGGGATGGGAACCAGGCAGGAGTGTCCTCACACCAGTGGGGCCACATCAGCCAAAGGTGAGGAACCCAGCACATGTGGCCTCAAACCACAGGACACACATCACCAAGGGGCTAGGAGTGAGGCAGGTGTCTGGAGGGGCACATTTAACTCTAATTTCCCACCAGGAAGTGGAATGAACCAAAGTCTCAGAGTGCCGTGCCGGACCCTGATTACGGCCTGAAGCAAACCTGCGGTTCTGTGGCCAGTTTTCAAGGAAACGAGTTAAGAAAGGAAATCACGGGCACTGTAATTCACAAACCTGCAGTGTTATAAATGACAGCTATTGGCAAAATTATATGGAAGTAAGTCTGCAAAGAGGACTTGAAAACGAGGCAGAATTGCAGGAATCATATTTCAGGAGGTAGATTGGAATTGCATTTAAAGCATGTGAAAAGCGGCAGATCTTTGACAGTGATGCACGTGGACAAAAGTGCGTAAACATTTTTTCCTGAATATATTCAGGAAAAAACACATATGCCCTTTTTGGCCAACCAAGCGCTCGAGAAATGGAAATCCGCACTACAATGAAGTCTCATTTCCCATTCGTCAAAAGGGCCATCTGAAAAAAGTGTAAAAACCAGAAACACAGGACAGGCCATGGAGAACAGGGAGCCTTGTTATGCTGATGGGCGGGATGTAAATTGCCAACAGACACTCTGGAGATGTTTATGGTGTATCCTGAAACATCTGAAAAACAAAGCTACAGACCCTAGGGCACTTCCACTTTTGGCCCTATAGCTTAGGAAAATTAAAATCAACAAGACACAGCCAACACAAAATTTAGGGCTGCTGTGTT
Source organism: Delphinapterus leucas (assembly GCF_059928025.1). Taxonomy (NCBI): domain Eukaryota; kingdom Metazoa; phylum Chordata; class Mammalia; order Artiodactyla; family Monodontidae; genus Delphinapterus; species Delphinapterus leucas. The sequence goes on from NW_028322237.1 coordinate 4,505,402, forward strand.
TACAAGAACCTTGAGTCCAGTACAAATTAAATATCCCAGAAAGAAAAAAATGGATAAAGGAGTTGTGCTACTTACGTACAACGGAATATCACTCAGCAATGAAATCAATGTCATCAGGCCTGTAGCAGCAAATTGAGTGGATTTAAGTATGATGATTCTAAGAGAAATAGGTCACACAGAGAAAGAGAATTATCATAAGATATCACTAATAGAGAGAGTGTAAACTTGGCTACACATAAACTGAATTCCAAAACCGAACAGAGTCTCACATTTAGATAAAAACTTATGCTTGCTTAAGGGGAAAGTTGAGTTGGGGTGCTGTATAAAACCAGAGATTGAAATTAGCACACATACCGTTCCATAAGCCAAATATGTAATAGACAAGACCTACTCTTTGCTCAACGAAATAGACTCATCCATGGTGTATCACCTCACACCTGTTAGAATGGGCATCATCAGAAAATCTACAAACAACAAATGCTGGAAAGGGTGTGGAGATAAGGAACCCTCTTCCACTATTGTTGGGAATGTAAATTGATACAGTCACTGTGGAGAACATTATGGAGTTTCTTATAAAACTAAGAATAGAATTACCATATGATACAGCAATCCCACTACTGGGCATATACCCAGACAAAACCATAAATCAAAAAGAGACATTCACCGCAATGTTCATTGCATCACTATTTACAATATCCAGGTAATGGAAGCAACCTAAATGCCCACAGACAGACGAATGCATAAAGATGTGGTACATATATAAAATGGAATATTACTAAGCCATAAAAAGGAATGAAATTGGGTCATTTGTAGAGACGTTGATGGATCTAGAGACTGTCATACAGAGTGAAGTAAGTCAGAAAGAGAAAAACAAATCTTGTCTATTAATGCCTATATGTGGAACCTAGAAAAATTGTACAGATGAACCGTTTTGCCAGGCAGAAATAGAGCAACAGATGTAGACAACAAACGTATGGACACCAAGGGGGGAAAGCTGTTGGGGGGTGGTGGTGGGGGGAGTTGAGAGATTGGGATTGGCATGTATACATTTATATGTATAAAATAGATAACCAAAAAGAACCTGCTGTATAAAAAATAAAATAAAATTCAAATTACAAAAAGTAAAACAGAAAAAATATTCTTCCCTTCACATACATGTATTTATATGAATAAATTATTTCCATGCTTATATCTGTAAATACAAAAAAGAGGAATAAAATCTACCTTGAACCAAAAACGAAAAAAAGAAAAAAAAACAGAACCCACCAGTTACACAGAGGAAAACCGTATCAGGGCACTTGCTCCAGTTGTAAACAATTCTGAAGTTGGTCAGTGGTGGGGAATCATCTCCCATTCAGCCAGCAGGCCCCACGCAACAAGCGTCCTCATTGCAAAGCTGGGGGACCGTGCCGAGGCATCTGTGAGTAAACGTGGGCTGAGCCCCAGGCCAGCTGCTGCTGAAATGTTCCCACCCTTCCCAGGTAAAACACCTGAATATGTACAAGGACTTGAAAGCCTAGAGGAAGGGCCATGGAGCCACATGAGTGACAGCATGCCAGCCGACTTGGTGCCTGCAGGCCAGCCAGGATGGTCCTGGCCCTGGGTGCTCTTCTGGAAGCTTTCCATTTCCCTGCCTGAGATACCCCTGCTGTCCCGGCCCCCACTGCTTTCTTCCTCACTCACCTCTGCCCAGGGAGAAATTCCAGCGGCAGGTATGGGTGACACATCCTCTTCTTTAGCAGGTGGCATCTTGGCAACTGCTGCAGAAAGTCCAGCAGAGCCCCACTCACACTGGGCCACCCACAAAGCCGTGGCCTCTCACTCCCTCCCACCAGTCCAGCCCCAAGACTGCTGACAGGGCAGAGAAAATGGCGTCAGGCACAGCTGCAGGGGCTCTTGCTGCCTGGAGCGGTGTTTATATTGATCTGAACCCAGGCACACCTGGGGAGGTCTGGCCGGCACGGTCGGGCTTCCCAGGCCAGCCAATAATCACCCCTCAGGGGCTCACAGTTGCAGAAACTGGAACTTGCTGAATCGGCCAGGTCCAAGGAACAGGTGTGGGCTCCTGAGAGTCAGGATAGACAAGGGGCTGCAGCTCTGGCTTGTTTTCTAATTATATTATCTGGCCCATGAGTGGGAGACAACTTCAAGAAAACCCTCTCCTAATGAGAGGAACCCAGGAGTCAGGGAGAGGAGGGGTGGCTGGTGGGTGGAGACAGAGGCCTGGTGCCCCGGGTGCAGTGGAAGTCTCTGGAAGACCAGGTGGAGGGAGGCCACACAGAGTGATGCCCAGGGTCACAGACCTGTCGGAGCTGCTGTTTGTTAGTTCAATTCCTGCTCTGAGGTGCTCTGTGTCAGATCTGAGTGACAGGTGGCTGGGAGTGCTCTGCAATGAGGGCGATATGCAGGGTTCCTGTGTTCCCAGCCCTGCCATGGTACCTGCAAGGGTAGCTCTGTATCCTGGGAGGGGCCTGACCACGAGAGCCCCATGGGCTGAGGGGAACCTGCCCAGGGAACCCCATATCCTGGGAGGGGCCTGACCTCGAGAGCCCCATGGGCTGCTGGAGTCCTGGTAAATGATGTCAGTACAGTCAGTGAAGCCACCGAGGATATACCTCCAGTAGTTCCTAAATCCTACACCCTGCTGGTCATTCTACCAACCACCAGGACATGGTATTCTGTATTAGTCTTCAATGATACCTTCTTTTGTATTCTATTAGTCCCAGAGTCACAAGAAATTTTGGCTTGTGAGTGGCAGGACTCAACATACAACTAAAACAATACTTCCGGGCCGTGTTGCCCCAAGGGTTCAAAAATTCCCACACCATCTTTGGGGAAAGCTCAGCTAAAGAACTAAAAGTTCTACCTCTGGAAAAAGAAACACACCTTCAATATGCAGACGACATTCTGATCGCCAGCCCTACTAAGGAGACCTCTGAACTACGAAGCCAATAAAGGATACAAGTTGTCCAAGAAAAAGCTCAAATATCACAGACTACGGTGACCTGCCTGGGCTTCATTCTCACAGAAGGTCGGAGAAGCCCATCCCAGGAAAGGGAAGAAACAATTTACAGCCTTACCCATTTCTGAAACTAGAAGACAGCTTAGGGGTTCCTGGGGAGGCCAGGGTTTGCTGCTTCTGGATCCCTAACTACAGTCTACTAGCTGGGCCTCTATATGAAACACTGAAAGGAAAAGATGATGATCCTTTTGAATAGAATGGAGAAGTGGCCTTTCAAGAATGGAAAGAGCAGTCAATTCAGACCCTTGCCCTGGAACTCCCTAATTTAGCTAAACCCTTTGACCTTTACATTCCTGGTGAACGGTGAATCGCCATTGGAGTATTAGTGCAAAACCTGGGACCACTTGAAATGGAACAATGCAAGAATGCGATCCAGGTAGGATAAACTACGGTCACCTAGGGGCTTGGCCCACCGCCACATCTGGCCAAGATACTGGCAGTATCTGAAAACCTGGAAATCAGCAGCCCAAAAGGCCACCTCCCTCCGAAGGGAAAAGGACCCCACGTGGTGATCCTAACACCCAACCATGCCCTGAAGTTGCAGGGTTGGCTCCATGGGCACACTGACCTTGAGCGAGGAGGCCCTCCAACTCCAACCTCCATAGAGATAACCGGGGCAAAGTGGCACCATGAAGACTCGTGTGAAGGTGTCTGCACGGGCAAATTTAACGCTCATTTCCCACCAGGAAGAGGAATTAACCAAAGGCTCAGCATGCCGTGCCGGAACCAGATTAGGGCCTGAAGCAATCCTGCGGGTTTGCGGCCAGCTCACAAGAAAGCGAGTTGAAGAAAGGAGCTCAGGGACACTGTAATTCACAAACCTGCAGAGTTATAAATGACAGCTATCACCCAAAAATATATTGAAGGAAGGCTGCGAAGAGGACTTGAAAGCGGGGCAGAATTGCAAGAAAACGATTTCAGGGGGTAGACTGGAATTGCATTTAAAGCATAGGAAAAGAGGCAGAACGTCGACAATGATGCACTTGGCCAAAAAGGGCGTATGCGTTTTTTCCTGAATATATTCAGGAAAAAACGCATACGCCCTTTTTGGCCAACCAAGCAAGCATGTTAAAGAAATCTGCACTACAATGAAGTCTCACTGCCCCCCGTTCAAAAGGGCCATCTGAAAAAAGTGTAAAATCCAGAAAGGCAGCACAGGCCATGGAGAACAGGGAGCCTTGTTATGCTGATGGGCGGGATGTAAATTGCCAACAGCCACTCTGGAGATGTGTATGGTGTTTCCTCAAAAACCTAAAAAACAAAGCAACGGAGCCTACGGCATTACCACTTATTTTCCTATAGCTTAGGGAAATTAAAATCAAAAACACACAGCCACCGCAAAGTTTCTGTTTACGGGTCTGTTTACAAGAACCTCGTCTACGGTACAAGTTAAATATCCCAGAAAGCGAAAAATGGATAAAGAAGTGTGGTACGTACGTACAAAGGAATATCACTCACCAATGAAATCTATGTCATAAGGCCCGTCGCGGCATAATGAGTCGATTCAGGTACGATGATTCTAAGTGAAATAAGTCACACAGAAAATGAAACATCATAAGATATCACTAATACACGGAATGTAAACTTGGCTACACATGAACTGAATTACAAAACAGAACAGGGTCTCAAATTTAGAAAACCAACTTATGCTTGCTTAAGGGGAAAGGTGAGTTGTGGTGCTGCATAAAACCAGAGATAGAAATTAGCACAGATACCTTTCCATAAGCCAAATATGTAATAGTCAAGACCTAGCCCTTGCTCAACGAAATGGACTAAACACCCCATATTCAACGCCTAGGATTACACATGACTAGTAAGTATCTTCAAACCCATGGATTTATATGTCTCCATAAGAGACTCAAGTGTGTGTACAGCGGCATGAATGCAGCAGAGAAAATCCGATAAATCCCATTATCAAAATGAATTACAAAAACAAACACAATGACAGTGAAATAGAGAGCAATTCTTAAATAATTCATTCAGGGCTTGTGATGCAACCTGGATTTACCACATCTACAACCAGAGCTGAGTGAGACATAAGGCTGTACACTTCGGCCTGATAGCATTGGTGAGGTTCGTTGCGAAAATGCAGGCCCTTTGAAGTCATACTGCATGGTACCCATTCCATGGGTCCCAACTCTCCAGGTTTAAGGGATTCTTCCTTCAGCTAAAACATGCATGGGAAACCCACAGTATGGTGCACCGTGTGACCGGGAAACCTTTTCAAATGCATCTCAGTTTTCGTCCCCTTTTACTCGGGTTCACGATTGAAGACCCTTTACTAATACTCTCCCCACTTAGAGAGTCAGTGCCTTTAACCTCCTGTTTGGCACAGTTTGCAATTTCTGCGCAAGATGAACAAGAATAGGGAGAACCAATGAGAGACTAGCTCTAGGTGTCTGCACGTTCAAATATAACACTCATTTCCCACCAGGAAGAGGAATTTACCAAAGGATCAGCATGCTGTGCCGGAACCAGATTAGGGCATGAAGCAATGCTGCGGGTTTGCGGCCAGCTCACAAGAAAGCGAGTAGAAGAAAGGAGCTCAGGCGCACTGTCATTCACAAACCTGCAGAGTTATAAATGTCAGCTATTGTCCAAAAATGTATTGAAGTAAGGCTGTGTAGAGGACATGAAAGCGGGGCAGAATTGCAGGAAAACGAGTTCAGGGGCAGACTGGAATTGCATTTAAAGCATAAGGAAAGAGACAGAAAGTCGACAATGATGCACTTGGTCAAAAAGGGTGTATGCGTTTTTTCCTGAATATATTCAAGAAAAAACACATACGCCCTTTTTGGCCAAACAAGCAAGCCTGTAAAGAAATCTGCATTACAATGAAGTCTCACTGCCCCCCTGTCAAAAGGGACATCTGAAAAAAGTGAAAAATCCAGAAAGGCAGGACAGGCCATGGAGAACAGGGAGCCTTGTTATGCTGATGGGCGGGATGTAACTTGCCAACAGCCACTCTGGAGAAGTGTATGGTGTTTCCTCAAACACCTAAAAAACTAAGCAACGGAGCCTACGGCACTTCAACTTATGGTTCTATAGCTTAGGGAAATTAAAATCAAAAAGACACAGCCACCCATAAATTTTGGACGGCTCTGCTTACAAGAACCTCATTTACGGTACAAGTGAAATATCCCAGAAAGCAAAAAATGGATAAAGAAGTTGTTGTACGTACGTACAATGGAATATCACTCAGCAATGAAATCTATGTCATGAGGCCCGTCGCGGCATAATGAGTGGATTCAGGTACGATCATTCTAAGTTAACTAAGTCACACAGAAAAAGAAACACCATAAGATATCTCAAATACACGGAATGCAAACATGGCTGCACATGAACTCAATTACAAAACAGAAAAGGGTCTCAAATTTAGAAAACCAACTTATGCTTGCTTAAGGGGAAAGGTGAGTTGTGGTGCTGCATAAAACCAGAGATTGAAATTAGCACAGATACCTTTCCATAAGCAAATATGTAATAGTCAGGACCTACTCCTTGCTCCACGAAATGGACTCAACACCCCATATTCAATGCCTAGGAATATACCTGACTAGTAAGAATCTGAAAACCCATGGATTTATATGTCTCCATAAGAGAATCAAGCATGTGTACAGCGGCATAAACGCAGCAGTGAAAATACGATAAATCCCATTATCAAAATAAATTACAAAAACAGAACACAATGACAGTGAAATAGAGAGCAATTCTTAAATAATTCATTCAGGGCTTGTGATGCAACGTGGATTTACCACATCTACACCCCGAGCTGAGTGAGACATAAGGCTGGACACTTCGGGCTGATAGCATTGGTGACGTTCTGTGAGCAAAGGCAACCCTTTGAAGTCATACTGCGTGATACCCATTCCATGGGTCCCAACTCTCCAGGTTTAAGGGATTCTTCCTTCAGGTAAAACATGCATGGGCAACCCAGAATATGGTCCACCATGTGACCGGGAAAACTTTTTAAATGCGTCTCAGTTTTCGTCCCCTCGTACTCGGTTTTACCATTCCAGACGCTTTACTAACACTCTCCCCACTTGGAGAGTCAGTGCCTTTAACCTCCTGTTTGGCACAGTTTGGAATTTCTGCGCAAGATGAACAGGAATAGGGAGAACCAATGAGAGATTAGCTGTAGGTGTCTGCACGAAAAAATTTAACGCTCATTTCCCACCAGGAAGAGGAATTAGCCAAAGGCTCAGCATGCCGTGTCGGAACCAGATTAGGGCCTGAAGCAATCCTGCGGTTTTGCGGCCAGCTCACAAGAAAGCGAGTTGAAGAAAGGAGCTCAGGGGCACTGTAATTCACAAACCTGCAGAGTTATAAATGACAGCTATCGTCCAAAAATATATTGAAGTAAGGCTGCAAAGAGGACTTGAACGCGGGGCAGAATTCCAGGAACACGATTTCAGGAGGTAGACGGGAAGTCCTCTGAAAGTATAGGAGAAGAGGCAGAACCTCGACAATGATGCACTTGGTCAAAAAGGGCATATGCGTTTCTTGCAGGGCCCTTATTAAAGAGGGTAGGAGGCTCCCAGCATGCTTCAGTGGCCAACAGAGGGCCTACGTCGCCAAGGCGACATGAGCCATCCAGGCAGGAGTGACCTCACATCAGAGGGCCCACCTCACAGAAGGGTAAGGAACCCAGTCAAGATCAGACTCTCACCAGAGTGCCCACATAAGCAAGGGGCTGGGAACCAGGCAGGAGTGTCCTCACACCCGTGGGGCCACATCATCGAAAGTTGAGGTACCCAGCACATGTGGCCTCAAACCAGAGGACCCACATCACCATGGGTCTCGGAGCGAGGCAGGCAGGATTAACCTCAAAACACATGGCCCATTGTATAAAAAAGGTGAGGAATCCAGCAGTTGGAACATCCCAGCAGGTGGCCCAGAGCACCGAGGCTATGGGATCCAGGCAGTGATGAACTCACAACAGAGGGCCCTCATCATGATACTGTAAGCAACCCAGCCGTTGTAACCTCAGAGCACAAGGCCCACATCCCCATGGGGAAGGGAACCAAGCAGGAGTGTCATCGCACCAGTGGGCACACATCAGAAAAGGTGGGGAGCCCAGCAGTTAGGGCCGGACGCCAGAGGGCCCTCATCACTGAGGAGAGGTGGCTCCCAGCAAGCTCCAACTGCTACCAGAAGGCCGACGTCACCAATGCAGGGTGTGCCAGCCAGGCAGGAGTGACCTCAGAGCAGAGGGCCAACCACACAAAAGTGTGAGGAACCCAAAGAGGATCAGACTCTCACCGGAGGGCCCACATCACCAAGGGAATGGAAACCAGGCAGGAGTGTTCTCACACCAGTGTGGTCACATCACCGAAATGTGACGGACCCAGCACACGTGGCCTCAAACTACAGGACACACATCACCAAGGGGCTGGGAGTGAGGCAGGCAGGAGGAGTCTCAAAACAGAGGGCCCATAGAAGGAAAAAGGTGAGGAATCCCGCAGTTGGAACCTCCCCGCAGGTGGCCAGGAGCAGCGAGCCTATGGGGTCCATGCCGGAGTGAACTCACACCAGAGGGCCCTCATCATGAAACTGAACAACGTACCATTGGGACCTCAGAGCAGAAGACACACATTCCCATGGGGTTGGGATCCTGGCAGGAGTGTACTTGCACCACAGGGCGCACATCAGAAAATTTTGGGAGCCCAGGAGTTAGGGTCTGACACCAGAGGGCCCTCATTACCGAGGGGAGGAGACTCCCAGCAGGCACCAACTCCCAACTGAGGGCCCACATCGCCAAGTTGACGTGTGCCAGCCAGGCAGGAGTGACCTCACAGCAGAGGGCCTACCGCACAGAAGGGTGAGGAACCCAGCCAGGATAAGACTCTCACCAGAGGGCCCACATCACCAAGGGGATCGGAACAAGGCAGGAGTGTCCTCACACCAGTGTGGCCACATTATAGAAAGGTGAGGAACCCAGCACATGTGGCCTAAACCAGAGGACCCACATTTCCAAGGTGCTCCGAGTGAGGCAGGCAGGAGTAGCCTAACAACACAGGGCCCACAGAATAAAAAATGTGAGGAATCCAACAGTTTGAACCTCCCAGCAGGTGGCCCAGAGCATGGAGTCTATGGGATCCAGGCCACAGTGAACTCACAGCAGAGGGCCCACATCATGAAACTGTGAGCAACCCAGCCAGTGGGACCTCAGAGCAGAAGGCCCACATCCCCATGGGGATGGGAACCTCGCAGGAGTGTCCTCGCACAACTTAGCACGTATCAGAAAATGTGGGAACACAGCAGTTATGGCCTGGCGCCAGAGGGCCCTCATCACGGAGGAGAGGAGGCTACCAGCAGGCTCCAAATGCCACCAGAGGGCCGACGTCACCAAGGCAATGGGAGCAAGCCAGGCAGGAGTTACCTCACAGCAGAGGGCCCACCTCACAGAAGTGTGAGGAATCCAGACAGGATCAGACTCTCACCAGAGGGCCCACATCACCAAGGGGATGGGAACCAGGCAGGAGTGTCCTCACACCAGTGGGGCCACATCAATAAAGGTGAGGAAACTGGTACATGTGGCCTTAAACAAGAGGACCTACATCACAAATGGGCTGGGAGTGAGTCAGGAAGTAGGAGCATGAAAACACAGGACCCAAAGAATAAAAAAGGTAAGGAATCCAGCAGTAGGAACCTCCCAGCAGGCCGCTCAGAGCACAGAGGCTATGGGATCTAGGCCTGGGTGAACTAACACCAGAGAGCCAACATCATGAAACGGTGAACAACACAGGTGTTGGGACCTTAGAGCAGAAGGCCCACATGTCCATGGGGATGGGAACCTCGCAGGAGTGTCCTCGCACCACTTAGCACGTATCAGAAAATGTGGGTACCCAGCAGTTAGGGCCTGAGGCAAGAGGGCCCCCATCACCGAGGGGAGGTTCCCAGCAGGCTCCAACTGCCACAAGAGGGCCGATGTTGCCCAGGTGGGGTGTGCCAGCCAGGCAGGAGTGACCTCACAGCAGAGGGCCCACCTCACAGAAGGGTGAGGAACCCAGCCAGGATCAGACTCTCACCAGAGGGCCCACATCATCAAGGGGATAGGAACCAGGCAGGAGTGTCCTCACACCAGTGGGGCCACATCATCGAAAGGCGAGGGACCCAGCATACGTGGCCTCAAACCAGAGGACACACATCACCAAGGGGCTGGGAGTGAGGCAGGCAGGAGGAGTCTCAAAACAGAGGGCCCATAGAAGAAAAAAGGTGAGGAATCCCGCAGTTGTAACCTCCCAGCAGGTGGCCAGGAGCAGCGAGGCTATGGGATCCAGGCCGGAGAGAACTCACAGCAGAGGGCCCTCATCATGAAACTGAGCAACCCACGGTTGGGACCTCAGAGCAGAAGGCCCACATTCCCATGGGGTTGGGAACCTGGCAGGAGTGTACTCGAACCACAGGGCGCATATCAGAAAATATTGGGAGCCCAGGAGTTAGGGTCTGACGCCAGAGGGCCCTCATTACCGAGGGGAGGAGACACCCAGCAGGCACCAAATCCCACCAGAGGGCCGACGTCGCCAAGGCGGGGTGTGCCAGCCAGGCAGGAGTGACCTCAGAGAAGAGGGCCCACCTCACAGAAGTGTGAGGAACCCAACCAGGATCAGACTCTCACCGGAGGGCCCACATCACCAAGGGGATGGGAACCAGGCAGGAGTGTCCTCACACCAGTGGGGCCACATCAGCCAAAGGTGAGGAACCCAGCACATGTGGCCTCAAACCACAGGACACACATCACCAAGGGGCTAGGAGTGAGGCAGGTGTCTGGAGGGGCACATTTAACTCTAATTTCCCACCAGGAAGTGGAATGAACCAAAGTCTCAGAGTGCCGTGCCGGACCCTGATTACGGCCTGAAGCAAACCTGCGGTTCTGTGGCCAGTTTTCAAGGAAACGAGTTAAGAAAGGAAATCACGGGCACTGTAATTCACAAACCTGCAGTGTTATAAATGACAGCTATTGGCAAAATTATATGGAAGTAAGTCTGCAAAGAGGACTTGAAAACGAGGCAGAATTGCAGGAATCATATTTCAGGAGGTAGATTGGAATTGCATTTAAAGCATGTGAAAAGCGGCAGATCTTTGACAGTGATGCACGTGGACAAAAGTGCGTAAACATTTTTTCCTGAATATATTCAGGAAAAAACACATATGCCCTTTTTGGCCAACCAAGCGCTCGAGAAATGGAAATCCGCACTACAATGAAGTCTCATTTCCCATTCGTCAAAAGGGCCATCTGAAAAAAGTGTAAAAACCAGAAACACAGGACAGGCCATGGAGAACAGGGAGCCTTGTTATGCTGATGGGCGGGATGTAAATTGCCAACAGACACTCTGGAGATGTTTATGGTGTATCCTGAAACATCTGAAAAACAAAGCTACAGACCCTAGGGCACTTCCACTTTTGGCCCTATAGCTTAGGAAAATTAAAATCAACAAGACACAGCCAACACAAAATTTAGGGCTGCTGTGTTTACAAGAACCTTGAGTCCAGTACAAATTAAATATCCCAGAAAGAAAAAAATGGATAAAGGAGTTGTGCTACTTACGTACAACGGAATATCACTCAGCAATGAAATCAATGTCATCAGGCCTGTAGCACCAAATTGAGTGGATTTAAGTATGATGATTCTAAGAGAAATAGGTCACACAGAGAAAGAGAATTATCATAAGATATCACTAATAGAGAGAGTGTAAACTTGGCTACACATAAACTGAATTCCAAAACCGAACAGAGTCTCACATTTAGATAAAAACTTATGCTTGCTTAAGGGGAAAGTTGAGTTGGGGTGCTGTATAAAACCAGAGATTGAAATTAGCACACATACCGTTCCATAAGCCAAATATGTAATAGACAAGACCTACTCTTTGCTCAACGAAATAGACTCATCCATGGTGTATCACCTCACACCTGTTAGAATGGGCATCATCAGAAAATCTACAAACAACAAATGCTGGAAAGGGTGTGGAGATAAGGAACCCTCTTCCACTATTGTTGGGAATGTAAATTGATACAGTCACTGTGGAGAACATTATGGAGTTTCTTATAAAACTAAGAATAGAATTACCATATGATACAGCAATCCCACTACTGGGCATATACCCAGACAAAACCATAAATCAAAAAGAGACATTCACCGCAATGTTCATTGCATCACTATTTACAATATCCAGGTAATGGAAGCAACCTAAATGCCCACAGACAGACGAATGCATAAAGATGTGGTACATATATAAAATGGAATATTACTAAGCCATAAAAAGGAATGAAATTGGGTCATTTGTAGAGACGTTGATGGATCTAGAGACTGTCATACAGAGTGAAGTAAGTCAGAAAGAGAAAAACAAATCTTGTCTATTAATGCATATATGTGGAACCTAGAAAAATTGTACAGATGAACCGTTTTGCCAGGCAGAAATAGAGCAACAGATGTAGACAACAAACGTATGGACACCAAGGGGGGAAAGCTGTTGGGGGGTGGTGGTGGGGGGAGTTGAGAGATTGGGATTGGCATGTATACATTTATATGTATAAAATAGATAACCAAAAAGAACCTGCTGTATAAAAAAATAAAATAAAATTCAAATTACAAAAAGTAAAACAGAAAAAATATTCTTCCCTTCACATACATGTATTTATATGAATAAATTATTTCCATGCTTATATCTGTAAATACAAAAAAGAGGAATAAAATCTACCTTGAACCAAAAACGAAAAAAAGAAAAAAAAACAGAACCCACCAGTTACACAGAGGAAAACCGTATCAGGGCACTTGCTCCAGTTGTAAACAATTCTGAAGTTGGTCAGTGGTGGGGAATCATCTCCCATTCAGCCAGCAGGCCCCACGCAACAAGCGTCCTCATTGCAAAGCTGGGGGACCGTGCCGAGGCATCTGTGAGTAAACGTGGGCTGAGCCCCAGGCCAGCTGCTGCTGAAATGTTCCCACCCTTCCCAGGTAAAACACCTGAATATGTACAAGGACTTGAAAGCCTAGAGGAAGGGCCATGGAGCCACATGAGTGACAGCATGCCAGCCGACTTGGTGCCTGCAGGCCAGCCAGGATGGTCCTGGCCCTGGGTGCTCTTCTGGAAGCTTTCCATTTCCCTGCCTGAGATACCCCTGCTGTCCCGGCCCCCACTGCTTTCTTCCTCACTCACCTCTGCCCAGGGAGAAATTCCAGTGGCAGGTATGGGTGACACATCCTCTTCTTTAGCAGGTGGCATCTTGGCAACTGCTGCAGAAAGTCCAGCAGAGCCCCACTCACACTGGGCCACCCACAAAGCCGTGGCCTCTCACTCCCTCCCACCAGTCCAGCCCCAAGACTGCTGACAGGGCAGAGAAAATGGCGTCAGGCACAGCTGCAGGGGCTCTTGCTGCCTGGAGCGGTGTTTATATTGATCTGAACCCAGGCACACCTGGGGAGGTCTGGCCGGCACGGTCGGGCTTCCCAGGCCAGCCAATAATCACCCCTCAGGGGCTCACAGTTGCAGAAACTGGAACTTGCTGAATCGGACAGGTCCAAGGAACAGGTGTGGGCTCCTGAGAGTCAGGATAGACAAGGGGCTGCAGCTCTGGCTTGTTTTCTAATTATATTATCTGGCCCATGAGTGGGAGACAACTTCAAGAAAACCCTCTCCTAATGAGAGGAACCCAGGAGTCAGGGAGAGGAGGGGTGGCTGGTGGGTGGAGACAGAGGCCTGGTGCCCCGGGTGCAGTGGAAGTCTCTGGAAGACCAGGTGGAGGGAGGCCACACAGAGTGATGCCCAGGGTCACAGACCTGTCGGAGCTGCTGTTTGTTAGTTCAAGTCCTGCTCTGAGGTGCTCTGTGTCAGATCTGAGTGTCAGGTGGCTGGGAGTGCTCTGCAATGAGGGCGATATGCAGGGTTCCTGTGTTCCCAGCCCTGCCATGGTACCTGCAAGGGTAGCTCTGTATCCTGGGAGGGGCCTGACCACGAGAGCCCCATGGGCTGAGGGGAACCTGCCCAGGGAACCCCATATCCTGGGAGGGGCCTGACCTCGAGAGCCCCATGGGCTGCTGGAGTCCTGGTAAATGATGTCAGTACAGTCAGTGAAGCCACCGAGGATATACCTCCAGTAGTTCCTAAATCCTACACCCTGCTGGTCATTCTACCAACCACCAGGACATGGTATTCTGTATTAGTCTTCAATGATGCCTTCTTTTGTATTCTATTAGTCACAGAGTCACAAGAAATTTTGGCTTGTGAGTGGCAGGACTCAACATACAACTAAAACAATACTTCCGGGCCGTGTTGCCCCAAGGGTTCAAAAATTCCCACACCATCTTTGGGGAAAGCTCAGCTAAAGAACTAAAAGTTCTACCTCTGGAAAAGGAAACACTCCTTCAATATGCAGACGACATTCTGATCGCCAGCCCTACTAAGGAGACCTCTGAACTACCAAGCCAATAAAGGATACAAGTTGTCCAAGACAAAGCTCAAATATCACAGACTACGGTGACCTGCCTGGGCTTCATTCTCACGGAAGTTCGGAGAAGCCCATCCCAGGAAAGGGAAGAAACAATTTACAGCCTTACCCATTTCTAAAACTAGAAGACAGCTTAGGGGTTCCTGGGGAGGCCAGGGTTTGCTGCTTCTGGATCCCTAACTACAGTCTACTAGCTGGGCCTCTATATGAAACACTGAAAGGAAAAGATGATGATCCTTTTGAATAGAATGCAGAAGTGGCCTTTCAAGAATGGAAAGAGCAGTCAATTCAGACCCTTGCCCTGGAACTCCCTAATTTAGCTAAACCCTTTGACCTTTACATTCCTGGTGAACGGTGAATCGCCATTGGAGTATTAGTGCAAAACCTGGGACCACTTGAAAAGGAACAATGCAAGAATGCGATCAAGGTAGGATAAACTACGGTCACCAAGGGGCTTGGCCAAACCGCCACATCTGGCCAAGATACTGGCAGTATCTGAAACCTGGAAATCAGCAGCCCAAAAGGCCACCTCCCTCCGAAGGGAAAAGGACCCCACGTGGTGATCCTTACACCCAACCATGCCCTGAAGTTGCAGGGTTGGCTCCATGGGCACACTGACCTTGAGCGAGGAGGCCCTCCAACTCCAACCTCCATAGAGATAACCGGGGCAAAGTGGCACCATGAAGACTCGTGTGAAGGTGTCTGCACGGGCAAATTTAACGCTCATTTCCCACCAGGAAGAGGAATTAACCAAAGGCTCAGCATGCCGTGCCGGAACCAGATTAGGGCCTGAAGCAATCCTGCGGGTTTGCGGCCAGCTCACAAGAAAGCGAGTTGAAGAAAGGAGCTCAGGGACACTGTAATTCACAAACCTGCAGAGTTATAAATGACAACTATCACCCAAAAATATATTGAAGGAAGGCTGCGAAGAGGACTTGAAAGCGGGGCAGAATTGCAAGAAAACGATTTCAGGGGGTAGACTGGAATTGCATTTAAAGCATAGGAAAAGAGGCAGAACGTCGACAATGATGCACTTGGCCAAAAAGGGCGTATGCGTTTTTTCCTGAATATATTCAGGAAAAAACGCATACGCCCTTTTTGGCCAACCAAGCAAGCATGTTAAAGAAATCTGCACTACAATGAAGTCTCACTGCCCCCCGTTCAAAAGGGCCATCTGAAAAAAGTGTAAAATCCAGAAAGGCAGCACAGGCCACGGAGAACAGGGAGACTTGTTATGCTGATGGGCGGGATGTAAATTGCCAACAGCCACTCTGGAGATGTGTATGGTGTTTCCTCAAAAACCTAAAAAACAAAGCAACGGAGCCTACGGCATTACCACTTATTTTCCTATAGCTTAGGGAAATTAAAATCAAAAACACACAGCCACCACAAAGTTTCTGTTTACGGCTCTTTTTACAAGAACCCCGTCTACGGTACAAGTTAAATATCCCAGAAAGCGAAAAATGGATAAAGAAGTGTGGTACGTACGTACAAAGGAATATCACTCACCAATGAAATCTATGTCATCAGGCCCATCGCGGCATAATGAGTGGATTCAGGTACGATGATTCTAAGTGAAATAAGTCACACAGAAAATGAAACATCATAAGATATCACTAATACACGGAATGTAAACTTGGCTACACATGAACTGAATTACAAAACAGAACAGGGTCTCAAATTTAGAAAACCAACTTATGCTTGCTTACGGGGAAAGGTGAGTTGTGGTGCTGCATAAAACCAGAGATAGAAATTAGCACAGATACCTTTCCATAAGCCAAATATATAATAGTCAAGACCTAGCCCTTGCTCAACGAAATGGACTAAACACCCCATATTCAACGCCTAGGATTACACATGACTAGTAAGAATCTTCAAACCCATGGATTTATATGTCTCCGTAGGAGACTCAAGTGTGTGTACAGCGGCATGAATGCAGCAGAGAAAATCCGATAAAACCCATTATCAAAATGAATTACAAAAACAAACACAATGACAGTGAAATAGAGAGCAATTCTTAAATAATTCATTCAGGGCTTGTGATGCAACCTGGATTTACCACATCTACACCCAGAGCTGAGTGAGACATAAGGCTGGACACTTCGGGCTGATAGCATTGGTGAGGTTCGATGAGCAAATGCAGACCCTTTGAAGTCATACTGCATGGTACCCATTCCTTGGGTCCCAACTCTCCAGGTTTAAGGGATTCTTCCTTCAGCTAAAACATGCATGGGAAACCCACAGTACAGTGCACTGTGTGACCGGGAAACGTTTTCAAGTGCATCTCAGTTTTCGTCCCCTTTTACTCGGGTTCACCATTCCAGACCGTTTACTAACACTCTCCCCACTTGGAGAGTCAGTGCCTTTAACCTCCTGTTTGGCACAGTTTGCAATTTCTGCGCAAGATGAACAGGAATAGGGAGAACCAATGAGAGACTAGCTGTAGGTGTCTGGACGGGCAAATGGAACGCTCATTTCCCACCAGGAAGAGGAATTAACCAAAGGCTCAGCATGCCGTGCCAGAACCAGATTAGGGCCTGAAGCATTCCTGCGGGTTTGCGGCCAGCTCACAAGAAAGCGAGTTGAAGAAAGGAGCTCAGGGGCACTGTAATTCACAAACCTGCAGAGTTATAAATGACAGCTATCGTCCAAAAATATATTGAAGGAAGGCTGCGAAGAGGACTGGAAGCGGGGCAGAATTGCAGGAAAACGATTTCAGGGGGTAGACTGGAATTGCATTTAAAGCATAGGAAAAGAGGCAGAACATCGACAATGATGCACTTGGCCAAAAAGGGCGTATGCGTTTTTTCCTGAATATATTCAGGAAAAAACGCATACGCTCTTTTTGGCCAACCAAGCCAGCATGTTAAAGAAATCTGCACTACAAAGAAGTCTCACTGCCCCCAGGTCAAAAGGGCCATCTGAAAAAAGTGTAAAATCCAGAAAGACAGCGCAGGCCATGGAGAACAGGGAGCCTTGTTATGCTGATGGGCGGGATGTAAATTGCCAACAGCCACTCTGGAGAAGTGTATGGTGTTTCCTGAAACACCTAAGAAACAAAGCAACGGAGACTACGGCACTTCCACTTATGGTCTTATAGATCACGGAAATTAAAATCAAAAACAGACAGCCACCCCAAAGTTTCAGACGGCTCTGTTTACAGGAATCTCGTCTACGGTACAAGTTAAATATCCCAGAATGTGAAAAATGGATAAAAAAGTTGTGGTACACACATTCAATGGAATATCACTCAGCAATGAAATCTATGTCATCAGGCCCATCGTGGCATAATGAGTGGATTCAGGTACGATGATTCTAAGTGAAATAAGTCACACAGAAAATGAAACATCATAAGATATCACTAATACACGGAATGTAAACTTGGCTACACATGAACTGAATTACAAAACAGAACAGGGTCTCAAATTTAGAAAACCACCTTATGCTTGCTTAAGGGGAAAAGTGAGTTGGGGTGCTGCATAAAACCAGAGATAGAAATTAGCACAGATACCTTTCCATAAGCCAAATATGTAATAGTCAAGACCTAGCCCTTGCTCAACGAAATGGACTGAACACCCCATATTCAACGCCTAGGAATACACCTGACTAGTAAGTATCTTCAAACCCATGGATTTATATGTCTCCATAAGAGACTCAAGTGTGTGTACAGCGGCATGAATGCAGCAGAGAAAATCCGATAAATCCCATTATCAAAATGAATTACAAAAACAAACACAATGACAGTGAAATAGAGAGCAATTCTTAAATAATTCATTCAGGGCTTGTGATGCAACCTGGATTTACCACATCTACAACCAGAGCTGAGTGAGACATAAGGCTGTACACTTCGGCCTGATAGCATTGGTGAGGTTCGTTGAGAAAATGCAGGCCCTTTGAAGTCATACTGCATGGTACCCATTCCATGGGTCCCAACTCTCCAGGTTTAAGGGATTCTTCCTTCAGCTAAAACATGCATGGGAAACCCACAGTATGGTGCACCGTGTGACCGGGAAACCTTTTCAAATGCATCTCAGTTTTCGTCCCCTTTTACTCGGGTTCACGATTGAAGACCCTTTACTAATACTCTCCCCACTTAGAGAGTCAGTGCCTTTAACCTCCTGTTTGGCACAGTTTGCAATTTCTGCGCAAGATGAACAAGAATAGGGAGAACCAATGAGAGACTAGCTCTAGGTGTCTGCACGTTCAAATATAACACTCATTTCCCACCAGGAAGAGGAATTTACCAAAGGATCAGCATGCTGTGCCGGAACCAGATTAGGGCATGAAGCAATCCTGCGGGTATGCGGCCAGCTCACAAGAAAGCGAGTAGAAGAAAGGAGCTCAGGCGCACTGTCATTCACAAACCTGCAGAGTTATAAATGTCAGCTATTGTCCAAAAATGTATTGAAGTAAGGCTGCGTAGAGGACTTGAAAGCGGGGCAGAATTGCAGGAAAACGAGTTCAGGGGGAGACTGGAATTGCATTTAAAGCATAAGGAAAGAGACAGAAAGTCGACAATGATGCACTTGGTCAAAAAGGGCGTATGCGTTTTTTCCTGAATATATTCAAGAAAAAACACATACGCCCTTTTTGGCCAAACAAGCAAGCCTGTAAAGAAATCTGCATTACAATGAAGTCTCACTGCCCCCCTGTCAAAAGGGACATCTGAAAAAAGTGAAAAATCCAGAAAGGCAGGACAGGCCATGGAGAACAGGGAGCCTTGTTATGCTGATGGGCGGGATGTAAATTGCCAACAGCCACTCTGGAGAAGTGTATGGTGTTTCCTCAAACACCTAAAAAACTAAGCAACGGAGCCTACGGCACTTCAACTTATGGTTCTATAGCTTAGGGAAATTAAAATCAAAAAGACACAGCCACCCATAAATTTTGGACGGCTCTGCTTACAAGAACCTCATTTACGGTACAAGTGAAATATCCCAGAAAGCAAAAAATGGATAAAGAAGTTGTTGTACGTACGTACAATGGAATATCACTCAGCAATGAAATCTATGTCATGAGGCCCGTCGCGGCATAATGAGTGGATTCAGGTACGATCATTCTAAGTTAACTAAGTCACACAGAAAAAGAAACACCATAAGATATCTCAAATACACGGAATGCAAACATGGCTGCACATGAACTCAATTACAAAACAGAAAAGGGTCTCAAATTTAGAAAACCAACTTATGCTTGCTTAAGGGGAAAGGTGAGTTGTGGTGCTGCATAAAACCAGAGATTGAAATTAGCACAGATACCTTTCCATAAGCAAATATGTAATAGTCAGGACCTACTCCTTGCTCCACGAAATGAACTCAACACCCCATATTCAATGCCTAGGAATATACCTGACTAGTAAGAATCTGAAAACCCATGGATTTATATGTCTCCATAAGAGAATCAAGCATGTGTACAGCGGCATAAACGCAGCAGTGAAAATCCGATAAATCCCATTATCAAAATAAATTACAAAAACAAAACACAATGACAGTGAAATAGAGAGCAATTCTTAAATAATTCATTCAGGGCTTGTGATGCAACGTGGATTTACCACATCTACACCCCGAGCTGAGTGACACATAAGCCTGGACACTTCGGGCTGATAGCATTGGTGACGTTCGGTGAGCAAAGGCAACCCTTTGAAGTCATACTGCGTGGTACCCATTCCATGGGTCCCAACTCTCCAGGTTGAAGGGATTCTTCCTTCAGGTAAAACATGCATGGGCAACCCAGAATATGGTCCACCGTGTGACCGGGAAAACTTTTTAAATGCGTCTCAGTTTTCTTCCCCTCGTACTCGGTTTTACCATTCCAGACGCTTTACTAACACTCTCCCCACTTGGAGAGTCAGTGCCTTTAACCTCCTGTTTGGCACAGTTTGGAATTTCTGTGCAAGATGAACAGGAATAGGGAGAACCAATGAGAGATTAGCTGTAGGTGTCTGCACGAAAAAATTTAACGCTCATTTCCCACCAGGAAGAGGAATTAGCCAAAGGCTCAGCATGCCGTGTCGGAACCAGATTAGGGCCTGAAGCAATCCTGCGGTTTTGCGGCCAGCTCACAAGAAAGCCAGTTGAAGAAAGGAGCTCAGGGGCACTGTAATTCACAAACTTGCAGAGTTATAAATGACAGCTATCGTCCAAAAATATATTGAAGTAAGGCTGCAAAGAGGACTTGAACGCGGGGCAGAATTCCAGGAATATGATTTCAGGAGGTAGACGGGAAGTCCTCTGAAAGTATAGGAGAAGAGGCAGAACCTCGACAATGATGCACTTGGTCAAAAAGGGCATATGCGTTTCTTCCAGGGCCCTTATTAAAGAGGGTAGGAGGCTCCCAGCATGCTTCAGTGGCCAACAGACGGCCTACGTCGCCAAGGCGACATGAGCCATCCAGGCAGGAGTGACCTCACATCAGAGGGCCCACCTCACAGAAGGGTAAGGAACCCAGTCAAGATCAGACTCTCACCAGAGTGCCCACATAAGCAAGGGGCTGGGAACCAGGCAGGAGTGTCCTCACACCCGTGGGGCCACATCATCGAAAGTTGAGGTACCCAGCACATGTGGCCTCAAACCAGAGGACCCACATCACCATGGGTCTCGGAGCGAGGCAGGCAGGATTAACCTCAAAACACATGGCCCATTGTATAAAAAAGGTGAGGAATCCAGCAGTTGGAACATCCCAGCAGGCGGCCCAGAGCACCGAGGCTATGGGATCCAGGCAGTGATGAACTCACAACAGAGGGCCCTCATCGTGATACTGTAAGCAACCCAGCCGTTGTAACCTCAGAGCACAAGGCCCACATCCCCATGGGGAAGGGAACCAAGCAGGAGTGTCATCGCACCAGTGGGCACACATCAGAAAAGGTGGGGAGCCCAGCAGTTAGGGCCGGACGCCAGAGGGCCCTCATCACTGAGGAGAGGAGGCTCCCAGCAAGCTCCAACTGCTACCAGAAGGCCGACGTCGCCAATGCAGTGTGTGCCAGCCAGGCAGGAGTGACCTCAGAGCAGAGGGCCAACCACACAAAAGTGTGAGGAACCCAAAGAGGATCAGACTCTCACCGGAGGGCCCACATCACCAAGGGAATGGAAACCAGGCAGGAGTGTCCTCACACCAGTGGGGCCACATCACCGAAATGTGACGGACCCAGCACACGGGGCCTCAAACTAGAGGACACACATCACCAAGGGGCTGGGAGTGAGGCAGGCAGGAGGAGCCTCCAAACAGAGGGCCCATAGCGTAAAAAAGGTGAGGGATCCCGCAGTTGGAACCTCCCAGCAGGTGGCCAGGAGCAGCGAGGCTATGGGGTGCAGGCCTGACTGAACTCAAAACAGAGGGCCCTCATTATGAAACTGTGAGCAACCCAGCCGTTGGGACCTTAGAGCAGAAGGCCCACATTCCCATGGGGTTGGGATCCTGGCAGGAGTGTACTCGCACCACAGGGCGCACATCAGAAACTTTTGGGAGCCCAGGAGTTAGGGTCTGACGCCAGAGGGCCCTCATTACCGAGGGGAGGAGACTCCCAGCAGGCACCAACTCCCAACTGAGGGCCCACGTCGCCACGTTGACGTGTGCCAGCCAGGCAGGAGTGACCTCACAGCAGAGGGCCTACCTCACAGAAGGGTGAGGAACCCAGCCAGGATAAGACTCTCACCAGAGGGCCCACATCACCAAGGGGATCGGAACAAGGCAGGAGTGTCCTCACACCAGTGTGGCCACATTATAGAAAGGTGAGGAACCCAGCACATGTGGCCTAAACCAGAGGACCCACATTTCCAAGGTGCTCCGAGTGAGGCAGGCAGGAGTAGCCTAACAACACAGTGCCCACAGAATAAAAAATGTGAGGAATCCAGCAGTTTGAACCTCCCAGCAGGTGGCCCAGAGCATGGAGTCTATGGGATCCAGGCCACAGTGAACTCACAGCAGAGGGCCCACATCATGAAACTGTGAGCAACCCAGCCAGTGGGACCTCAGAGCAGAAGGCCCACATCCCCATGGGGATGGGAACCTCGCAGGAGTGTCCTCGCACCACTTAGCACGTATCAGAAAATGTGGGAACCCAGCAGTTATGGCCTGGCGCCAGAGGGCCCTCATCACGGAGGAGAGGAGGCTACCAGCAGGCTCCAAATGCCACCAGAGGGCCGACGTCACCAAGGCAATGGGAGCAAGCCAGGCAGGAGTTACCTCACAGCAGAGGGCCCACCTCACAGAAGTGTGAGGAATCCAGACAGGATCAGACTCTCACCAGAGGGCCCACATCACCAAGGGGATGGGAACCAGGCAGGAGTGTCCTCACACCAGTGGGGCCACATCAGCGAAAGGTGAGGAACACAGCACATGTGGCCTCAAACAAGGGGACACACATCACGAAAGGGCTGGGAGTGAGGCATGCATGAGGAGACTCACAACAGAGCGCCCATAGAATAAAAAATGTGAGGAACCCCGCAGTTGGAAGCTCCAAGCAGGTGGCCCAGAGCACCGAGGCTATGGGATCCATTCCGGAGTGAACTCACAGCAGAGGGCCCACATTCTGACACTGTGAGCAACCCAGCCGTTGGGACCTCAGGGCAGAAAGCCCACATCCCCATGGGGATGGGACCCTGGCTGGAGTGTACTCGCACTACAGGGCGCACATCAGAAAATTTTGGGAGCCCATGAGTTAGGGCCTGACGCCAGAGGGCCCTCATTACCGAGGGGAGGAGACTCCCAGCAGGCACCAACTCCCAACTGAGGGCCCACATCGCCAAGGTGACGTGTGCCAGCCAGGCAGGAGTGACCTCACAGCAGAGGGCCCCCCTCACAGAAGGGTGAGGAACCCAGCCATGATCAGACTCTCACCAGAGGGCCCCCATCACCAAGGGGATGGGAACCAGGCAGGAGTGTCCTCACACCAGTGGGGCCACATCAATAAAGGTGAGGAAACCGGTACATGTGGCCTTAAACCAGAGGACCTACATCACAAATGGGCTGGGAGTGAGTCAGGAAGTAGGAGCATCAAAACACAGGACCCAAAGAATAAAAAAGTTAAGGAATCCAGCAGTAGGAACCTCCCAGCAGGCCGCTCAGAGCACAGAGGCTATGGGATCTAGGCCTGGGGGAACTAACACCAGAGAGCCAACATCATGAAACGGTGAACAACACAGGTGTTGGGACCTTAGAGCAGAAGGCCCACATGCCCATGGGGATGGGAACCTCGCAGGAGTGTCCTCGCACCACTTAGCACGTATCAGAAAATGTGGGTACCCAGCAGTTAGGGCCTGAGGCAAGAGGGCCCCCATCACCGAGGGGAGGTTTCCAGCAGGCTCCAACTGCCACAAGAGGGCCGATGTTGCCCAGGTGGACTGTGACAGCCAGGCAGGAGTGACCTCACAGCAGAGGGTCCCCCTCACAGAAGGGTGAGGAATCCAGCCAGGATCAGACTCTCACCAGAGGGCCCACATCATCAAGGGTATAGGAACCAGGCAGGAGTGTCCTCACACCAGTGGGGCCACATCATCGAAAGGCGAGGGACCCAGCATACGTGGCCTCAAACCAGAGGACACACATCACCAAGGGGCTGGGAGTGAGGCAGGCAGGAGGAGTCTCAAAACAGAGGGCCCATAGAAGAAAAAAGGTGAGGAATCCCGCAGTTGTAACCTCCCCGCAGGTGGCCAGGAGCAGCGAGGCTATGGGATCCAGGCCGGAGTGAACTCACACCAGAGGGCCCTCATCATGAAACTGAGCAACCCATCATTGGGACCTCAGAGCAGAAGGCCCACATTCCCATGGTGTTGGGAACCTGGCAGGAGTGTACTCGCACCACAGGGCGCACATCAGAAAATTTTGGGAGGCCAGGAGTTAGGGCCTGACGCCAGAGGGCCCTCATTACCAAGGGGAGGAGACTCGCAGCAGGCACCAACTCCCACGAGAGAGCCGACGTCTTCAAGGCGGGGTGGGCCAGCCAGGCAGGAGTGACCTCAGAGAAGAGGGCCCACCTCTCAGAAGTGTGAGGAACCCAGCCAGGATCAGACTCTCACCGGAGGGTCCACATCACCAAGGGGATGGGAACCAGGCAGGAGTGTCCTCACACCAGTGGGGCCACATCAGCCAAAGGTGAGGAACCCAGCACATGTGGCCTCAAACTACAGGACACACATAACCAAGGGGCTGGGAGTGAGGCAGGTGTCCGGAGGGGCACATTTAACTCTAATTTCCCACCAGGAAGAGGAATTAACCAAAGGCTCAGAGTGCCGTGTCGGACCCTGATTATGGCCTAAAGCAAACCTGCGGTTCTGTGGCCAGCTTTCAAGGAAACGAGTTAAGAAAGGAAATCACGGGCACTGTAATTCACAAACCTGCAGAGATATAAATGACAGCTATTGGCAAAAATATATTGAAGTAAGTCTGCAAAGAGGACTTCAAAACGAGGCAGAATTGCAGGAATCATATTTCAGGAGGTAGATTGGAATTGCATTTAAAGCATGTGAAAAGCGGCAGATCTTTGACAGTGATGCACTTGGACAAAAGTGCGTAAACATTTTTTCCTGAATATATTCAGGAAAAAACACATATGCCCTTTTTGGCCAACCAAGCACTCGAGAAATGGAAATCCGCACTACAATGAAGTCTCATTTCCCATTCGTCAAAAGGGCCATCTGAAAAAAGTGTAAAAACCAGAAACACAGGACAGGCCATGGAGAACAGGGAGCCTTGTTATGCTGATGGGCGGGATGTAAATGACCAACAGACACTCTGGAGATGTTTATGGTGTATCCTGAAACATCTGAAAAACAAAGCTACAGACCCTAGGGCACTTCCACTTTTGGCCCTATAGCTTAGGAAAATTAAAATCAACAAGACACAGCCAACACAAAATTTAGGGCTGCTGTGTTTACAAGAACCTTGAGTCCAGTACAAATTAAATATCCCAGAAAGAAAAAAATGGATAAAGGAGTTGTGCTACTTAAGTACAACGGAATATCACTCAGCAATGAAATCAATGTCATCAGGCCTGTAGCAGCAAATTGAGTGGACTTAAGTATGATGATTCTAAGAGAAATAGGTCACACAGAGAAAGATAATTATCATAAGATATCACTAATAGAGAGAGTGTAAACTTGGCTACACATAAACTGAATTCCAAAACCGAACAGAGTCTCACATTTAGATAAAAACTTATGCTTGCTTAAGGGGAAAGTTGAGTTGGGGTGCTGTATAAAACCAGAGATTGAAATTAGCACACATACCGTTCCATAAGCCAAATATGTAATAGACAAGACCTACTCTTTGCTCAACGAAATAGACTCATCCATGGTGTATCACCTCACACCTGTTAGAATGGGCATCATCAGAAAATCTACAAACAACAAATGCTGGAAAGGGTGTGGAGATAAGGAACCCTCTTCCACTATTGTTGGGAATGTAAATTGATACAGTCACTGTGGAGAACATTATGGAGTTTCTTATAAAACTAAGAATAGAATTACCATATGATACAGCAATCCCACTACTGGGCATATACCCAGACAAAACCATAAATCAAAAAGAGACTTTCACCGCAATGTTCATTGCATCACTATTTACAATATCCAGGTAATGGAAGCAACCTAAATGCCCACAGACAGAAGAATGCATAAAGAAGCGGTACATATATAAAATGGAATATTACTAAGCCATAAAAAGGAATGAAATTGGGTCATTTGTAGAGACGTTGATGGATCTAGAGACTGTCATACAGAGTGAAGTAAGTCAGAAAGAGAAAAACAAATCTTGTCTATTAATGCATATATGTGGAACCTAGAAAAATTGTACAGATGAACCGTTTTGCAAGGCAGAAATAGAGCAACAGATGTAGACAACAAACGTATGGACACCAAGGGGGGAAAGCTGTTGGGGGGTGGTGGTGGGAGGAGTTGAGAGATTGGGATTGGCATATATACATTTATATGTATAAAATAGATAACTAAAAAGAACCTGCTGTATAAAAAAATAAAATAAAATTCAAATTACAAAAAGTAAAACAGAAAAAATATTCTTCCCTTCACATACATGTATTTATATGAATAAATTATTTCCATGCTTATATCTGTAAATACAAAAAAGAGGAATAAAATCTACCTTGAACCAAAAACGAAAAAAAGAAAAAAAAACAGAACCCACCAGTTACACAGAGGAAAACCGTATCAGGGCACTTGCTCCAGTTGTAAACAATTCTGAAGTTGGTCAGTGGTGGGGAATCATCTCCCATTCAGCCAGCAGGCCCCACGCAACAAGCGTCCTCATTGCAAAGCTGGGGGACCGTGCCGAGGCATATATGAGTAAACGTGGGCTGAGCCCCAGGCCAGCTGCTGCTGAAATGTTCCCACCCTTCCCAGGTAAAACACCTGAATATGTACAAGGACTTGAAAGCCTAGAGGAAGGGCAATGGAGCCACATGAGTGACAGCATGCCAGCCGACTTGGTGCCTGCAGGCCAGCCAGGATGGTCCTGGCCCTGGGTGCTCTTCTGGAAGCTTTCCATTTCCCTGCCTGAGATACCCCTGCTGTCCCGGCCCCCACTGCTTTCTTCCTCACTCACCTCTGCCCAGGGAGAAATTCCAGCGGCAGGTATGGGTGACACATCCTCTTCTTTAGCAGGTGGCATCTTGGCAACTGCTGCAGAAAGTCCAGCAGAGCCCCACTCACACTGGGCCACCCACAAAGCCGTGGCCTCTCACTCCCTCCCACCAGTCCAGCCCCAAGACTGCTGACAGGGCAGAGAAAATGGCGTCAGGCACAGCTGCAGGGGCTCTTGCTGCCTGGAGCGGTGTTTATATTGATCTGAACCCAGGCACACCTGGGGAGGTCTGGCCGGCACGGTCGGGCTTCCCAGGCCAGCCAATAATCACCCCTCAGGGGCTCACAGTTGCAGAAACTGGAACTTGCTGAATCGGCCAGGTCCAAGGAACAGGTGTGGGCTCCTGAGAGTCAGGATAGACAAGGGGCTGCAGCTCTGGCTTGTTTTCTAATTATATTATCTGGCCCATGAGTGGGAGACAACTTCAAGAAAACCCTCTCCTAATGAGAGGAACCCAGGAGTCAGGGAGAGGAGGGGTGGCTGGTGGGTGGAGACAGAGGCCTGGTGCCCCGTGTTCAGTGGAAGTCTCTGGAAGACCAGGTGGAGGGAGGCCACACAGAGTGATGCCCAGCGTCACAGACCTGTCGGAGCTGCTGTTTGTTAGTTCAAGTCCTGCTCTGAGGTGCTCTGTGTCAGATCTGAGTGACAGGTGAGCTGGGAGTGCTCTGCAATGAGGGCGATATGCACGGTTCCTGTGTTCCCAGCCCTGCCATGGTACCTGCAAGGGTAGCTCTGTATCCTGGGAGGGGCCTGACCACGAGAGCCCCATGGGCTGCAGGGGAACCTGCCCAGGGAACCCCATATCCTGGGAGGGGCCTGAACACGAGAGCCCCGTTGGCTAGGGTGGGGGTGGGGTACCTGCCCAGGTGAGCTCCATATCCTGGGATTGGCCTGACCTCGAGAGCCCCATGGGCTGCTGGAGTCCTGGTAAAGGATGTCAGGACAGTCAGTGAAGCCACCGAGGATATACCTCCAGTAGTTCCTAAATCCTACACCCTTCTGGTCATGCTACCAACCACCAGGACATGGTATTCTGTATTAGTCTTCAATGATGCCTTCTTTTGTATTCTATTAGTCCCAGAGTCACAAGAAATTTTGGCTTGTGAGTGGCAGGACTCAACATACAACTAAAACAATACTTCCGGGCCTTGTTGCCCCAAGGGTTCAAAAATTCCCACACCATCTTTGGGGAAAGCTCAGCTAAAGAACTAAAAGTTCTACCTCTGGAAAAGGAAACACTCCTTCAATATGCAGACGACATTCTGATCGCCAGCCCTACTAAGGAGACCTCTGAACTACCAAGCCAATAAAGGATACAAGTTGTCCAAGACAAAGCTCAAATATCACAGACTACGGTGACCTGCCTGGGCTTCATTCTCACAGAAGGTCGGAGAAGCCCATCCCAGGAAAGGGAAGAAACAATTTACAGCCTTACCCATTTCTGAAACTAGAAGACAGCTTAGGGGTTCCTGGGGAGGCCAGGGTTTGCTGCTTCTGGATCCCTAACTACAGTCTACTAGCTGGGCCTCTATATGAAACACTGAAAGGAAAAGATGATGATCCTTTTGAATAGAATGCAGAAGTGGCCTTTCAAGAATGGAAAGAGCAGTCAATTCAGACCCTTGCCCTGGAACTCCCTAATTTAGCTAAACCCTTTGACCTTTACATTCCTGGTGAACGGTGAATCGCCATTGGAGTATTAGTGCAAAACCTGGGACCACTTGAAATGGAACAATGCAAGAATGCGATCCAGGTAGGATAAACTACAGTCACCAAGTGGCTTGGCCCACCGCCACATCTGGCCAAGATACTGGCAGTATCTGAAAACCTGGAAATCAGCAGCCCAAAAGGCCACCTCCCTCCTAAGGGAAAAGGACCCCACGTGGTGATCCTAACACCCAACCATGCCCTGAAGTTGCAGGGTTGGCTCCATGGGCTCACTGACCTTGAGCGAGGAGGCCCTCCAACTCCAACCTCCATAGAGATAACAGGGGCAAAGTGGCACCATGAAGACTCGTGTGAAGGTGTCTGCACGGGCAAATTTAACGCCCCTTTCCCACCAGGAAGAGGAATTAACCAAAAGCTCAGCATGCCGTGCCGGAACCAGATTAGGGCCTGAAGCAATCCTGCGGGTTTGCGGCCAGCTCACAAGAAAGCGAGTTGAAGAAAGGAGCTCAGGGGCACTGTAATTCACAAACCTGCAGAGTTATAAATGACAGCTATCACCCAAAAATATATTGAAGGAAGGCTGCGAAGAGGACTTGAAAGCGGGGCAGAATTGCAAGAAAACGATTTCAGGGGGTAGACTGGAATCGCATTTAAAGCATAGGAAAAGAGGCAGAACGTCGACAATGATGCACTTGGCCAAAAAGGGCGTATGCGTTTTTTCCTGAATATATTCAGGAAAAAACGCATATGCCCTTTTTGGCCAACCAAGCAAGCATGTTAAAGAAATCTGCACTACAATGAAGTCTCACTGCCCCCAGGTCAAAAGGGCCATCTGAAAAATGTGTAAAATCCAGAAAGACAGCACAGGCCATGGAGAACAGGGAGCCTTGTTATGCTGATGGGCGGGATGTAAATTGCCAACAGCCACTCTGGAGAAGTGTATGGTGTTTCCTGAAACACCTAAGAAACAAAGCAATGGAGACTACGGCACTTCCACTTATGGTCTTATAGATCACGGAAATTAAAATCAAAAACAGACAGCCACCCCAAAGTTTCAGACGGCTCTGTTTACAGGAATCTTGTCTACGGTACAAGTTAAATATCCCAGAATGTGAAAAATGGATAAAGAAGTTGTGGTACACACATTCAATGGAATATCACTCATCAATGAAATCTATGTCATCAGGCCCATCGTGGCATAATGAGTGGATTCAGGTACGATGATTCTAAGTGAAATAAGTCACACAGAAAATGAAACATCATAAGATATCACTAATACACGGAATGTAAACTTGGCTACACATGAACTGAATTACAAAACAGAACAGGGTCTCAAATTTAGAAAACCACCTTATGCTTGCTTAAGGGGAAAAGTGAGTTGGGGTGCTGCATAAAACCAGAGATAGAAATTAGCACAGATACCTTTCCATAAGCCAAATATGTAATAGTCAAGACCTAGCCCTTGCTCAACGAAATGGACTAAACACCCCATATTCAACGCCTAGGAATACACCTGACTAGTAAGTATCTTCAAACCCATGGATTTATATGTCTCCATAAGAGACTCAAGTGTGTGTACAGCGGCATGAATGCAGCAGAGAAAATCCGATAAATCCCATTATCAAAATGAATTACAAAAACAAACACAATGACAGTGAAATAGAGAGCAATTCTTAAATAATTCATTCAGGGCTTGTGATGCAACCTGGATTTACCACATCTACACCCCGAGCTGAGTGAGACATAAGGCTGGACACTTCGGGCTGATAGCATTGGTGACGTTCGGTGAGCAAAGGCAACCCTTTGAAGTCATACTGCGTGGTACCCATTCCATGGGTCCCAACTCTCCAGGTTGAAGGGATTCTTCCTTCAGGTAAAACATGCATGGGCAACCCAGAATATGGTCCACCGTGTGACCGGGAAAACTTTTTAAATGCGTCTCAGTTTTCGTCCCCTCGTACTCGGTTTTACCATTCCAGATGCTTTACTAACACTCTCCCCACTTGGAGAGTCAGTGCCTTTAACCTCCTGTTTGGCACAGTTTGGAATTTCTGCGCAAGATGAACAGGAATAGGGAGAACCAATGAGAGATTAGCTGTAGGTGTCTGCACGAACAAATTTAACGCTCATTTCCCACCAGGAAGAGGAATTAGCCAAAGGCTCAGCATGCCGTGTCGGAACCAGATTAGGGCCTGAAGCAATCCTGCGGTTTTGCGGCCAGCTCACAAGAAAGCGAGTTGAAGAAAGGAGCTCAGGGGCAGTGTAATTCACAAACCTGCAGAGTTATAAATGACAGCTATCGTCCAAAAATATATTGAAGTAAGGCTGCAAAGAGGACTTGAACGCGGGGCAGAATTCCAGGAATACGATTTCAGGAGGTAGACGGGAAGTCCTCTGAAAGTACAGGAGAAGAGGCAGAACCTCGACAATGATGCACTTGGTCAAAAAGGGCATATGCGTTTCTTCCAGGGCCCTTATTAAAGAGGGTAGGAGGCTCCCAGCATGCTTCAGTGGCCAACAGAGGGCCTACGTCGCCAAGGCGACATGAGCCATCCAGGCAGGAGTGACCTCACATCAGAGGGCCCACCTCACAGAAGGGTAAGGAACCCAGTCAAGATCAGACTCTCACCAGAGTGCCCACATAAGCAAGGGGCTGGGAACCAGGCAGGAGTGTCCTCACACCCGTGGGGCCACATCATCGAAAGTTGAGGTACCCAGCACATGTGGCCTCAAACCAGAGGACCCACATCACCATGGGTCTTGGAGCGAGGCAGGCAGGATTAACCTCAAAACCCATGGCCCATTGTATAAAAAAGGTGAGGAATCCAGCAGTTGGAACATCCCAGCAGGCGGCCCAGAGCACCGAGGCTATGGGATCCAGGCAGTGATGAACTCACAGCAGAGGGCCCTCATCGTGATACTGTAAGCAACCCAGCCGTTGTAACCTCAGAGCACAAGGCCCACATCCCCATGGGGAAGGGAACCAAGCAGGAGTGTCATCGCACCAGTGGGCACACATCAGAAAAGGTGGGGAGCCCAGCAGTTAGGGCCGGACGCCAGAGGGCCCTCATCACTGAGGAGAGGAGGCTCCCAGCAAGCTCCAACTGCTACCAGAAGGCCAACGTCGCCAATGCAGGGTGTGCCAGCCAGGCAGGAGTGACCTCAGAGCAGAGGGCCAACCACACAAAAGTGTGAGGAACCCAAAGAGGATCAGACTCTCACCGGAGGGCCCACATCACCAAGGGAATGGAAACCAGGCAGGAGTGTCCTCACACCAGTGGGGCCACATCACCGAAATGTGACGGACCCAGCACACGTGGCTTCAAACTACAGGACACACATCACCAAGGGGCTGGGAGTGAGGCAGGCAGGAGGAGCCTCCAAACAGAGGGCCCATAGCGTAAAAAAGGTGAGGAATCCCGCAGTTGGAACCTCCCAGCAGGTGGCCAGGAGCAGCGAGGCTATGGGATCCAGGCCTGACTGAACTCAAAACAGAGGGCCCTCATTATGAAACTGTGAGCAACCCAGCCGGTGGGACCTTAGAGCAGAAGGCCCACATTCCCATGGGGTTGGGATCCTGGCAGGAGTGTACTCGCACCACAGGGCGCACATCAGAAAATTTTGGGAGCCCAGGAGTTAGGGTCTGACGCCAGAGGGCCCTCATTACCGAGGGGAGGAGACTCCCAGCAGGCACCAACTCCCAACTGAGGGCCCACATCGCCAAGTTGACGTGTGCCAGCCAGGCAGGAGTGACCTCACAGCAGAGGGCCTACCGCACAGAAGGGTGAGGAACCCAGCCAGGATAAGACTCTCACCAGAGGGCCCACATCACCAAGGGGATCGGAACAAGGCAGGAGTGTCCTCACACCAGTGTGGCCACATTATAGAAAGGTGAGGAACCCAGCACATGTGGCCTAAACCAGAGGACCCACATTTCCAAGGTGCTCCGAGTGAGGCAGGCAGGAGTAGCCTAACAACACAGGGCCCACAGAATAAAAAATGTGAGGAATCCAGCAGTTTGAACCTCCCAGCAGGTGGCCCAGAACATGGAGTCTATGGGATCCAGGCCACAGTGAACTCACAGCAGAGGGCCCACATCATGAAACTGTGAGCAACCCAGCCAGTGAGACCTCAGAGCAGAAGGCCCACATCCCCATGGGGATGGGAACCTCGCAGGAGTGTCCTCGCACAACTTAGCACGTATCAGAAAATGTGGGAGCCCAGCAGTTATGGCCTGGCGCCAGAGGGCCCTCATCACGGAGGAGAGGAGGCTACCAGCAGGCTCCAAATGCCACCAGAGGGCCGACGTCACCAAGGCAATGGGAGCAAGCCAGGCAGGAGTTACCTCACAGCAGAGGGCCCACCTCACAGAAGGGTGAGGAGCCCAAACAGGATCAGACTCTAACCAGAGCGCCCACATCACCAAGGGGATGGAAACCAGGCAGGAGTGTCCTCACACCAGTGGGGCCACATCAGCGAAAGGTGAGGAACACAGCACATGTGGCCTCAAACAAGGGGACACACATCACGGAAGGGCTGGGAGTGAGGCATGCAGGAGGAGACTCACAACAGAGCGCCCATAGAATAAAAAAGGTGAGGAACCCCGCAGTTGGAAGCTCCAAGCAGGTGGCCCAGAGCACCGAGGCTATGGGATCCATGCCAGAGTGAACTCACAGCAGAGGGCCCACATTCTGACACTGTGAGCAACCCAGCCGTTGGGACCTCAGGGCAGAAAGCCCACATCCCCATGGGGATGGGACCCTGGCTGGAGTGTACTCGCACGACAGGGCGCACATCAGAAAATTTTGGGAGCCCATGAGTTAGGGCCTGACGCCAGAGGGCCCTCATTACCGAGGGGAGGAGACTCCCAGCAGGCACCAACTCCCAACTGAGGGACCACATCGCCAAGGTGACGTGTGCCAGCCAGGCAGGAGTGACCTCACAGCAGAGGGCCCACCTCCCAGAAGTGTGAGGAATCCAGACAGGATCAGACTCTCACCAGAGGGCCCCCATCACCAAGGGGATGGGAACCAGGCAGGAGTGTCCTCACACCAGTGGGGCCACATCAATAAAGGTGAGGAAAGCGGTACATGTGGCCTTAAACCAGAGGACCTACATCACAAATGGGCTGGGAGTGAGTCAGGAAGTAGGAGCATGAAAACACAGGACCCAAAGAATAAAAAAGGTAAGGAATCCAGCAGTAGGAACCTCCCAGCAGGCCGCTCAGAGCACAGAGGCTATGGGATCTAGGCCTGGGGGAACTAACACCAGAGAGCCAACATCATGAAACGGTGAACAACACAGGTGTTGGGACCTTAGAGCAGAAGGCCCACATGCCCATGGGGATGGGAACCTCGCAGGACTGTCCTCGCACCACTTAGCACGTATCAGAAAATGTGGGTACCCAGCAGTTAGGGCCTGAGGCAAGAGGGCCCCCATCACCGAGGGGAGGTTCCCAGCAGGCTCCAACTGCCACAAGAGGGCCGATGTTGCCCAGGTGGGGTGTGCCAGCCAGGCAGGAGTGACCTCACAGCAGAGGGCCCCCCTCACAGAAGGGTGAGGAACCCAGCCAGGATCAGACTCTCACCAGAGGGCCCACATCATCAAGGGGATAGGAACCAGGCAGGAGTGTCCTCACACCAGTGGGGCCACATCATCGAAAGGCGAGGGACCCAGCATACATGGCCTCAAACCAGAGGACACACATCACCAAGGGGCTGGGATTGAGGCAGGCAGGAGGAGTCTCAAAACAGAGGGCCCATAGAAGAAAAAAGGTGAGGAATCCCGCAGTTGTAACCTCCCAGCAGGTGGCCAGGAGCAGCGAGGCTATGGGATCCAGGCCGGAGAGAACTCACAGCAGAGGGCCCTCATCATGAAATTGAGCAACCCACGGTTGGGACCTCAGAGCAGAAGGCCCACATTCCCATGGGGTTGCGAACCTGGCAGGAGTGTACTCGAACCACAGGGCGCATATCAGAAAATATTGGGAGCCCAGGAGTTAGTGCCTGACGCCAGAGGGCCCTCATTACCAAGGGGAGGAGACACCCAGCAGGCACCAAATCCCACCAGAGAGCCGACGTCGCCAAGGCGGGGTGTGCCAGCCAGGCAGGAGTGACCTCAGAGAAGAGGGCCCACCTCACAGAAGTGTGAGGAACCCAACCAGGATCAGACTCTCACCGGATGGCCCACATCACCAAGGGGATTGGAACCAGGCAGGGGTGTCCTCACACCAGTGAGGCCACATCAGCCAAAGGTGAGGAACCCAGCACATGTGGCCTCAAACCACAGGACACACATCACCAAGGGGCTAGGAGTGAGGCAGGTGTCTGCAGGGGCACATTTAACTCTAATTTCCCACCAGGAATTGGAATGAACCAAAGTCTCAGAGTGCCGTGCCGGACCCTGATTACGGCCTGAAGCAAACCTGCGGTTCTGTGGCCAGTTTTCAAGGAAACGAGTTAAGAAAGGAAATCACGGGCACTGTAATTCACAAACCTGCAGTGTTATAAATGACAGTTATTGGCAAAATTATATGGAAGTAAGTCTGCAAAGAGGACTTGAAAACGAGGCAGAATTGCAGGATTCATATTTCAGTAGGTAGATTGGAATTGCATTTAAAGCATGTGAAAAGCGGCAGATCTTTGACAGTGATGCACTTGGACAAGAGTGCGTAAACATTTTTTCCTGAATATATTCAGGAAAAAACACATATGCCCTTTTTGGCCAACCAAGCACTCGAGAAATGGAAATCCGCACTACAATGAAGTCTCATTTCCCATTCGTCAAAAGGGCCATCTGAAAAAAGTGTAAAAACCAGAAACACAGGACAGGCCATGGAGAACAGGGAGCCTTGTTATGCTGATGGGCGGGATGTAAATTGCCAACAGACACTCTGGAGATGTTTATGGTGTATCCTGAAACACCTGAAAAACAAAGCTACAGAACCTAGGGCACTTCCACTTTTGGCCCTATAGCTTAGGAAAATTAAAATCAACAAGACACAGCCAACACAAAATTTAGGGCTGCTGTGTTTACAAGAACCTTGAGTCCAGTACAAATTAAATATCCCAGAAAGAAAAAAATGGATAAAGGAGTTGTGCTACTTACGTACAACGGAATATCACTCAGCAATGAAATCAATGTCATCAAGCCTGTAGCAGCAAATTGAGTGGATTTAAGTATGATGATTCTAAGAGAAATAGGTCACACAGAGAAAGATAATTATCATAAGATATCACTAATAGAGAGAGTGTAAACTTGGCTACACATAAACTGAATTCCAAAACCGAACAGAGTCTCACATTTAGATAAAAACTTATGCTTGCTTAAGGGAAAGTTGAGTTGGGGTGCTGTATAAAACCAGAGATTGAAATTAGCACACATACCGTTCCATAAGCCAAATATGTAATAGACAAGACCTACTCTTTGCTCAACGAAATAGACTCATCCATGGTGTATCACCTCACACCTGTTAGAATGGGCATCATCAGAAAATCTACAAACAACAAATGCTGGAAAGGGTGTGGAGATAAGGAACCCTCTTCCACTATTGTTGGGAATGTAAATTGATACAGTCACTGTGGAGAACATTATGGAGTTTCTTATAAAACTAAGAATAGAATTACCATATGATACAGCAATCCCACTACTGGGCATATACCCAGACAAAACCATAAATCAAAAAGAGATATTCACCGCAATGTTCATTGCATCACTATTTACAATATCCAGGTAATGGAAGCAACCTAAATGCCCACAGACAGACGAATGCATAAAGATGTGGTACATATATAAAATGGAATATTACTAAGCCATAAAAAGGAATGAAATTGGGTCATTTGTAGAGACGTTGATGGATCTAGAGACTGTCATACAGAGTGAAGTAAGTCAGAAAGAGAAAAACAAATCTTGTCTATTAATGCATATATGTGGAACCTAGAAAAATTGTACAGATGAACCGTTTTGCCAGGCAGAAATAGAGCAACAGATGTAGACAAAAAACGTATGGACACCAAGGGGGGAAAGCTGTTGGGGGGTGGTGGTGGGAGGAGTTGAGAGATTGGGATTGGCATATATACATTTATATGTATAAAATAGATAACCAAAAAGAACCTGCTGTATAAAAAAATAAAATAAAATTCAAATTACAAAAAGTAAAACAGAAAAAATATTCTTCCCTTCACATACATGTATTTATATGAATAAATTATTTCCATGCTTATATCTGTAAATACAAAAAAGAGGAATAAAATCTACCTTGAACCAAAAACGAAAAAAAGAAAAAAAAACAGAACCCACCAGTTACACAGAGGAAAACCGTATCAGGGCACTTGCTCCAGTTGTAAACAATTCTGAAGTTGGTCACTGGTGGGGAATCATCTCCCATTCAGCCAGCCGGCCCCACGCAACAAGCATCCTCATTGCAAAGCTGGGGGAGTGTGCCGAGGCATCTGTGAGTAAACGTGGGCTGAGCCCCAGGCCAGCTGCTGCTGAAATGTTCCCACCCTTCCCAGGTAAAACACCTGAATATGTACAAGGACTTGAAAGCCTAGAGGAAGGGCCATGGAGCCACATGAGTGACAGCATGCCAGCCGACTTGGTGCCTGCAGGCCAGCCAGGATGGTCCTGGCCCTGGGTGCTCTTCTGGAAGCTTTCCATTTCCCTGCCTGAGATACCCCTGCTGTCCCGGCCCCCACTGCTTTCTTCCTCACTCACCTCTGCCCAGGGAGAAATTCCAGCGGCAGGTATGGGTGACACATCGTCTTCTTTAGCAGGTGGCATCTTGGCAACTGCTGCAGAAAGTCCAGCAGAGCCCCACTCACACTGGGCCACCCACAAAGCCGTGGCCTCTCACTCCCTCCCACCAGTCCAGCCCCAAGACTGCTGACAGGGCAGAGAAAATGGCGTCAGGCACAGCTGAAGGGGCTCTTGCTGCCTGGAGCGGTGTTTATATTGATCTGAACCCAGGCACACCTGGGGAGGGCTGGCCGGCACGGTCGGGCTTCCCAGGCCAGCCAATAATCACCCCTCAGGGGCTCACAGTTGCAAAAACTGGAACTTGCTGAATCGGCCAGGTCCAAGGAACAGGTGTGGGCTCCTGAGAGTCAGGATAGACAAGGGGCTGCAGCTCTGGCTTGTTTTCTAATTATATTATCTGGCCCATGAGTGGGAGACAACTTCAAGAAAACCCTCTCCTAATGAGAGGAACCCAGGAGTCAGGGAGAGGAGGGGTGGCTGGTGGGTGGAGACAGAGGCCTGGTGCCCCGGGTGCAGTGGAAGTCTCTGGAAGACCAGGTGGAGGGAGGCCACACAGAGTGATGCCCAGGGTCACAGACCTGTCGGAGCTGCTGTTTGTTAGTTCAAGTCCTGCTCTGAGGTGCTCTGTTTCAGATCTGAGTGACAGGTGAGCTGGGAGTGCTCTGCAATGAGGGCGATATGCACGGTTCCTGTGTTCCCAGCCCTGCCATGGTACCTGCAAGGGTAGCTCTGTATCCTGGGAGGGGCCTGACCACGAGAGCCCCATGGGCTGCAGGGGAACCTGCCCAGGGAACACTGTATCCTGGGAGGGGCCTTAACACGAGAGCTCCGTGGGCTGGGGTGGGGGTGGGGTACCTGCCCAGGTGAGCTCCATATCCTGGGATTGGCCTGACCTCGAGAGCCCCATGGGCTGCTGGAGTCCTGGTAAAGGATGTCAGGACAGTCAGTGAAGCCACCGAGGATATACCTCCAGTAGTTCCTAAATCCTACACCCTGCTGGTCATTCTACCAACCACCAGGACATGGTATTCTGTATTAGTCTTCAATGATGCCTTCCTTTGTATTCTATTAGTCCCAGAGTCACAAGAAATTTTGGCTTGTGAGTGGCAGGACTCAACATACAACTAAAACAATACTTCCGGGCCGTGTTGCCCCAAGGGTACAAAAATTCCCACACCATCTTTGGGGAAAGCTCAGCTAAAGAACTAAAAGTTCTACCTCTGGAAAAGGAAACACTCCTTCAATATGCAGACAACATTCTGATCGCCAGCCCTACTAAGGAGACCTCTGAACTACCAAGCCAATAAAGGATACAAGTTGTCCAAGACAAAGCTCAAATATCACAGACTACGGTGACCTGCCTGGGCTTCATTCTCACAGAAGTTCGGCGAAGCCCATCCCAGGAAAGGGAAGAAACAATTTACAGCCTTACCCATTTCTGAAACTAGAAGACAGCTTAGGGGTTCCTGGGGAGGCCAGGGTTTGCTGCTTCTGGATCCCTAACTACAGTCTACTAGCTGGGCCTCTATATGAAACACTGAAAGGAAAAGATGATGATCCTTTTGAATAGAATGCAGAAGTGGCCTTTCAAGAATGGAAAGAGCAGTCAATTCAGACCCTTGCCCTGGAACTCCCTAATTTAGCTAAACCCTTTGACCTTTACATTCCTGGTGAACGGTGAATCGCCATTGGAGTATTAGTGCAAAACCTGGGACCACTTGAGATGGAACAATGCAAGAATGCGATCCAGGTAGGATAAACTGCGGTCACCAAGGGGCTTGGCCCACCGCCACATCTGACCAAGATACTGGCAGTATCTGAAAACCTGGAAATCAGCAGCCCAAAAGGCCACCTCCCTCCTAAGGGAAAAGGACCCCACGTGGTGATCCTAACACCCAACCATGCCCTGAAGTTGCAGGGTTGGTTCCGTGGGCACACTGACCTTGAGCGAGGAGGCCCTACAACTCCAACCTCCATAGAGATAACCGGGGCAAAGTGGCACCATGAAGACTCGTGTGAAGGTGTCTGCACGGGCAAATTTAATGCTCATTTCCCACCAGGAAGAGGAATTAACCAAAGGCTCAGCATGCCGTGCCGGAACAAGATTAGGGCCTGAAGCAATCCTGCGGGTTTGCGGCCAGCTCACAAGAAAGCGAGTTGAAGAAAGGAGCTCAGGGACACTGTAATTCACAAACCTGCAGTGTTATAAATGACAGCTATCACCCAAAAATATATTGAAGGAAGGCTGCGAAGAGGACTTGAAAGCGGGGCAGAATTGCAAGAAAACGATTTCAGGGGGTAGACTGGAATTGCATTTAAAGCATAGGAAAAGAGGCAGAACGTCGACAATGATGCACTTGGCCAAAAAGGGCGTATGCGTTTTTTCCTGAATATATTCAGGAAAAAACGCATACGCCCTTTTTGGCCAACCAAGCAAGCATGTTAAAGAAATCTGCACTACAATGAAGTCTCACTGCCCCCCGTTCAAAAGGGCCATCTGAAAAAAGTGTAAAATCCAGAAAGGCAGCACAGGCCATGGAGAACAGGGAGCCTTGTTATGCTGATGGGTGGGA